>NC_091818.1:20249166-20552196 GCF_041296235.1 Equus asinus
GCACAAGAGGCAGAAGGAGAAAGGGGATTCTGAAGAAATCAAGTGGTGGTGTGTGGGTGTGGATCAAAGGGCCCATGGGCAACAAAGCCCTTGAAAGAGACCCCAAGAGAAATTCAAAGAAGGATACACACAGCTTGACAAAAGGAAGCCTGAGCTTTTATCCGAAAAAAGAGTTCAAGTTGCCAGAAAGAAAGGTGTCAAAGGTGAAGGAAACTTGTGAGTTCAGCTGAGTACATCTCCCCACATGGTGAAACTCAACTGAAAGTCGCCATGCATGTGACTAAGCCAACAAGCGATGGCCACAGCCTGACTGAGGGAGGAACTGGAGAACATGAGAGGGGGAGGAAGTGAGAAGCTGTTTGTTGTGCTAGAAGAAACTGGGTGGAGGTTGAGTGTCGGGGACAGTTTCTGGCTTGTTCGGTGTTAGCCTGGGGCAATTATGCAATGACAGCTTGTAAGGCCCTTCCTAAAATAACATAAGCTCACTAGCAGCTGATAATAACAAGTAAGCTCAATCAACAGCGTGAAGGGAAGCTAGAATGAGGTTTACCGATGGAGGGCTGCATGCTAGGCAGAAGTCACATCGCCCAGGGGTTAGGAGGATTAGAGGTGGGAGCTGCTGGATGGGCTTCTCTAACTCAAGCGGACAGTTCCTGGGGGTCCAGGAGACTCAGCATTGAAGAACCTCTGGAATGCCCAGCCCAGCAAATCCATTCTCCTGGAAACTACCCCGATTCTTCCCTCTCATGCTCAGGCTGATTCACTTAGGTACAGAGAGTCAGATCCAAGTTGGTTCCCACCTGGACTTTCGGACCGCAGACTCAAAGCTATGAAGTTAGTGATCTCGGTGTCAAAAGCACTCAGGTGTGCCAGGCATTCACCAAGCACATCAGTTAAACAAAATATGGAGCTCTTCTGCACCCAGTCATCAAGAAAAACTGGCAGAAGGATCAGAATGCAAGAGAAACCACCAATGTGCATAGATCACCAATAAACCTGTTTCCTGCAGAAGCCTTAACACCAAGCTGTTAGGACATCTCTCTCCCATATCCAAGCAGAGATCTCATCAATATTCCAGACAGGAGATCTGTCTAGACCAGCTCTGCCCTCCCAGCCAAGTGTAACTGCAGGGGCTCCTGGTTGTTGTGCCCCGTTTCCACCTGGGAACCAATGGAAATATACACTGGGCTGCACAGTACTAAGACGCACAACTTGGGAGCTCAGAAACCACATTTCCTGGCATATGGTAACGCTAGTCATCAAGGAGGGAGACTCAAGCTGATGCCCCCAAATAGGAGGAGGGATGCAGAGGCCAGGTGGCACTCAAATCTCTGGTTCCAGTCTTTTCTCGGGCCCAGCTGCATCCCTGTCCCTCACCTTGTCAAAAATTTTCTTAGATCCTTGAGTCAATGAATTCCCCTTTGGGGCTAAACTAGCTTTAGTTGGGGTTCTATCTCTTACCATCAAAACAATATGCAGACACTAGTGAAATCAGTGTGGGCACTTGACAGAAAGAATCTAGCTGCCAAGGAAGAGGGACACAAAACTCCCAGCAGAAGCAGGCTAGTAAACATCTGGGTAGTTATGACCCAGAAGTTCTTGCTCTTGACTTTGGGAATGTCCTGGTGAATGCTGCCGTAGGTGCCAGTGGGCGCACCAAAAGAAAGGCAATCAGATTCAGCTGGAAGGTTGGGGCAGAGTCGGTAAGGGAGGGATCAAAGAACCGTGGGGAAGGGGAGGGAAGACAGGCAAGGAGGCAGATGCTGCTGTTGTCTGGACTGCAACTTCAGTGACTGACCGTGGATGTGATGGCAGGCTTAACCATCCATTAGGGAACTTGTCACTTAGAGAAGGAATTTGGCTGGTCTAGGGGACAGTCAGAGCCATGCAATACATGTGACTCAAGAAACCATGTGTCAGGAATAGTGCTCCAAATCTGCAGGATTAGGACATAAACACATCTCATAAAAGAAAACTATATGGAATTTCGGCAGTATGGTAGGTCATATATCTGTCAACAATGGGGTGATCACAGAACTCCGTTTGAGACAGTCCTGTTTTACACTCGCTGTTCTGGCATAGTTGTTAACAGCAACCTCTTTCACACTCAAAAGTATCCGAGTTTGACTGATAAATTCTGTGGTCACCCTGGTGGACAGCTAACTTGCTACTGTGTCACAGCTGAACGGATGGATGGATTTCAAGGTCCCAACACAGAAGGCAATAGTAACTTCTGCCCAAAGGAATACAGGGGAGCCCCAGGGGATGGAGAGAGGCGGGGAAGGAGGGAAGTAGCAGCTTTGAGAAGAAAGAGAGACAAATAAAACTTCTTTCCAATATTGGTAGGAAAAAGGAGGAAGATATAAGGAATAAACAAAATGGTATGAAAAATAAATCAGCAGCCAGAAGAAAACTGCTGAGGACAGAAGGAGTCAAGCTGCTGGTGAGGTCTGGTGAGCTCAGAACCACAAGGACATGTGATCCCAGGCACAGCGGGATGACCTTGGAGAATAGTGAAGTGTCACAGAAGGAGATGAGTGAGTCACGGAAGTAGAACCAGACTGGCCAGAATCCCAGGCTGAGTAATTCACTGCAGGCTGTAGGGTTGGCACGTGTCAGTGCCAGGGACCAGAGCTGTGCGTAACTGATGACAAACGAGTTCAGGACTAAGATTTAGGTCAAGAAGCGAAGACGGACACCAGCGCGCCCTCCGAGGAAGCTGTCGCTCTGAGGTTCTCACAAAGACTCAGCCTTTTTGCTCTGAGAAATTCAAAGTTACTGGTTAACTCTGACTCTGGGATAGACAACTGCATCCTAAAAATATAAACGTCTAAGACCAGCTCCTTAACTCGGGCACACAAGGAAAACTAGATCCAAGGGAATTACGTGGCTTGTGGTGCCCACAGCGCCAGGCAGCGGCGGAGTTGAATTCTAGCTCGAGCTGCAGCAGCCCGTTCTCAGCACTCAGGTGTAGTGGAGAGAACACACTGGTCCAGAGAATGCTGCCCAGAGCCCTTCCTTTCGGAAATTAACCGCTGTACACAGGAGTAGTAAAGGACTTCAGAAACTTTGAAGTGAAAAACCAATTTAGCTCAGAAACGTCTGAACTTATTTGACTATGGTAATCATTTGTTCATGTAATACAGAATTTCTTTTTGAGAGCTGCATCTAAGAACATGCTTTGGAAATGCAACCCGTATGGTCCTTGGCTGCTTTGAACAGACCCAGTTTCGCCACGCTTGAGGGTGCCTCCTTGCCTTTGCCTCCAGGAGCTTTTGCAATATGGGCCTGGACATATGGCAATGCTCTTTTGGTTGATAAGGGTCTCGTCTAGGAAATTTCATGGTGTTTGTAGGGTTTTTTGGTCCTATAGTCCTTGTGCTGTGTGTTCTCCATCTCTACTCCAGATCCACTCTCCACCTCCTCCTGCCCTCTGCCAAGATGGCTGACCTGTACAGACCACAATGTGTTCAGGCTCCCTTGTCACCCTCCTCTCTGACTTCTGGTAGTGCTTGGGCAAAGGGGACCAGTAGGAGATGAGGAGAAGCAAGAGGTCAGCACTTAGTTCCTGGGTCCTTCCCTCAAGCAAGATCCCAGGTGCTGCCACAGGGCCCTTTGCTCCTAGTTTGCTCTCTCTCCAGGTCCTGGAGACCACTCCCTCCAAGTCCCTTGGGCCTCGGGGGATATGGTGATATTGTAATTAAGAAATATTTATTTGGTCTTCATCTCCGTTTCTAGCACAGAGCTCCTAAAACTCTTAGAATTTCATAAATGATGAGAGTGATAGACATATCTTTTTTATGTTAATGAAGCAACTTTTGGAATACACCTAAAGATGGGGGCTGGGTGCCAAGAGAACCAACCGTGTGATTAGAGGGTTGGAAATTTCAGTTTGGCCCAGGAGAGAGGTGCTGGAGATTGAGCTTAATTGCCAAATGGCCAGTGATTTAATCAACCATGCTTAGGTTAGGAAGCCTCCATAAAAAACCAAAAGGACGGCGTTCAGAGAGCAAAGGGGTTGGTGAACACGTGGAGCTGTAGGTTGAGTGGTGCGCCTGGAGAGGACGTGGAGGCTCCGTGCCCTTTCCTCACACCTTGCCCTGTGCATCTCTCCCATCTGGCTATGCCCAAGTTATATCCTTTTATATATTTTATATTTTTATATTTATATTTTGTATTTTATTTATATTTATATATTTTACATTTATATATATATTTATATTTTATATTTTATAGTAAACTGGAGATCTAGAACAATAGTTTTTCTAAGATTTTTCTCATTAAGTACTAGTTTCATTCCCATATATTTCTAATTATAGATATTTTAAACATTTCTGTGCAACTAGAGATAAAGCAGTCCTATTTGCTGTAGAGAATTTTCCTTATTTTATCAATTGCTGGTTTTGTCATCAGTCACCGATGACCGTCTCTACTAAATGTCCTTGAGCTTTCAGCGTCATGGTGTTAAGTAAGGTCATGAGAGACCAGTGATCGTTCTGATTATTAATATACGTTTCAAACCCATGTCTGAGGTTTTTCTCTGGTTTTTAACTTTCTAGGTGTCCCTGCTGCCTGAGAATGACAGATGGAATGAGACTCGAGTTCAGCTGCTTGCATAAATGGATGTTAGTGTGGGAGGAAGAGTGGCCAAGGAGCTTCTATTTGGAACTGATCACATTACAACAGGTTGGCTGTAAAGTGTGGCTTTCCTTCAAATTGTGTTGGCTGGTTTAAAGACATTTTTAAAAATTGAGTTCTATGTGGTGATGGGGGCAAAGAGCTTACCTCTTTACCCTGAAGTACCTGGTATAAGAGCGATAAGTAACTGCCCCTGAGGGGTTAGAGGAAGCGGGCTCCCAGGCTTTGAGTAATTCAAGGAGGTGGAAGAAATGCTTTAGAGTGGTTAGGGATGGGCAAAGTTTATGTAATGGAAGGGTGGAGAAGGCATTTCAGAAGAGGCAGAATCTCTACCTTCGCAGAATCTTCATTCTCTTTTCCTCCCTTTATGTATACTGTATATATTACTCTGAGTAAATTATCTATACGCAAGTACTCCTATAGTGTGGAAATACTCTTTCTTTTCTATAACACATTTCCAAAAACTCAGAAAACAGAATAGCAAAAATTGGATCCTTTTCTTCCGAAATGATAGGTTGGAAAGATAGTAGGCGACCTTTCCACTTAGAGGGCATAATTATGAGGGAGACAGGACTGCTGGTTAGGAGTGTTTTAGGTTCAAATGTGTACGAGATTTAAAAGCATAAAAACCTGATGGTAGTCTTACATGTTACAAAGTAGGGACTTCATTCCAGGAGAGTTTTAAAGGGTTATTGGTAATTTATTCTTGTTTTTAGTTGCAATCTTTCATGATATCTTTGAAATATTTTATATATTTTCTTTAATTTGATTATTTCACTTGAACATAAAGATTACGTTCAGAATGTCTAATGATTGTGTTGTGTTTATATGACCTATGCTTCTTGGTGTTGGTAAATTCATTTTTACACTTTCCACCCAATTTTATAAGGGCAAAAATATGATTAAATATTCAAATATTGGCATAGACATTGTACAGGCAAATGTTGTGACATTGCCAAAAATGAACTATTATTAGTGCCATTAATCATGAGCTGATAAACTTAATCCAAACTCACTTTTGGAAAGACAGTTGAAGGAGTTAAGTGACAAATTTAAGGTGGGTTGCAAAAATCAAATCAAATATATGAAAATCAGGATCTGCAATAATACTGTGTTACAGGTGTCACCAATTGACAAGTGAGTGTTACCAAGTAAAAGAATGGAAAAGTATATCCTTTCTGGCCATTTTAGATTGAATAAATTGGTGAAATCTTGAGTCAAAAGGAGCAAACTTTCTTTCCTTTTTAACATATATATTGAATAGAAAGATAGATTTTTATGATCGCAGACCTTATTTTAAAAGTAGACAAGTACAACCCATATTTTAATTTTTTTAGGTAGCTTTTTGTCTAAGAAGTCCGCAGTTATCTGTGTGATAGATTTTGAGGTTAAAAATAGAACACTTGAAAGTATGAAAGAATTATATTTGGGAACCAAGTTTGTAAATGCCTTTAGTTTTTATAAATAGGAATCAGTAGATTTCACATTTTTTAAGGTACATAAAGTTTTTTTCTTTTCTCATTTATGGTTTTTGCTTCTCCTAAATTTTCTGCCTCTTACATATCTACTATTTCAGGACTCATATGAACGAGCGAAACATATCTTGAAGACTCATGCAAAAGAGCGTAAGAATCTAGCAGAAGCTTTGTTGACCTATGAGACTTTGGATGCCAAGGAGATTCAGATTATTCTTGAGGGGAAGAAATTGGAAGTGAGATGGTAGCTCTCTTGGAACGGAGGCCTTGCTGGGTTTATTGCAAGAAGATAAGTAGCATTGCAGGAATCTCCTTTTGCAATGCTTTCCCTCCATTCTTGACTTGACATCACTCAAGGGTGTGAAATACTTTGTCAGTCTTTTGTCATAGTTATCTAATTTTGGTTATTCTCATGATGGACACCTCCTGCAAAGAGCAAATAAAGAAAATAAAGAGCTATGAGGATTGAAAACAGCTTGTTTGAGAAATGTCAATCAGGTATCAAGCCAAAAATAAGTAATGGTTTTATGGTTGGTTATTACTAGATGTGAATAAAAACTGTGCCTTTAGCTCCTGGGAAGTATTTTTACTTAGCAAAGTGAAACTGTTGAGGGATTGTCTTTATTTCCAGATCGTACCATTTATCAAAGAAATGATGCTAAAAATAGAAATACTATATGACTCAGCTATCCCACTACTGGGTATCTACCCAAAGAACTTGAAATCAACAATCCAAAGTAACACATGCACCCCTATGTTCATTGCAGCACTATTCGCAGTAGCCAAGACATGGAAGCAATCCAAGTGCCTATCAACTGCTGATTGGATAAGGAAGATGTGGTATATACATATACAATGGAATACTACTCAGCTATAAAAAAAAGACAAAATCATCTCATTTGCAACAACATGGCTGGACCTGGAGAAAATTATGCTGAGCGAAATAAACCAGACTGAGAAAGACAAAGACCACATGAATTCACTCATGTGTGGAATATAAACAAACACATGGACAAAGAAAACAGTCCAGTGGTTACCAGGGGGAGGGGAGTCGGGGGGCACAGGGGACGAAGGGGAGCACATATGTGGTGACTGACAAGAAATAGCATACAACTGAAATTTCACAACGATGTAAACTATTGTGAACTTAATAAAAAAAACAGAAAAACATCCTCATATGAAAAAAAGAAGAGAAACGATCCTGGGCCAGCCCGGTGGTGTAGTGGTTAAGTTCATGCACTCCACTTCAGCAGCCTGAGGTTCATGGGTTTGGATCCTGGGCGTGGACTTACACATGGCTCATCAAGCCATGCTATGGCAGTGTCCCACATACAAAATAGGGGAAGATAGCTATGGATGTTAGCTCAGGGCCAATCTTCCTCAGCAAAAAGAGGAGGATTGGTGGCAGATCTTAGCTCAGTGCTAATCTTCCTCAAAAAAGAAAAAAAGAAATGATGCTATTTGGCTGTTGGTAAACCATATTCATACATACATCAGTGAAAACTTCACTAAGATGAACTTAATTATACTCCACATTGACCATATATAAAATGGTTTTTTGAAAATCTAAGAGTAAAGAATTGTAAATGTACAGATAAAAATCAGAATTTAGATGATTACAACCTTTTACAAATGCAGCTTGCATTTTCATGGTCTTTTAAAAAAATATTACTATCACTCTGACTAATGAAATTTATTTCAAAGCAATAGTATTTTGTTAAATAAACAAGTAACATATCGCAAATTGTGAATAATTATATAATTATGGTTGGTATTAAAAGCAAAATAAAACCAAAAACTCAGTCCCCTTCTGTTGTCCACAGCTGCAAAGGGCAAGAAATGACAGGTACCGCCAAGGCTACTTGGTTGTTTAAGCAATCAGAGTCTATTGATAAAATGCAACAGAACAAGGAGCGTGGAAACAAAGAACAACAAATCTGTCCTTACAACATCCACACCACCAGCAGCCGGGGAAGTCCCAACAGTTTGTAAGCGGGCGGGAGTGCCGATTGTCCAGGTCTGAGGCAAAGCGTCCTCTCCTCAGGGAGACTCGCAATTATTCTATGCCTGTGACTCCCTTTTACCCTAAGGTTTCTCTAGGTTCTGACTCAGGGTTTCAGACATTTAGATACTTTGAGTTATTTCTTCTTGTTCCCACGGATGGGACGTTTCTATAGTCTGGTCAGGTGCCCGTCGAGGTGGCCAGCTCAGACAAGGAACATGACAGAGGACATTGTCTCAGTAACTTGTGCCTTGGGATCAGGGTCGAAGTGGCCATCTTTGGCCCCGAGCCCAGACATATTCTTTCACGTAGGCCCCAGATCCCAGTGTCCCTGGAAGGCGGGGAGGTCAATGAACTGTACACATTCCAAGTGAACTTTTGAATTACCCTGAATTAGAAATGAAAAGGTTTCATTTGGATTTTGTGAATATTCATGTCTTGTTACAGGATTTACAGGTGAGTTTATTTAAATCAATAGAAAAATTATTTTAAAGCACATTGTGTTGGTTTTACAACAAAATTATATGCTTTTTTTTTTTTGGCTGAGGCAGATGGGCCCTGAGCTAACATCTATCGCCAATCTTCTTCTTTTTTTTAACATGAGGAAGATAAGCCCTGAGCTAACATCTGTGCCAAACTTCCTCCAATTTTTTTATATGTGGGTCACCACCACAGCATGGCGGATGAGTGGTGTGGGTCCACACCTGGGATCCCAAGCTGCTAATTTGGGATGCCAAAGTGGAGCATGCTGAACTTAACCATTACACCTTGGGGCTGACCCCTCAAATTATATTCTTGAAGTGATTTTATTAAAATTACCTACAGTTTTCTAATAACTTATAAGCTGTATATAGTCTTCATTGAAGAAGTTGATAGAGGGAGCATGCTACGGGATATATTCTTGCTCTTTTTTTTGGTAATTTTAAATTTTGATGTACTTTCAAACTTACAGAAACGTTACCAGGATAATACAAGCCACTCCCATATACCCTTGATTAGATTCACTAATTATTTTCATTTGTCCCATTTTTCTTATTGCCCCCATTCCTTTCTCCTCTCCTCCCTCCTTGCATCTCCCTCTCTCTGTGTATATATGTGTGTGTGTGTGTGTGTATACGTCTTTGTGTGACCACGTGTTTTCATTTCTCTTGGGTAGACTTCTAGAATTGAAATGGCTGATCATGCAGTAAGTTTCTGTTGAACTTTTTAAGAACCTGAAGAACTCTTTTCAAAGTAACTATACAATTTTATTTTCCAGCCACCAATGTAGGAGGGTTGCAGTTTCTCCACATCGTCTACAGTACTTCTTTTAGTCTGTCTTTTTGATAAGGCCATACTAGTGGATACAAAGTAGCATCTCATTTCTCTAGGACTAGTGACGTTGAGCATCCTCTCCTATGCTGTTGGCCGTTTCTATATCTTTTTTGGAGAAGCCACCCCCTTTTTTGGGTTGTTTGTCTTCTTATGTGTTGTAAAAGATCGTGTACTCTGAACACAAGTCTTTATCAAATGGATCTTGCTTTTTTTAATCCAGTCTGACAGTCTCAATTATTTGAGTGAGGTGTTCAGTTCATTCATATTTAGTATTGATAGAATTGTTTTTACAGCTTCCATTTTGCTATTTCTTTTCTGTTTTTCCCTTATCTAAAGTGATCACTCTGGTCCTCCTGTTTTGAGTTATATTTGAGTGGTCACTCTAGGTATGACAATATGCATTGTAACTTATCACAGTCTACTTCAAAATAATATGGATTTAATTCTGGTAAAATATAGGAACTTTATTCCTATCTATCTCCTTTTCTTCCCTTCTCTTTGCTCTCATCATCATATGTTACATCTTAACAGTCAGCTGTTAATTATAATTTTGGTCTCCTCTAGTGATAAATGGGTTTTTTCTTGCTGCTTTCAAGATTTTTTTTCTTAGCCTTCTCTTTTAACAGTTGGCCTATAATGTGTTTAGGTGTGGGTCTCCATGTGGTTTTCCTCCTTGGGATTGTTGAGCTTCTTGGATCTGTAGATTAATGTTTTTCATCAAATTTAAGAAGTTTTTGGCAGTTATTTCTTTCAAATATGTTTATCTGCCCTCTTGTTTCTCTCTTTTCCTTCTGGTATTCTTGTTACACACGTATTGATATATTTGATGTTGAACTGATCTCTAAAGCTTTGTTCATTTTCTGCGTTGTTCTTTCCTCGTCTCCTCTTCAGATTGAATAATTTCTGTTGATTCTTCTTTAAGTTCACTGATTCTTCTGCCATCTCAAATCAACCAAATTTTTCATTTCAGATGTATTATTTTTCAGTTCCAAGTTTCCATTTGGTTCTTTCATATACTTTCTATCTTTTTTTTGACATTCTTCATGCATTGCATCATTTTCATCAACATTTTCATTAATTCTTTAAATGTGACTTCCATTAGTTCTTTGAAGATGTTCGCAATAGCTGCTTTTTGCTCTCTGCTAAATCCAACTACTGGAGATACTCGGACTGTTTATATTTAATGCTTTTCTTCCTTAGTCAGGGTCACACTTGTTTCTTTGCTGTCTTGTTGAATTTCAGATAATGAAGCAATTACGAATTCTGATTGTCTCCCCAGAGCGTTGTTCTTGTTTTGTTGAGTAACTTGCATTCAGTAAATTTGTGAAGTCTGTCTCTACTACAGTATGCAGCCATTGATGTCTCTGCTTATTTTTAAAAATGTTAAGTCTTGCTTCCCAAGGGTTACTACTGTGTCTGCATAGCTTAGCATTATCCAAAGATTCAACAGGGGTTGTGTTCAATCCCCATCAGTCAGGCCCTCCCTTCTGCTGATGGGTCTGTGTGTGGGCTGGCAAACAAGTTCTTAAATGTTATACCATGCTCCACAATAAATCTTGGATTGATTAAAGATTTAAGTGGGGGAAAATAAAAGCAAAATAAAGTCAAGAAGACGTAAAGGCAAGGTTGGTCCAAAGGGGAGGGCTCAGAGTCTTGCAGAAATGCATTTCATTTCATCTGGAGGATGAGCATTGGTTTCTCCTCCCAAGTCTGTACTTGATGACACACATGGCCACAGTCTCTGAAACCATGAAAACAGCTTCCTGTTGTTGCATTGGCTAAACTCCATGGAGACTTCTGAGGTGCGCACATGCACTCGTGTTTAGTTGCGTTGCTTGGCTACAGTTATTCTGGGCTGAAAGATTCCAAATCCTGGAACTTCACTGCTGGAATGTTGTGGCAAGACCTGGTTGGCTGATCTATAGCTCTAGTGTTGGGCTCAGGAGGCAGTGAGAAGCGAAAGTTGCCCTTGGGCTCCTCCATCAGCCCGCGGAGGGACAGTATGGGCATGGAGTGTGAGGGACCTGAGTACAACATCCGAGACAGAGATCTTGGGAAGATCCACAAAGCTGCCAGCATGGGCAATGTAGGGAAAGTGCAGCAGATTGAAGTTTGTCAAACACATCAAAAGGTTTTAAAACACTTGGTCAAATAGGATCATAAGTCACCATGAAACAATGCTCAGTTATCCATTTAACCATGGTGACAATTAAAGACTTTCTGGCCATTATATAAAGTTAAATGGTTGTAAGAAAAACAGTTTTTGTAAATAAAGATCTGATAAAAACAATACAGGAAATTATTTTGATAAAACATAGAACCTCTGCCTTTTAGGTAGACTACTCAAAGGTAAAGAAAAAAACCTTTCATAATCTCTTTATCAAGAGCACACTAAAAGCCCAAGGAAACCCTGTCATTTTAATAGAGAGAAAAATCAAATTCTAATTTTGCACCAGTTTACTTTTGATATTAAAACTCGTTTACTTAATTAAATTCATTCCAGTCTTAGCCAGCTCGACTGTGCATAAAACTCGTTCTCAGGATTCCTTTTCCATAAACCTATAACTTATTATTATTATTTTTTTTGTGAGGAAGATTGTTGCTGACCTAACAGCTGTGTCCATCTTCCTCTATTGTATGTGGGACGCCACCACAGTGTGGCTTGACGAGCAGCGCTAGGTCTGCGCCTGGGATCTGAACCTGCAAACCCCGGGCCACCAAAGTGGAGCACATGAACTTAACCACTACGCCACCAAGCTGGCCCCATAACTTATTTTTCTTTACATTCAGATTTAGTTCTAGGCATTCCATCTGTCTTTTTTTTTCCCCCACTAAAAACACACATTTTATACTAAGATATTTCCCTTATTACCTTAGTGGTTTTAACTACAAGTATTAATTAGAAATTTCAACCCTTAGAAACCTTAATTTCCAGTGAAAACTAAGAGGTCAACCATTATGAACTATCTGCCATAGCAGCAATCTTTAAATCAGCAAATTTATGAATTAATTTCATAATTTCTAGAAACATCCTTCTTCATAGTGCAGTCTTTCAATAAAGCACAAGACATGTTTGCTAACAGCCCCAAATCTACCTTTTAGTTTCTCTCTAATGAGGTCAAAAGTAGGTAAACTTAGTCTTCCATAGCAATTAATGTTTCAGTATTTTCTCTTATTTGAAAATGATCTATGAATAAATTCCCATCATTTAACTTAACCTGGCAAAACTCTAAAGTTTCAAGTTACCAAAAAGATTTTGGAAGCTATTTTTAAGTACACATACCATAACACACAATTGTTGTCAAAAAGTTCACCTAAAAACCTTTTAATTTTGCTTATAATATCTATTTAGTTTGTTTGTTCACAACAATTATGCTTAGATTACCCACAAAAACTTCATGAGACACTAGACAAAGTCAACCATCAAATTTTTGCTGCCAAATTTTGTAATAGAGATCATAAAAATTTATTTGACTTTTAATACACCTAGGTAGGACAAAAGTTTTATATTTAATGCTGATAGCTCTAAGGACATGCCTTTTAAAATTAATCAACAAACTTAAATTAGCTTCAATACCAAATATTTTCCTAGATCACATGATCCTGAAATTCATTTGGGTTGATTTCCATTATATTTTTAAGAGTGTACTTAATTTATATAGTGCTTGTTTGTTTTTATGCCAATTAAAGAGAGCTCTCTTATAAACTAAATTTGATAAAACCATGCAGAAGTAGAAAAATATCACACGTTTACAACATACATATAGAGACACATATACATAGAGACCCCATAGCTATTGTTTTAAAGTTACTGCCATGAATTAAGTACAGTAATGCAAACCTCACTAGTTATGAAAGAATAGTTGGATTCAAATTGTGTTTCTGGCAGATGGAATACATTAAGATTACATAGATGGCTAAAGCTTTTTTTTCTACTAATATTTATGGAGAAGACAATTAAGATGCTAGATTTTGAGTAAGGGTACTTCTACAGCTGTTTGCCCCTTTTTTTCCCCTTCAGCCTTAGGAATTGGGGACGGTGTAGATTGAAGATTTATAAGACAAGGACAGTGCTCTCAGTTCCTCAGAAATTGGGTTGTAACTTAAATGACATCATAGGTTGATCTACCAGTCTAACTACATTATCCTTAATTTGCTTTTTTCTTTCTGGCTACATAGTTTTATTTTAACTTAGGGAAAAAGGCCTATACAAAAACATTTCCCATCAGGCTCTGACTACCAGCTTTCAATTTGGCCAATTTTTGACTATAGAGCTGCTTAAAAAAAAAATCCTTCTTAAATCTTGCTAATTTTCAGCCAGGACAAAGAGTAAATATTTCTGGTAGTATCAAACAATTCCCCGGACCCAAGAGGCATCTTCAAAGGTTACTACCTTCCTAAGATTCAGAGTCACTCCCAAGGATAAGCAAAAGGAAAAATCCAGCAGCCTGCATGTCCCAGGCAGACGGAAAGCCAAGCCCAGCCCTGAGGACACAGAACGAGATGAGAAAGAAGGCAGTAGTCATCCCTAGGGAAGAAGGGCTCAGTAACTAATGGATCTGGATTTGGAAAGGAAGGGACAACACTAAGTTTCATTTTCCTCTCTTGACTGGGCACTACAACGGCCACTGATCTTTCTAACTCTTGTCTACATTTGGTAGGATCTTCTGAAAGTGGAAGTAAAAGGCTTTAGAATTCAAAAGATCTGTTGTTGCCCCAGGAATACAAATTCTTTGGATGGGCTTCTGGGATGTATCTGCAGGACACATTGCATGGGAAGGCCTGAAGCTGACAGTGCCTGATCCTAGAGCCCAGCAACGCGAGTCTCAGTGCGTGTCCCAGGCGCTTCTGCTAACTTCCTTCCCCAGGCTTCAGCATTTAGATGAGTGACCTGTGAACACTTAGGGACTGGGCTAGACTGTTCTCTGTAAATCTTGTAGAAAAAGGGAAGCTAAAGCAAGCAGATGGGGCTGGATTTTAAGCAGGGGGTTTTACATTGGATTTTTGTTTTAAGCCTAAATTTCTGTTCTTTGATCTTGTTACGGAGTCCCTAAGTCTAGCTGTTATATTATTTTTTTTTAAGTGCCAGACAATTGTATTTCCAATGTCCTGATTTTTCACAGTATCTGCAAATGTCTGAAGGCAAATCGGAAGGGGTCTGAGTTGACTGTGATTTTTGTTCTAATTTCTGTCCTTCTTTCTTATTAAAGGAGTCTCAATGGCTAGCTGTTGTCGACGAAAATAATCCTTAACCAATCCAGAAATGAAAATTTGGGTGAGTTTATTCTGAGCTAAAATGTGAGGACCATGGCCCGGGGCCTTTCTTGCCGAAGGAAGAAAGGACACCAAAGAAGTAGGGTGTACAGAGTGGTTATATACCCCCAAACAGGATGTTTCACATATGATTGAAATGTCCCTTTTACAATAGTCACGAGACTGCTCTGTCGGCACAGCGATTGATGGACACAGCAGGTAGGTCTGCTGTCTCGGTGAACACAGCAGGGTGGCAGGTCTGCTGTCTCGAGCTGGGTGGTCAAAGGTGAGCTGGGTGGTCAAAGGCAAGGTGAGCACAGCAATCAGTTCCTAGCCTAAGGAAAGATGCTTATCCCTAAGGAAATGCCAATGTGGGGGGAAGTTGCGCCTTTATCTTAAGGGCATTTGTTCTTGCCATAGGAAATGTTTAAAGCAGATATGCAATGTGTGCTCAATGGTCACAGTCAGGCCCTTTTGGAAAAAACAAAGTCAGGCCGAATTAGGTTTACGCCAAATGGCTTCCTCCTTTACTCCAATATATCCTATTGCTTGCCATTTCTATTTGTCACTGTTATACCAATACAAGAGCTCTCCAAAAAATCTTTTTATCCAATTTAGAAGTTTTTCCAATTCAAAGGATCCATCCTCTGGCCATTGACAAGTAGGATCTTAATAGTGACTCAAACCAAAAGCCTTTTTATGGCTTACCCATGGACGCAAGAGGCATCCTCAAAAGAGAGTGCAAAGGATGCAGTCCTCCCAAGATGCAAAACGTTCACTCCCAGAGTTAGCCTAAGAAAGTAAAGGCGGTGAATATGAGGGGCCTGGTTTTAAACAACCATTCCAAAACACAGGGAGTCATGTGCTTCCCCCACTCTTGAACAGAACAAGGTGAGATTCCCTAAGCACAGAGCCACAGCCGTCTCGGCTGCCTGCCTTATGCATATGCACCATCTGGCTGGTTGAGAGGAAAGAAAACAACCACCATCTGTGGGAGGAATGAGATCAACAGAAAACAGGAGTACTTATCTCAAATCTTGACCAGAGTTGCTTTTGCCCAAGAAACTAATTTAACAAATATTTTCTCCTGCTAATCTAAATTTAGAAAAGAGAAAAAAAGATTCTTATCACTCTTGCTTCCGATAGACCTTGCAGCAGGCAGAGATCCAGAATTCTGATAGGGCAAGAATTCTTATCTTCTGCTGGCACTCGTCAGATGTCCATGTTCTCTCAGCTTCAGCATCCCTGGAGGGAACAATGTCCAGCCAGGGAAGTTTATCCTGATGGCTACACCAACTGTGGGGGAGGAAGAAATTTTTCTCTACCCTACTAGGTTCTCCTGGTAGGTCTAAGAATTAAATTGATATGAGACAGGTTAATAAAAGAAAATAAAATTTAATTGCATAAATTTGGGAACTCTATATACACAAGGGGGTCAGAGATCTCACTTACTTTAAAGGTTCAGAGACAAAAAGGTAAAATGAGATATACATTCCATCTTGAGCTAAGGAATGGGATAGGGGCTGAGGCCTCATGGGGAGGAGGGTAATTCACAGGATGATTAGAAGAGCAGATGTTCAATAATTAGAGGTTTGCCCTGCCATACAGATAGGTCATAAAAATTTATTTCTGATAATAACTCTTATTATGGGCAAGGCTCCCAATTTAAATTCTTTAAAGGAGAGGTAAATGCTTCTCAATCCACAGGGTCTTGATTACCTTTAGCTCACAATATTCCACATGCCAAAGTGGCACATCTTGGGGAAGCCTGTTCTGAACCCCTTCAATTCCTTTCACCTCTTGTCTTATCCGAAATTAGATTTAAACTCTAAGACACCACTTCCTCTAGAGCCCCAACAAATGGAAGCAATTTGTGTTCTCACAGTCACAGACAATTCAGGGTCCAGAGAAAGTGGCTGTGTTCTTGTTGCCTTTTGCCTTCATTTTCATCTTCCTCCTACTTAGATTCTGAAGGGGTTCAGAATGCCCCTGTGGCATGAAAATTATTTTTAGCTGAAGACATTTGAGTTCCTGAAACCTTTTATTGGCCTAAAAGCAGAGCCTCCCAAAAGAACTCAAAAGAACTTGATTGTCATAAAGCAAATCTAATCCTACTGAAGAGGAGAAGTTAGCACCAACTCAAACATTGTCACAAAACGACCATATCTCCCATATATTCGCCTAAGGTCCCATTTATCTCTCCTAAGTGTCATTTGTTTTCCCATAAATGCCTTTCTCCCCGACCTCTCAGTGAGAACTTGTTTTCCTGAAGGTGTCTTTCTCCTCCTCCCTTTCATCTGTTAAATGATATCTAATGCTCACTCTTACCACTCTTATAACATAGTACTGGAGGTTTTGGTCAGAACAATGAGGCAAGAAAAAGAAATAAAAGGTATCCAAACTGGAAAGGAAAAGTAAAACTCTTGCTGTTTGTGCATGACGTGATTCTGTAATATAGAAAACCCTAAAGAATCTACCAGAAAACTATTAGAAATAATTAACAACTACAGCCATGTTGCAGGGTACAAAATCAACTTACAAAAATCACTTGCATTTCTATATACTAATATGAACTAGCAGAAAGAGAACTCAAGAATATAATGCCATTTATATTCACAACAAAAAGAATGAAATATCTAGGAATAAATTTAACCAAGGAGGTGAAAGACCCATACTCTGAAAACTATAAGATATTATTGAAAGAAATTGAAGAAGACATAAAGAAATGGAGGGATATTCCACGCTCATGGGTTGGAAGAATAAATGTAGTTAAAATGTCCACGGTACCTAAAGCAATCTACAGCTTCAACGCAATCCCAATCAGAATCCCAATGACATCCTTCATGGAAATAGAACAAAGAATCCAAAAATTTATATGGAACAGCAAAGGACCCCAAATAGCCAAAGCAATCCTGAAAAAAAAAAAAAAAAACAAAGCTGGAGGTATCACACTCCCTGATTTCAAAATATACTGCAAAGCTATAGTAACCAAAACAGCATGGTACTGGCACAAAAACAGACACACAGATCAATGGAATAGTATTGAAAGCCCAGAAATAAAACCACACATCTACGGACAGCTCATCTCAGACAAACGAGGCAAGAAGATTCCATGGAGAAAAGTGTCTTCAATAAATGGTGTTAGGAAAACTGGGCAACCACTTGCAAAAGAATGAAAGTAGATCATTATCTTATACCATACACAATAATTAACTCAAAATGGATTAAAGACTTGAATATAAGACCTGAGACCATAAAACTCCTGGAGGAAAATATAGGCAGTAAACCCTGACATTAATCTTAGCAGTATCTTTCCAAATACCATGTCTACTCAGGCAAGAGAAACAAAAGAAAAAATTAACAAATGGGACAACATCAGACTCAAGAACTTCTGCAAGGCCAAGGAAACCAGGAACAAAATGAAAAGACAACCCATTAACTGGGAGAAAATATTTGCAAATCATGTATCCAACAAGGGGTTAATTTCCAAAATATATAAAGAATTAATACAACTCAACAACAAAAAAACAAACAACCTGATCAAAAAATGGTTGGAGGATATGAACAGACATTTTTCCAAATAAGATATACAGATGGCCAACAGGCACGTGAGAATATGTTCAACATCACTAATTATTAGGGAAATGTAAGTCAAAACTACAATGAGATATCACCTTACACCTCTCAGAATAATTAACAAGACCAAAAATAACAAATGTTGGAGAGGATGTGGAGAAAAGGGAACCCTCATACATTGTTAATGGCAATGCAAACTGGTGCAGCCAATTTGGAAAACTAAGTATGGAGATTTCTCAAAAGTTAAAAATATAGGGGCCGGCCCGGTGACGCAGCGGTTAAGTGTGCACGTTCCGCTTTGGCGGCCAGGGGTTCACAGGTTCGGATCCCTGGTGTGGACATGGCACTGCTTGGCAAGCCATGCTGTGGTAGGTGTCCCACGTG
The DNA here is from genome assembly GCF_041296235.1 of Equus asinus. Lineage (NCBI taxonomy): Eukaryota > Metazoa > Chordata > Mammalia > Perissodactyla > Equidae > Equus > Equus asinus. The sequence continues at coordinate 20,267,809 of NC_091818.1, forward strand.
TAAAGTAGAGGAAGATGGGCATGGATGTTAGCTCAGGGCCAGTCTTCCTCAGCAAAAAGAGGAGGATTGGCAGCAAATGTTAGTTCAGGGCTAATCTCCCTTAAAAAAAAAAAAACAAACCCAAATACTGTAAGATCCAGATATCCCACTACTGAGTATTTATCCAAAGAACATGAAATAAGCAATATAAAGAGATTTATGCACCTCTATGTTCATTACAGCATTATTCACAATAGCCAAGAGGTGGAAACAACCCAAGTGCTTGTCAACTGATGAATGGTTTATATATACAATGGAATACTACTCAGCCCTAAAAAAGACAAAATCATGCCACTTATGGCAACATGAATGGACCTTGAGGGTATTATGTTAAGTGAAATCAGCCAGACAGAGAAAAACAAATACCATATGATTTCACTCATTTGTGGAAGATAAACAAACACATAGATAAGGAGAGCAGATTAGTGGTGACCAGAGGGGAAGAGGGCAGGGGGAGGGCGAAAGAGATAAAGGGGCACATTTATACGGCGACAGAACAGGAGTGAGCACGATGCAGTCTATACCGAAACTGATAAATAATGTACATCTGAAATTACACAACGTTATGAACCAATATGACATCAATAAAATAATTTTTAAGTTAAAAAAATGGTATATAAGCCCCAAATTCTAACCACCCCGTTGAGTCACATTCTTTGGGATCTCTTGCATGTAGTAGTGCATGATTAAAAGTTTTTTTTCTCATGCTTATCTGCTTTTGTCTATTTAATTTGCAGATCTGTATCACTAAATCTAAGAGGGTACAGGAAATATTTTCTTCCCAACAATTCCAAAAGCTAAAATTTTAATAACTCTTACTTACATCCTTTATTCTCCTTTCTTTCTGCCCTTCCAGTGTTCTTACTCAGCAAAACCCCAACTACACAGGAGATTAGTTGCCATTCTTCCGCCTCACCTTCACCCAGACATCCAAGAGCTGCTGAGGATCACGCAGTGCCCAGTGACCTTGCTTCTTTTATTGACTTAATTAGCATCTCTTTTCTTCACTCTTTCTTTAAACTGCTCACCTTATTTCTTCCCTCTCTCTTGTACCAGATGATCTTATTTCCCATGACACACTTCTTGAAAGATTTGCCCGTTTCCTCATTGACAATTTATCCCCACCATCTCTAGTAAGGCTTCTCTTTCCCCCATTCCCCTGAAACTACTTAAAGGTCACTGATGACTTAATTTCTCATTCTTCTTGGCGTTAATATAAAGTGATCTCCTCAAGACACTCTCTCCTTTTGGCTGGGCTGGGCTTTTCATATTCTTTAACTTTATCCTGAATGCACACCCAAGGCATTCTGATAGAGTTCTTATTAAATATCTCACAGTGCATTACTCCGCTTGCTCAGTCTTCCCCCTGGGGTGACGTGGTGACATCTGATCGCTTGTCCTGCACCAGTAGGTGAAGGACAGAAGACTGACTTTCCCTGCTCCTTGTGAAGGGGCAGGGTCAGCTGCCCTCCTCTCCTGGGAAGGCTCTCTGCCTTACTCCAGCCCTTTGGTATGTAAATAAAATCTCTCCAGGAGCCAGACCTGGAGACCTCTCCACCTTCCTGGGCCTCATTCCCCCTTGAAATGTAAATACCTAAGGAGATAGGGCACCTCAGAGGTAGTGCACCTCAGAGGACCTACTCTGGGCTGCAACTATTTGGTTCTGCTAGGGATTATTATTAATCCTTGCAGATCAGGGCAATTAACGAGACAAACGGCTGCAGATCTAAATCTCATACTGCACCAACAGTCGTAGAGGGCCAGGGCTTTTTACAGAATCACCGAGAAATCCCACGAAGTTCTATTTCCCCACAATTCTACCCCTTGTTCTTAAAAGAATTTTAGCCCCTGGGGGATTTTCCTAAGCATGTGCCACATCACGCCACTCTAACCTGTCAAACTGAGATTGGCATTGGCGCTCACCAAATCCTTTTGGCTTGTCTCAGACAACATTTTTGTTTGTTTGTTTGAGGTAGATTAGCCCTGAGCTAACACCTGCTGCCAATCCTCCTCTTTTTGCTGAGGAAGACTGGCCCTGAGCTAACATCTGTGCCCATCTTCCTCCACTTTATATGTGGGACACCAACCGCAGCATGGTTTGCCAATTGGTGCCATGTTAGCACCCGGGATCTGAACCGGCGAATCCCGGGCTGCTGAAGCGGAACATGCGAACTTCACGGCTGTGCCACGGGGCCAGCCCCTCAGGCAACATTTAATCAGGGCTGTGATCAGCAGGACACTGAGCAAAAGGAGGAAATGAACCTCTAGCTTTGGTCTCAGAAGAACACCCCAAGATCTAGGATTCAGGCATCTGAGTCCCAAAACCGTTAGGGTCTCTCTTGGAAAGCCAGGTGGCTTCCTCCTCATGTTTCTGTAGCAACCTTTTCTACCTGGTCCAAGGCACATACCCAAGGACAGCTGGCTATGCTAACAATTTGCAGACTTGGCCTCGGCCTGCAAGGAAGGAAGGCTCGGCAAACTCTGTTATCCGTACAGCGATAGCCAGTGAGTTGAAACTCCCCTGAATGCCTCTCAGGCTGAGGTGAGGTCGTTGATAACTTCAGCAGGAGTCAGGGACAAATTTCCTACTGGTTTCTAAGGGAACATCTCCCATTTAGTAAAACCCCCACAGCGTACATGTGTGGGGGCTATGTGCACTGAAGGGGTGTTTCCTTCAGTGTTTGAATGTTTCTGATTAATGTCCCTACGTATAAATCAGTGTTTTCACTAGAGAGCAAGTGACTGCCTGCCTTTCCCACACACAACACAGGATTCCCAGAGGACACACATAACTCCCCAGGAAATAGAGTGCCAAGTTGCTAGGGACCACAAGCTGGACATCGGTTGGTCAGGCAGCACAGTGGACAGGGCCCCAGCACGGTCTCCCACTGACTAGGAAGGTTTAGTGCCGCCTTCCCCCAGGTCAGTCCAAATAACTGAGGTCAGTTCAGTCCCTGTGTTCACGGGGCTGCTTGAAGGCAGGCAGTTTCTAGCCGTTCTGCTGCCCTCATTGGGGAGGGGAAAGTTTCCCCCTATCCCGCTTGGTTCTATTGGATGGTTTAATAATTAAATTGACACAAGTCAGATTAACAGGAGGGAATAAAACTAAATTTAATTATGTATGTATGGAGGTCTCATAGATATGGAACCCAAGAAGTGACCAAAGAAGGCTGTTTATATACCTTTTATACAAAGAAAGAATAAATTTGTGAAGAACTGACAAGACACAGAAACTTAGGATTGGGTGCTAATTAGTGAAGAAACTAAGCAGTTTGTTTACATAGCCTCCTCTGCCCTGAATTCTGTATCTCTGGCACTAAGCATGTCTTGTCTACCACCTGGTGCAGGGAGGGGAGCTTTCACGTGGGAGATTTATTTCCTGCTCTCAGGCGGACAGAGACGAGCGTCAGAGTGTCCTTCTTGCTGACTTTCTCAAGTAAATTTAATTCAAAATAATCAATACGCCGTTTTGGCATATTTTGGGGCGGGTCCATATTTTGGGTGGTCTGTAATGACCATGTCAATTTCCTCTTCTGAAACTTTCCTGGCGGTTTCCCATATTAAAAGCTGAGCTGGTAGCTTGGGAGAGAAAGATCAGGTTAGTAGCTGAGTCATAGGAAATCTGCAAAGGGAGAAAAGAATATAGATTAGAATGAGGATGAACAAACAGAAAAGAACAAATTGAGGCACATTTCCCCCCTAAACCATTAAACCAGTCTCCCAACCCTGGAATAGATCAGTCCAATGAAAAGGCTCTGCTTCATTTATCTCATGGAAAGTGTTAACCTTCTTTTTTAACAGATGTAAGTTACACACTACTTGTCCTGTTTGATTTACACAGAAGCAACTATTTTCACCAATGATCGCACGAGCTCCTCCTTGCTGGGTAGTCAGTGTATCTAGGGCAGGACAGCTTTGGAGCACAACAGGACTAAGCTGTTAACTTCGGACTGGAGTATTTCCAAAGTTTGCATGGTGGTGTTGAACTCTTGTTCTGTCTCCATGGAAAGATTTAAAACCACTCTTTCTATTTCATAAGTTCCAAAGCTTGGAACAAGGTCTTCAACACTGAAAAGAATTTGGAGTGGTGATACCCAAGCAGGGTTTTTATGATTTCTTGTGCAATATTTTGTGCAGCATGACTTTATGAATAAAAGAGCCCAAGTTTGTAACTGGTTGGCACTTAAGGTGGAGTATTTGGTGACAGAATGAGCCAGATATCCAGGTCCACATTGTCCTGACTGTTTAGGTGGGAACCCTTTATATATCTTGTTACCACATAAGATAAAAATTCAGTGTGACTTAAAGATAAGGTCGGAGTTGAACCTGTAACTGCCCAGATCGGAGGCATTCTATGACCTCTGCTACCAGCAATGTGAGGGCCCAGACAGCTCCGTTTTCCAGGTACTCCTGTCAGTCTGTAAGAGCAGAACAGGTTACAAAATATCTGATATGGGAGGCCCTCAGTCTGGCTTGGGCAGCCGTAAAGCTTGGTTTTGTCACCTGGCCAAGTTGGTGCAGATTTTTGGTCCATCATTATACAGTTTGGGGTGTTGGGCCGTCTCATCAGGGGAGTGGCTGAGACACCCCAAGTTACACAGGATGGCCTGTGAACCATCCAGAACATTTGAGTTTTTAGCAAACATCTGTGCTAGAGTCACTTTTAATCTCTGTGACAGGCTTGAAGATGCCATGGATGGAATCAAACAACAGAGTTTGATTGCAATATTGTCCTGGTTTGTCACCCAGGAAAGGTCCAGTGACATGTCTGTTTTCAATACAAAGGGAAAATTTTCACCATTGTCTTTATCTGGGCAAGGACAGTCCTTGAGCTTCTATAGAGGGTTTCCGAGGCCCAGTCACCCCTCAGAAGAAGAGACAGGGGAATGCTTTTCCAGTGGTGGGTACCACACCCTGCTGTTCATCCATCTTCCGTCCTTAGTCCATCAGGCGTTCTCATTGGCAGGAACGAAAATCACTACAGATACGTTTACGCTACAGTCATGCGTTGCTTAATGATGGGTTCTGAGAAATGCCTCATGATGTGATTTCATCATTGCGTGAACATCACAGAGTTTACTTACACAAACCTAGATGGGACAGTGTACTACACACCCAGGTTATATGGTACTAATCTCATGGGACCACCGTCCTATTTGTGGTCCACTGTTGACCGAAATGTCATAATGCAGCACATGATTGTATTTTTAATACCTTTGGTTCATATAACCAGAACACCATCCTGAAAGAACATACCAATTTTCTTCCTATCAGCAATAAATCTATTTACAATTTTGTTGTTGTTGTTGAGGAATATTAGCCCTGAGCTAATATCCACTGCCAATCCTCCTCTTTTTGCTGAGGAAGACTGGCTCTGAGCTAACATCCGTGCCCATCTTCCTCTACTTTATATGTGGGACGCCTGCCACAGCATGGCTTGATGAGCAGTGTGTAGGTCTGCACCTGGGATTCCAACTGGCGAACCCCAGGCTGCCGAAGCAGAGCGTACCAACTTAACCACCATGCCACTGGGCCGGCCCCAGGATATGTACAATTTTTAACACATAGTTTCAATACACAGTATATGTTCAACCTTTTGCAAATCCCAAATCCTGACAATAGAAAGATTCTTTCCTGTTTTTATTTTAGAAAGCACACTACTTAACTCCAACCTGTATCTTCTCGGTTACAGCTGCTCTGAGTCATCTCACCTGTGCCTTCCACTCACCGAAAGTGTTACTGAACCTGAAGTGAGTTTGCTCATCCGTTGCGCAGCAAGCCAATCTCTGACACCGGGTGTGGTGGAAGAAAGTAGGAATTTTATTTTTGCACAGCGCTGAGCAAGGAGAGAGGGCAGCTAACGCTCAAATCCCAAACTCCCCGAAAAGCTAAAAGGAAGGGTTTTTATTTGGGGTTTTCGGGAGGGGAAGGGGGAGCATATGGCCTTGCTGGTCGGAGCTTTCCCACCAGCCTGTCTTTGGTCTTGAGACTACTTGCAGAGAAGAGGGAACTCATGACCTTGCTGGTCAGCAGCTTTCCCACCAGCCCATATCTCTTTGCGGGAGGAGATAGTCCAGGTGCTTGTCCTTGATGGTGTCTGTCTCCATGGCGGATAGTGGATTCTGGAGCCAGGAAGCCAGAGAGTAAGCAGGGAATGAGTGTTTTGGTTTTAACCCCATATATGCTGGGTTTAATGTGGGGAAACTGATATCAGGGTCGATATCAAAAGCACGTCTGTTTCCATCAGTGCATCGGTGTCTGAGTGACATGGAGGTATCGTTCCCGAGCGGGGGCTCCCATAGTGAGGTCGGAGCTTTTCCCCTGGTTGTGACAGCCTTTTTGATTTAGTATGTTGGAGACATATTTGAAATACCTGTCTATGTTTAGACATTTGGAACAAGATGATTTCTGTCTTCAGTTTAATCTCCTTTATGATTAAAGATGTCTAATGCTGGCTTTATTGTACATTGAGAAAAGTTACTTTGTTTGATTCTTTAACATTTAATTTACAGACAATTTCACGAGGCCGTATATTTGGTATTCAGGTTTAGATTACTGCTCCTGCCATACCGCTTAGGCACTCTGTCGTGTTCCTCCCGCAGCAGCAGTGGCCCACGGTTAACTGACCGTGACTGCCCTCCCAGCCTCAGGGGAGGCAGACTAGGAAGAAGTTGTCATCTAGCGCCTTATAGGAGCTTTCGCTGTAACTGAACAGTTAGCACGGAGGAACCGGAAAGTGAAACGTCTAAGCTGTGAAAGTGTACTTTCAGTACTCAGAGAATTCTAAAATCAGCGTTGCCTAGGACAAGAGGGAATTCCCAGCCTAGGAGCCTTTGTGTTTACACGGTTCATTAATAAGATAGTTGCTTGTAGCTCAGGAGACATTTTCATAGAAAACATTATAATCTAGTTAAGTTTCTCCAAAGCCTCTTTGGCCCATAAATAGCTTATGTTCCTAGTCCTGACATCAGGTGCTCTGGCGAAATACAGTGGAGGAGCTGAAAAACTTCACTCTGAGGGTGTTGTGGGGGCAGTCTTAGGATACACTTTTAATTAAATGAAAAGTTTATCTTCGTTCTTTTTATGCTTCTCATTTATACCATCTGCCCAGTTCCTGCTGCCTCTTTCTGTAGGAAATCCCTTGTCTTTCTGCTGTGGTGACATCCTTCTCCCAAATTACAGTCTTTAAGACAGAGAGGTTTCCTCATGAAAATACTGCACGTATCAAAATTGCTACATGCAATAAAACTATGTTCATTTCAGAAATTTTGGAAAATATTATGTAGGTGGCATAGCGGTTAAGTTCACATGCTCTACTTCGGCGGCCTGGGGTTCACGAGTTCAGATCCTGGGCACATACCTGCACATTGTTCATCAAGCCATGCTGTGGTAGTGTTCCAAATACAAAATAGAGGAAGATTGGCAACAGATGTTAGCTCAGGGCCAATCTTCCTCACCAAAAAAAAAAAAAAAGTATCACACTGTATATGCTGATTTAGATTCTGCTTTGTTCCTTTAATAGTCTTATGAACTTGTTATATCATACATTTTCTATATTTTTAACGACTCAAAGTGTTCATTGTATGATGTCCCATTGTTGGTTATTGTTTCCAATATTTGTTGCCATAAACAGCACCATTTCTATTCTCCGTATTAGTAAATCTTTGACTATTTTGTCAACTGAAATTGCTAGGTCAGTAGTGAAGTACAGTGAGCTTGAGACTAATGGTCTCAAAGACAGAATTGGTGTTCTTTGCCTCTGATTTCCCCTGATTAGTCCTATTTTCGTCTTCACTGACTGCTCATTATTGCTTCACAAACATTTCACTCTCCTTAAGCATCCTACCTCCTCTCTCCTCTCACCCCCTTTGCTCTGTGGCGACTTTGCTCTCATCAGGTCTTGCTCATTCAAACATCTGCTCCACAGTGCAAGCAAAAAAATCTTCCTTTCAACTTCCTTCAGGCTACTGACTTCTTTTCCCTTTTCTTTCAGAGTGCTTGAAAAAGATACTCTGAACTTAGAACTGTACTTGCAAAACTTTCATTCACACTATATCCCATTGTAGTTTGGCTACTACTTTTACCATTTTACAGACTTATTTTGCTATATTTTTGTTGATTTTCTTAGTACTAAATATAGGCCTTTTAAAAAAATCACATCTTTTTCACCTTTTCCTTAAATTTGATCTTGCTGAACATCCACTACTTTCAAAATACTCTCTTAAACTGCTACACTGTTGATGACTTTTTGCTCTGTTTTGCTGGTCTTTTTTATGGCCAACCCCATAAATATTGAGTGTACTGTGCATTCATCCTTAACCTAATTTTCATCGTGCACAGTCTCCCAGGTTATGTTACACATTTTCATTTCTTCACATAACGTTTATATATCTTTGTTCTGACAACTCCCAAATATATCTCAAACCTAATGTCTCTCTAAAGTTTTAAAGTAATTTATCTAGTGGCTTGTTAAAATGTCCCTCTAGATAGGCTCCAGGGACCTCAAAATTAAAGATTTTTTATTTTTACTTTTTTCCTTTTTCTCCCCAAAGCCCCCCGGTACATAGTTGTATATTCTTTGTTGTGGGTCCTTCTAGTTGTGGCATGTGGGACGCTGCCTCAGTGTGGTTTGATGAGCAGTGCCATGTCCGCGCCCAGGATTCGAACCAACGAAACACTGGGCTGCCTGCAGCGGAGCGCGCTAACCTAACCACTGGGACACGGGGCCAGCCCCATTTTTTTTTTTAAAGATTTTTTATTATCAAAATTAAGATGTCTGAAACTGAGCTACTCCCCCAAATTCCAGTATATTTAATCTTAAAGCGGTTTCAGCCCCTTTTTATTAGTCTGGGTCTAACTGGGAGAAAGAAACTGCATAGTCATTTGAACAGTGAAAATTTAATGTAAAAAATTAGTATAATTTTTTAGTTTATTATTTAAAAAATTATTTTTACAGAGGATTGGAATCAGTATAGATTGGCTAGTAATAACTAAAGAAAACTCTAAAATTCGTATAAGACGAGCAGATTCCAGGAACAGCTAATCCTCCTCGGATGAGATGGAGCACCCCAGGAAGAGTTCTCCTCCCTCGGGCTGAGGTCCTGACCTTGTGGGGGAGGGCGTGGCCTTGGCTCACTGAACAGCAGAGAAGTCACTGGGGCCACGCCAGCTGAACTTGATGGACATCTGCCCCCTAGGGTACCAGGGAAAGCTGTTCACGGGCATGTTTCTCACTGGAAAAACTGCTCCAAAACTGCCCGGTGAAGGAGTGGTGCCATGGGAAGCTGCTGGGTACTGCTGGCCACTGCGCTGCAGGGGCCAGGCTTTGGAGAAGCTGCACAAGCTGCAGGAGAGAAACCATGCGTGCTGCAGACAGGAGCTCGCTGAGTGAGCACTCTAGAACCAGGAACAAACCCTCTTTCCTCCTGCAGTGTCTCTCGAGTGCCCTCTACTGACACAGCTTGACATCGTGCCAGCTGGCAAAGGAAAAAATACTTAAAGGGCCCACATCCGTGTTCATGGCAACAAGAGGGATGAATAGGAGCTGAGAGACAACAATCGAAAACCAGCACATCCATCCAGCACCCTTCTCCCTCCCATCTCTCTTACTCTGCCCGTGTCTTCAAATGTCTGCTGTCTGTGATTTGTTATTTCCATCCTTCTTAGTTAGGGTTTAGTTCAGCCTCAGACCATTTTTCTCTTCTTCCATCAGCCTTCGCTCATCCAGCGTATCTTGTTTATCTTCTATTTTCTTTCTATCAAACAAAACTAATCATATTAGCTCTAGAATTAAATTCAAACAATGCTCTTCATAATTTGGCCGTAGCCCGTCTTCCTAGTCCCTTCTTCCATCAATAAACTTTTTACTACATCTCAAACATTCCCGGCCCTTAGATGACTTCTTTTTCCCCTTCCGCAAGGCTTCCTCCCCCAGCATTTTGCTAATTAGTTGTTACCTCAGTGAAGCCTCATCCTATTTAGGAAATTAGTTGCTCTGTGTTCCGTGTTCTCTCACCACTTGTTTTTATGTCTCTGTAATGGTGGTTACCATGTAGTGTATTTGCCATGCTTTTATGGTCCGAGGACCTGACACCCAATCAGTAAGGGGAGTCATTCTCTTTCTTAGTTAAGACTCTGTATTTCCCTTTTGAAGTCTATGTATTGTAAACAGACTTTTCGATTTCCCATTTTAAAAGATAACTGTTGAAAAGTAGCTCTTGAATATTGCAGTCCTTCTGTCTCCATTATAATAATATCCTTTACACTGAATAATTTTTAGAAGTTTACAAAGCACTTTTAAGTATTTGCTTTCATCATGCCTCTAACTATCTCACTACGTATGTTAGGATACACAGGTGAGGAAGGCATGATGTCTTCCGTTGACCCATACTATCTCGTTGTGCAATAGGCAGGGCGTATTTTGTCCTCATTTTACTGGTGAGGAAATGGATTCTAAGAATATGAATGACTTCTCACAAAGCTAGGAAGTGACAAACCCCTGAATGTCAATCCACAGCTATAAAATCTGTGGATGTAACTTTACATCCATCTTAAGAAGTTGTTACGTTACTTACTCTGTTTTTGCTCTCCTTGCTTCAAGTTATAGCTGTTTGGGGCTTGTAATTGTTACTGGTCTTTAGTGTTTTCCTATCAGCTCATGTGGACAAGAAAATAACTCACCTCAATCCAGTTTTATCTACTTTAGAACTGTTTCAAGGTGAGCGCATTTTCTTGCCTGGTTTGCACACATTTTGACCTTGTTTAGTTTCCCTCCTTAGTTGAAGTTAGAGATAGGTAACTATCGAGCCTCTCAGTTCAAAGAAGGATCTCAGCACTGAGGCCCGAAGAGTGAGATGTCCTGTGGTGACAGAGCACATCCTTTCTCTATCAAATGGGCTTCTGTCTATGGGCAGTAGGGACTGGAGGAAGCTTTAAAGCTCCATGGACTGGTGATACCATTGGGAATAGGATTTTTTCACCTTTGTCAAACCTCATATGACCTATCTGAGTAAAACTAGAACTATAAAAATATTAGAACCAATTTTTTTAAATGTTAGAAAGAAAAAGGAAATCAGTACATTTGTTAGATTTTTAAAAATCCCATTGATTTAATTTTTCCCATTGGCATACATCTCATGTCTCTGCACAGTCCTTCTTTGAAAATAAATATGGTAAGTTAATATATTTTTGTTCCAATTAAAATAAGCCATTTTAATGTTATTAATAATTCTAATAGATACCACTTATTAACATTTACTATCTGCCAGGTTCTTTTCTGACTTGTTTTCTTTTCTTTTCTCTTTCTTTGGTAACTTTTCATGTTGGAAGAATTGTAGATTTACAGAGAAGTTGCAAAGGTAGTGCAGAGAGTTCCTGTATACTCTTCGTCTGGCCTCCCCTAATGTTAACTACTTACAGGACCATGGTACATTTGTCAAAACTAAGAAATTAACATCAGCACAATATTCTTAACTAAACTACAGACTGGGGGGGTTTTTTTCTTATAGAGATCGGCACTTGAGCTAACGTCTGCTGCCAATCTTCTTCTTTTTTCCTTCTTCTCCCCAAAGCCCCCTAGTACATAGTTGTATATTCTAGTTGTACATCCTTCTGGCTGTGCTGTGTAGGATGCTGCCTCAGCATGGCTTGATGAGCAGTGCCACGTCCACGCCCAGAATCTGAACCTGTGAACCCTAGGCCACCGAAGTGGAGCAAGTGAACTTAATCACTCAGCCACGGGGCCAGCCCCTAAACTACAGACTTTCTTTAGATTTTACAAAATAAAATTTAATTTCCTGAGATTACTACTTTTTTCCACTAGGGTCCATTTTCTGCTCCAGGATCTAGTGCAGCATACTACATAGCGTTTAGAATAGGGAGTGCTGTGGGTTTTGTTTTTTTTAATTTTAGATGACAAACATTTATTAGATTCCAAGTAGCATGCTGATCTCTGAGAATACACTGAAGAAGGAGTCATGGCCCCTTGCTTTCTAGAACGTCTGTGTATGTTCTTACGTGTGTCTGTAGCGATCTGGTACCATAATAAGTGGGCAGTTTGTTTGACAGGGATGTCAGCTTTGTGAGTTTCTTTTTGGATGATACTTAAACAAGCAATGTTAGAGGCTTATCAAGATACTTGTTTTTTGCTGATGAAAGGACAGATTTTTTAAATCAATGTAAGCTGTAAAAACCCAGGATCAAGAGAGCAAGTTTGAATAGTTTTGTGACAAAGGTTTGACTTGAAGCTGTACTTTGTATAAACAATTCACTTGCTAATTCTTCATTCTTATTTTGTCTTTATTTCCTATAAGGGCTGTAGGATAAAAAAATTCAAGAGTGAGAAAAAGTTTTTGAGCTTGGACTAAAGATCTGCTTGCATTTTATTATTTTTTATGCTACGCTCCCTCCTTCCTGAGGGGAGCCCTTAGTGGTTTAGAGTGAGGAGGAGACTAGGATCAAACTCAGTCCTGCCCCCAGTGACTATGGGATTCACTTTCTTTCTCTAAATGGCTGTTTTCTCATGTGAAGTGTGAGGAGTAACTCCTTATCTCCCGTTGGAGGATCAAATGAAACAGTCTAAGTAAAGTACTTGGTCCACAGTAAGTGTTCAGGAGAGTAAAGTTTTTGTTACTATCGTTATTAAAGTATTATTGCTATTACTATTGCTTGTCTAGTCTGCATGTTTACATTTTCTTTTAAGGTTGTTCTTCTTACTGCCAGCTGTCTTCTTGGCTTAGGCAGGCAGAGGTAATAGGAAGGGGTTTCTTGACTTGACCATAAGGATTCTTAGAAAAACACCTGAATCCCAAGTGGGATACAAGGCTAGATGGGAACTAATTTCTCTTGTTGCTGTCTACCTTTTCCCTGGGATCATGGATGTAACCGAGGATGGGGCCCATTAGACAAGAGTAGGAGTTAGGAAGCATTGCCAGAGTATTCGTGGCCTCCAGCTACGGAAGGAACCTTCTTGGTACCCAATGACTATGGAAGCTTTAAGAGAGAGAGACCTCTGGTTTGCAGAGTTTTATCACATGGTTCATTAGAGTTTTTGAAATTGTCTCTAGGAAATAGCAATTCTTTATCTCTTTATGCTCTTAACTAAAAGTAACTTGAGACATATATCTTTTACCTCCTAATTTGAATTTCATTTCATAGTCAACTATATTCGTATATCAGTTAAAAGAGAGAATCTAAGGGACAAGTGATAGACAGTAGAGTGATGAAGCATTGTGATTAGATTAGCAGTGCTTTCAGATACTTATAAAAACAGAGTCATATATGGACAAATAAAGGAAAACTTGAATTTTGGTTTTTCTAATATTTGGTAAAATGACTATATTTCATATGACCTTTTCCCCCCTTTGGCTTGGCCATTAGAAACTTCCTACTTTTTTCAATTTCCCTCCAGTTTACTTAGATATATTTAGTACTTTACGTTCCTCTTGCTTGTATAGACACCATGCAAGAACTCTTAAAAGGAGTTGTTTACGGGGGCTGGTGGCCAGCCCGTGGCTGAGTGGTTAGTTCGTGCGTTCTGCTTTGGCGGCCCAGGATTTCGCTGGTTTGGATCCTGGGGATGGACATGGCACCGCTCGTCAGGCCACGTTGAGGTGGCGTCCCACATGCCACAACTAGAAGGATTCACAGTTAAATAAAATATACAACTATATACTGGGGGCATTTGGGGAGAAAAAGCAGAAAAAAAAAAAAAGACTGGCAACGTTGTTAGCTCAGGTGCCAATCTTAAAAAAATAAAAGGAGCTGTTTAGATCTTCAGTACCAGCATGTATGAAGCAGCAATAGTTCTAATATTTGGAAAAAATTAGTAGATTTATATAATCTATTCTGGTTTGTCTTTCTTACTGATGGCAGAGATTATAAACATTCATTTGTTGCTTACAGTAGGGCTTATAGAATATTTGGAATCCATTAGTTTGGGTATGTGTGTGATTTTTAATCGGAAACTATAAAATAGGAGCTGAATTTTGAGTGTGAGTGATAAGTGGCACAGTAAATCAGACTCTGGGGAGTGTATCTATACGTGCTTCGAAATAGTTAACTAAGCGCATTTTGCTTACTTCTCCTCATTTTCAGAATCTCATTGCAATGACGTAAAAATGATAAAGAAGGCAGAGCAGCAGCAGAGGGACTTTATCAATGGACTAGAAATTTGAGGACTTTCCATAAATTCCATAAAGTCAGTGACATCAAATTGACAGCAAAATCAAATATGCATTCATTCATATTTATTTAATACCAGGCACTAGTGATAGGTGTTAGGTGATACTGATATTATAAATGAAAAAGACAGGTGTCCCCTCCCTTCATTGGACTTATAGTAGAGTGACATGAAGGAGATGAGTACTGCTGTTTCCAGTAGAATGTCAGAAAAACCCTGAGTACCGAGTCAGTAATAGTGGGCTCATAGTAAACAGCTGAAAGATTGCCAAAAGTGGGCCAATCACAGAACAGTTACGGCTTGTAACTCTTAGGATACGATGGGCAGAAAACACCTTTGTAATAAGGCGTGTGTGTGATGAGAGGGTTCTGTCTTTGAAGGCTCCTGGTTTGAGCACTGATGACAAAGAGAGCAAGACAGTACCCCAGCTTCCTTTGGACTTGACTCGTACACCAAAGGTCTCCTGCTCCTTCACCATAAGCCCATGTTTGTAGTCTAAACACATTTACTGCCTTAGTAGTTTAGAGGAAACCTATCTTCAGTTGGTACTGATCACTGTGTTCTTCTTTACAAGTATGAATAGATTAGCAAGAATCTCCACGTATTTGAGGAAAACTTGTAGTGTGGAAGAGAAGCACGAAGTTGAGCAAAGAAATCGTAATCCTCTGAAGAAATGGTTAATGCAGAAGACAGAAGAATGCTTAAGAAGGGTGATCTATTTTTAAATGTTCATGGAAGACTTATAAAAACTGAGCATGTATTAGGGTATGAAGAATATCTTAATAAATATTCAAAAGGTAATAACTAAGAGCTTAGGTTTCTCTGAAAACTAAAATCAAATAACAGAAAGGATAGCTAAAAAAATACCTAAATACATGGAAATTTGAGATACTTTTCTAAGCATCCTGTGGCTGAAGGGAGATCAAAATTGAAATTACAGATGTTAGTCATGAACCACGATGAAAATCTGCATATCAAAATCTTTGGGTTGAAGACCAAGTGATGCTGAGGGCATTGTATGATTTATTAGAAAACAAGAAAGATGGCAAATAAATTTACTTTGAAAATTTTTTTAAAGAATGAGAGAAATTAACATGGATAAAACAGACAAAAATGATTATAACAGCAAGAAATAGTTTTACTTAATTAAACCAGGAGCAAGTTTAACTTGAAAAAACAGTAAAATAGAACAAGTCTGATTAAGAAATAATGGGAAAATACAATGTTAGAAGTGAAAAGTGGGAACTGCCACAGATGACGAAGATTTTAAAATTACGAGATGGTGTGTATAATTTTATATTGTGAATAAAAATGTATTGAAAACAGACAATGATCCAAGCTTTCAATTAGCAAAATCGACCCAAGAAGAGACAAGACAATAATCATAAAATTTGAAAGATAGTAGTTTTCAGGGGGCTGGTCCTGTGGCCAAGTGGTTAAGTTCACATACTCTGCTTCGACGGCCCGGGGTTCAAGGGTTCGGATCCTGGGTGCAGACATATACACTGCTCATCAAGCCATGCCGTGGTGGCATCCCACATAGAAGATTTAGAATGATCTACAACTATGATATACAACTATGTGATGGGGCTTTGGGGAGAGAAAAAAAAGAGGAAGATTGGCCACAGATGTTAACTCAGGGCCAATTTTCCTCACCAAAATAAAAGCATACCTTAAAAAAAAAAGAAAGATAAAAGTTTTCAAATGTAACCCCTTTGCTACAGAGGTATTAGACTCAGACAGTTTTATGGCTGTGTTCTGTTTTCTAAGATCAGAAGTTTCCTGTTAATTAAAATTTTTTTAATGAAGAAAAAGATAGAATAGACTTTCTTGTTTCTTCCATGATACTAAAATATTAACACAAGAAAGAATGCAATACATCAATTTCACTTAATAAGATAGATATGAAATTCCAAATAAAATCTGAAGAAACAAGTATAGAAGTGTGCTAAAAAATATGATTAAGGAATAGAGGAGTGATTTAACATCAAGAAATATATTAATTTATCATGCTAATTGATTACAGAAGAAAAACAATAGTGTTTCAGTGTATGATAAAAAGACAAGTAATATGTTTTAAGCGCTATGCTTCCCAAAAACTCTCAGAAAGCCAGAAGAGAAGGAAACTTTTAATTTCTTAAGAACATCTGTTCTGATCTTATTCATATGCGAAACAAGATGTCTAGTTTCCTGTTCTTCTTCAGCAGTAATTTGGAGGTTCTGAACAACGTGATTAAAAAGAAAAAGAATGAACTTATATATAAATTCATGGAAGGGGCAAAATTATAATTAACAAGTGATATGATTGTTTACCAGAAAATTCAAGAAAATCAACTGAAAGTCTGCTCAAGCGGTAAGAGCTCATTCCATTGGTACCATATAAGATGAACGTATAAAAGTCAGTCTCTTAGTATATTGCCACAATAGGTTTATTTACAATTTCTTCAAAATGCATTAAATCTTTTATCCTGACAAGAAATCTATAACAGGATGTATACACACACATATGTGTGTATGTGCACAAAACTTTACTGAAGGAAGTGAAAGAAGACCTGAGGAAAATAAAATGAGGGAATGCCATAATGCTCTTTAGAAGGACTCAGCATTCGAACAGAGTCAATTTACGCCCAAATTTATTTTTTAAAGATTTTATTTTTTTCATTTTTCTCCCCAAAGCCCCCAGTACATAGTTGTGTATTTTAGTTGTGGGTCCTTCTAGTTGTGGCATGTGGGACGCCGTCTCAGCGTGGCCTGATGAGCGGCCCATGTCCGCGCCCAGGATTCGAACCAGTGAAACTCTGGGCCGCCGCAGCGGAGCGCACCAACTTAACCACTCAGCTACTGGGCCGGCCCCACACCCAAATTTCTTAATCCACTGCAGCCCCAATCAAAACCCTAAAGGTGTGTTATGAAAATCAACAAGTTGATTTTAAATTTGGGCAGAAAAAAAGGGAATCATATTCATTGCTTACATCTCAAAAAAAATGTTCCAAATAGGTAAAGGTCCGAAAAAAAAAAGAGTTAAAATTATTAGATGAAGTGAGTCGGCCGCCTTTAAAATCTGAGTTTGAGCAGGGGACTCTGATCAAAACACAACGCAGCAAACACTAAAGACTAAAAGATAGGGCTACATTAACCTTGTAAACAACTGCATCACGTAATTGAAAAACACAAACATATAAAATAAATGTTTGAAATGTGCATAACTAAAGGTCTGTGTGTACAACATCCATATTCTTCTACAAATGAGCATGGAAAAATGGGCAAAGGTCATGAATGGTCAGTTCACTAAAGAATAAAGTAGTTGATAAAAACAAAAAATTTTTAAAAAATTTTCCCTCCCTTCTAATCTTAAATGCATATTAAAGCAAGGTCCCAATTTTGCCCCTCAGACTTGTACAAATTGAAAAGATTTATGTTTGTATCATCCAGTGTTAGCAAGGGTATGGAGAAAAGGACTTTCATATTCATTTGTGTCTGTAAAAATCGATAACAGACTTTTAGACGGCAATTTCTCAGTGTTAAATAATGTAATCCTCACGGTTTCACTTTTAGGAATTCAGTTTATATGAGCTAAAAGATAATCTGTACAAGAATGTTTACTGCAATATTATTTTTAGCAATAAAAAATAGGAAACAACTAATGTCCGTAGCAGAGAAGTTGAATAAATTGCTGTACTCTGATAAATTGGAAAACTATGAACAGCCATTACACCGGATGTGCTATCTGACCTGTTCTGGAGAATGTCTATGATGTGTTGTTAAGTGAAGGTAGACAACTGCAAAAAGTTAACGTGCTATTTTTATAGAAAGAGCATGTGTTTCAGTGCATAGAAGTTTAGTCACAGAATGGTTAACAGGGTTACTTCTGGGGAGCAGGATTGGGGTTGGAGGAATTAGGAGATGCTTTTATTTGATACTCATCTATTTTTTTTAACATTTTAAAATTACCAAGAAAATGTAAAGTCATTTGTATAGATTCAATCCGTTTTGATGACTTTAATGATAAGCGTGTTGAAGTGTCAGGCAAAGAAGTGTGTTAAAAAATATGATAAACTAGGATTTACAAGTATGGTGGCAGAGTGTTGAATCTTAGGCAATTTTCTTTTCTTATAGAAACTTACAATGAGAGGTAAATGTGCTCCTGTTTTATTCAGTTTTCATACAGGCTTGGGGTTTTAAAACTTTGAAATCAAGGACGTCTGCAGTCTACCTCTGAAAGATTAGCAGAAACACAGCATATAGCACCACCATTTATGAAGGTAATTAGACCCTTTCTAGGTTCAAAAAAGCGGTAATTTTAGAGTTATTGAAATGAGAACCTTCAATATCTGATTTCTTTTGTTGGCTGGTTGGTTTTCTCCCATCTTTCCACTTATGAAAAAGGATGAACAACCTGTGTGATCTTTACACCTACAGCTCTTCTGGGTGCCAGGCTTTTCTCTCCACTTGCCTATTAGACATCTCCCTCTGATTTTTTTCCCTACCAGCCTACACCTGCATATGTGTTCTCTGTGTTAATGAGTAGCATCCACTTCAGCTAGAAACCTGGGGACCAACTTTGATTTGTCCATCTTCTCCGACCTCCCACATCCATTAATTAATTAATTGCTAAAGCCCTGTTGATTCAGCCTCTTAAATATTTCTTTCTTTCTTTTCTTTTTTGAAGAAGATTGGCCCTGAGCTAACATCTGTTGCCAATCTTTCTCTTTTTGCTTGAGGAAGATTGTTGCTGAGCTAGTATCTGTGCCAATCTTCCTCTGTTTTGTATATGGGATGCCACGACAGCATGGCTTGATGAACAGTATATACGTCTGCACCTGGGATCCAAACTCATGAACCCTGGGCTGCTGAAGCAGAGCGCAAACCCACTACACCACCAGGCCAGCCCCAATATTTTTTAAGTCTCTGTCTCATCATCTCCAGTTCCACTGCATAGCTAGACTATAACCATTTCTTGCGTGGATTTCTCTAATAAACATTCATTTAGTCTCCTTGCCTTTTGTTTTGCTACCCTCAGTCTAGCTTCCAGACTGCCACCACCAGTCTGTCTAACATGCGTTAATGTAATAATTATATTCCTCTGCTTTATTGTCAGACTCCTGCCGTGGTGCACAGGCCATTTCATCATTTGGCCCCTGCCTACCATTTTTCTGTTCCCATCTTTCAATGTGCCACCCCCTTTGTACCCCTATCCTCCTGCTCTCTTGGCATTTTAAAGTCCTGTCACAGAAGATTGCTTGCAGTTCTTGAGCACTAAAGGCTGCTGTTTCATGCCTCTGTCACATTGTTCATGTTGTTTGTTCCCTGTGGTTTAGATATCCAATCACTTTAAGGCTTTTCCTGACTTCCTTAGGTGGCATTTATTTTACCACCATACCTAGCATTTCTAACAAAATATCAAAATGTTTTCAAAAACCTAGTTATTTATGTATCTCATTGGTTATTTATGTACATCTTCAGAACTTACACAGGGCCAAGTATCTGAAAGGTGTTCAATAAATATTTAACATAGAAATGATGTTTTCCTTCAGCAGAGATAAAGGAGTGTGACGTCAACTGTTTCAGTAGTGTTCTTTCAGAGAGTTTCTTTATATTAAATGATCGATGCAGGTCTAGGGTCCAGTGTTAGTTTCCTAGCCATTGATTAAGGGACTTATTGCTGAATTTTAATCTAATTCTTCACATTGATAATAAAAATGGAAAGTACTAGAATTTTAGTGAATTATTTTGTGAGTGGTCATAAGTCACAATATTTCTGGGGAGTGTTGTTCTCTATATAGTCAACCAATACTGATGTGTTGTTTGCTTAGTTAGGGATTTCCATTGTGGGACGGAAGGACAGATGTTGAGAGTTTGGACAAACTCATGAAAACCAAAAACATACCTAAAGCTCACCAAGCTGTCTTTAAAACTGGTTTTGCAGAGGGTTTTCTGAAAGCTCAAACACTAACACAAAAAACCAATGGTACATTGATTTGACACCATCCGCGTTTGAGAAGAATGTTGGAAAGGAAGTTGTAGCCCTACCTTCAAGTGATTGTAAATAACTTTTCTAACAATCATCCAACTTTCTGTTGGTTATATTCTACCATGTTTGTAACTTAAGCTGTGTAAAAATGGAAATACCTACTGGCACTTTCACTTTATCAAGTGAGAAACCAAAGTCAAGGACAGAAGCATGAGTGACTCCATGAAGTTTATGGTAAGAGGGTGCTGAAAGGAAATCCTGGCACTTCTGCAGAAGGATGCCATGTTCCAAGATTGCATGTGATGAAATGGGATCATCATCAGTTTAACCTGATGTTTGCGTCTCATTGAGCTGTCATTTCTCGTTGATGTCATTTGATTTAAGGCTTTTTCTTTCTCCTCCAGATTCTCTAAGACGAACCCGTCTGATTCTCTTTGTTCTGCTGCTATTTGGCATTTATGGACTCCTAAAAAACCCATTTTTATCTGGTAAAGGCTCTTTTTATTTATCTGACTTATTTTTAAAAATCTTTTAAATCCTCGTCTCTTTTTCATAGTTAGTCTACCTAAGACTTAGAGAAAGAAAACATTAATGTTTATAGGTCTAGGCCTTCAATTCCTGAGTCAGGATTTCTCAGATTGGGTCACTTTGAGATTGTTTTTCGCTTGGAAGTAGAAAAGTTTTAATCTGTTGTGATTGTGCATTTTCTGAGGGCTTATTCACATCGCTTTGTGGATGACAAAGTTCCTTCAGACACTGTACGAGTTCAAGTTTTCAAGATAGATGATTAATATTTTGTTAAAGTTCCCAGGATTATGTTAGAGTGAAAATGTTATGTCAACTTCGAGTAGCGGTTAGTGTCCCAGATTTTTAGAAAATGATCCCTGTCCAATTAGAAAATTTTTAAACATGTTGAAGAATTTTATAATAGCAATACAAGATGAAATAATCTCTTTCAAAGACAAATTAATAAATTGAATGTTTTAAAAATATATTAAAAATAAGACTTTAAATGAGTCCCATTATTTTTTCAGTTTGCCAGTTTAATATAAAGTACTCATGTCAGGTGTAAGTGGTTCCACTTGCTTTTCCAACTGCTACTCAGTTTTCGCCCTGTGTTCCCTACTCTTTGTGATTGATTACCTTGAGAGCAGAAACTGATGTCCAGTTAAGAACATCGATTGACCTGGATCTGGACTTCATCCCAGAACTTGCATGTAGCCCCAGATGTTTTTAAAAAGTTTTTCGTGGCATCAAACCCGAGATAAGGTTTTAACATCCAGGAATAGCCTTTTTCTATCTAGATTCACCTTCTATTGTCTCCTCTTTTCCAAAAAAGAACCAGTATCAGGACAATAGGGTGAGATTGGTGGGGTAGTGGTGGGGTGGGATGAGTTCTGATTATTCTTTTATGTTTCTTAATTGATACGTTAGGCAAAATATTCCTTTGGGTAAATTACTCTAAGTTTTTGTTACGTCCAAGTGGTTCTGCAAATTTATTCACATTCCAATAACTATCTAGGTAATTAAATAATTTAGTAGGCTAAAACTGTTAGTCTCCATTTTAAAATTACTGCTTTAAATTTGGTCTCCTGACTTGTATGTTCTTGCTATGTTAAGCATTTCTTGTTAACCCTATACTTTTGCCTACATCACTCTAAATTTCAATGTATCTTAAAGGCAATATTTTTGGCTTCTTCTGAGGAAATTAGAAATTGCGCAGTTTACTCATTTGTATCTGTCTACTGTGGAAGTTTACTGAGGGAGGAGAGGTTTAAGAAAGCTTTCTAATAGTTTCCCCACAGTTGATCTCACATATTTTATTATCCTACCAGACTGTTACTGCCTGTCTTGTGCTGAATGGTGTCGTTACTGCTGTATCATCTAAGGGCAAGTATTAACAGTTGTCAGAGGGAGAAGCCTACATGAGCAGTGAAACAGTCTGTTAAGCTTCACCCTTTCTTTTTTTTAATGCCAGAGCCAGTTTTTTTACACTAGGTTTAAGGGGATGTATTTCAAAGTGTAGATCCACGATTAGTTGAATCAGGATAATTAAGGATGATTATTAAAAATGCAAACTCTCCTGGGCCCTTTTCCTAAATCTACAAACCAGAAGGTCTGGGCCATGTGGCTTGGAAACCTGCATTAATACATTTCTCAAGTGATTTTTCTGCGTATTGGAGTTTGAAAACCATTGGATTAAGATTTCTGTCGTTAAATATTAGAAGGAGCAGAGGAAAATAATTCTTAGTTTTAACAGGCAAGTACAAAGATGCTGTTCTAATGTGAATCATCTCTCCCTTGGACATTGGCTAGCAATCCAGAAGACCTAGTTTCTACTCCTTACCCTGATTGAATGTATGTGAACTCAGATATTTAATTTTTCTGAGTTTTCCTTTCTTGTGTCTGAAAAATCAGGTGGTTAGAATTTTCTGATTCTATGAAACGTATAAACATTTCTTTTCTTCCTGTTAGTTCGCTTCCGGACAACAACAGGGCTTGATTCTGCAGTTGATCCTGTCCAGATGAAAAATGTCACCTTTGAACATGTTAAAGGAGTAAGTTAAAAAGTTTACATTCCCCTCTTCAAACATTGTATACTTGTATAAGATCAATATTTGATTGTAAAGGTGTGAAATAATAGAAAATAGGTACATTGGTCTCCGCCTCTGGTTCCTGACACAGAGCTTCTAAATCCCTTGGAGTTTCCTGAGTGTTTAGAGTGTCTTTTGTTCTAATGAGGGGACTCTGAGTGGGCTCCTGGATGGCTTCAGGATGAGGGCTGCTCACCAGAAAGGCCAAGGCAAGGTTAAACGCTTAGAACTTTCATCTCCATTTCCCATTCTCCAGAGAGGGCAGAGGGGCTGGAAATGGAGTTAATAATTGGTCATGACTATGCGAGGAAGCCTCATAAAAATCCCAATAGTGGGGGTTCAGGGTGCTTCCGGGGTGGTGCACGTGTGGAGGTGCTGGGAGAGTGGCGCCCCCAGAGAGGGCCTGGGAGCCCTACACCCCTTCCCGTATACCTTGCCTTGTGCATCTGTTCCATGATGTTCCTGAGTTGTATCCTTTTATAATAAACTAATAATCTAGCAACTAAAGTGTTTTCCTGAGTTCGGTGAGCCACTCTAGCAAATTCATCGAACTCAAGGAGGGATCGTGGGAACCTCCAGTTTGTAGCCAGTTGGTCAGAAGCACGGGTGACAGTCTGGCCTTGGGATTGGCATCTGAAGTGTTTGTGTGGGGGGAGGTCTTGTGGGCCTGAGCCCTTAACCTATAGAGTCTGATGCCATCTGCAGGTAGATAGTGTCAGAACTGAATGGGATTGTAGGACACTCAGCTGGTGTCCAGAGTGCTCAGCATGGGAAAAACTAGGATATATTTGATGACAAGAAGTGTCTGAGTTGAAGTAGAGTAGTTGAGAGTGAGTAAAGGAAAACAAGTGTGTATGTATTTCCTTTCCATTAAAGATTATTCTGAAATAGGCAAAATTGCACCCAAATGTATTAGGAACTTCAGTGTTTTGGGTAGACGACAGTGGCAGAAGATCAAATGATGCTTCATTCCAGGGCTCAATATTAATTTGTGGAAGCAGCAAAGTATAGTGGGATGAATGTGGACTTCAGAGTCAAACACTAAAGATTTCAAATTCATTTTTGACTTACTGGCTGTGTGAGCTTGAGCAAGTTACTGGAGATTCTCACAGATGATCTATGTGCTTGCCGTGTAATTGATGCTCAACGAATGTTACTTCTCTTCACTTATTCCTCTTATTGATCACAAACTCTTGTATCTAAAACATCTGTATTTCTTGAATGAATAGAATGGATGAATGCTAATTTATAACCAGTTAATTAAATTATTTATTTAAGAAGTATTTGCTAACGTCTACTAATTTCCAGGTCCTGGTTTAGTATAAGATAGAACAAATGAAACAAATCTCTGCCCTCAAGAAGTTATAATTCTAACAGGAAGTGGACAGTGATATGGTATTTAAGGAAAATATATAATAGAGTATACTAAAAAGTGAAAAAGTGTTATGGTGGGAAAATAGAGGAGAGTAAAGAGGTTTGGGAGTTCTGGGAGAAAGGTCACAATTTAAAATGGAATGTTCAGGGTGTGACTGACTGAGAGGGAGACATTTGAGTGAAGATTTGAGGAAGACGGAGTAGACCACACATGTATCTGAGCAAAGAACGTTTCTGCAGAGGAAGTGAGAGAGCAAAGGCCCTGAGGCATTAATGTGCTGGGCTTGTTTGCTGAGCAGTGAAAAGCCCACTTTCATATGGAATGGAGTGCGCAAGGTGAGTGAGCAAACCCGGCAGGAGATGAGAGCAGGGAGGGACACAGGACCGGACTGCACAGCGTCTTGTAAGCCATAATAAAGACTTCAGCTTTTATGTTGAGAAAGTGGGAGTCACTGAAGCATTTTGAATGGTATGGTTTGACCTAAAATTTAATGGGAACACTGGTGCTGTGTTGATAATAATCTTGAGGGGACACAAGTAGAAAACAGTCTGTTACGATAGGCCAGGCAGCAGATGGTAGGGGCTCAGACCAACTTGGTTGCAGGGGATTTGGTGAGAAGGGGTTAGATCTTTTTGTGTGTGTGAGGATGTTTTGCCCTGAGCTAACATCCGTGCCCATCTTCCTCTGTTTTATGTGGGACGCTGCCACAGCGTGGCTTGATGAGGGGTGCTGGGTCTGCGCCCGGGATCTGGACCTGAGAACCCCAGGCTACCGAAGTGGAGAGTGCAAACTTAACCACCACACCACCAGGCTGGCCCCATAGATTTTTGATATATATATTGAAAGTAGAACCAACAGGGTTTCTTAGGGATTGGAGGGTAGGCTATAAGAGAAAGAGGTGGCAAGAATGACCACAAGATATTTAGTTTGAAAAATTAGAAGGATGGAGCTGTCATATACTGAGAAGAGAAGGGCTGTGGGCAGAGCAGGTTTTGGGGACGAATAGCAGGAATTCAGTTTGGGGCATGTCAAGTGTGAGATGTCCAAATGAAGGTGTCGAGGAAGCACGCGGGTGTACCATTTTGGAGTTCACAGGAGGGGTCTAAGAGGTGAAAACTGTAATCGAGATTACGCTCAGCTGTACTAAGTCCATGTGTTTGCCTGAGGTCACCGACAGGGTGAGTGTCACTAGAAGAGAGAAGAGGTCCAAGTGCTGAGCTGTGGAGCCCTCAGGTTCAGAGGACAGGGAAGAGGCATCGGGAAGGGAGACTGAGGAGGAGCTGCCAGTGAGGCGGGTGAGGGTGTTGTCCTGGAAGAAAACACGTCCGTCATGAGGAGCCATCAGCTGTGTGGAATGGCATTGATGGGCCGGGCGAGAATTGATCCTTCAGTTTAGCAATGGGGAGGGCACTGGTGTGCTTGATAAGAGCAGTTTTATTGGAGTAGCAGGGGTTTAAATCCTAATTGCAGTGGGTTTACAAGAGATGGAAGGAGATGAAATGGAATAGGTGATTACAAGTAACTCTCGAATTTTGTTGGAAAGGCCATCACAGACAATTCATCTGTTATAACAGGAAATAAAGTAGACGTATTGGTAAACTGGTCGGTAGGGTATATGTGATGGGGCGGGTTGTGGAAGTTCACTGACAGTGAAGTCAGAATCAAGGTCGTGAGCTGAGAGAATGTATGGAAAGAAGAGGGATGAGTGATTTATGGAGGAGGTATGAAATCGTGCAGGAACGAGAGAATGAACGCGTTAGGGAGATAAAATAGGACTGCTGGGCGTGCTGGAAGTTTGGGATCATGAATTTATATTGAGACCAGTCAACAGGAGTGTTTTCTTCTCCTGACTGACAAGCAGGAAGGAAAGTGTAATAATAGTGTTTTACCCTTTGAACAGATTGTCTTGTAACTTAAAGACGTCGCTAATGAACGTGTTCGAGCAGAGGCTGGGCGTCGTCTTTGAGGAAGGTTTTGGAAGAAATTCTTCCTGCAGGAGGGGCTTGAAAGCCATGACTTTGAGGACTCTTCCAACTCCGAAGAGGCTGCTTAGGTTGTTCTGCTCCTCCTCTTTGCACACTCTGTTTTCTGTTGATGAGGGAACATTTGTTTTCAGCCTTGGCTGTTGGGGAATACGGCGTTGGGAGTCATTACGGTAGTTTTACACCAAGCGGTCCTTTTGTTCCTTTGCAGTTGAAGTAGCTGTGAACCCTGCTGGGATTGTGAAAAGTGAGCAGTAGAGGAAGAGGCTGGTGCAGTGACTATTTGAAAGCTAGACGCGTCAGTGCAGAGGGCCCTTCTCGTTCTGTGTGAGGGCTGCAGTCAGGGAGCCTGCTTACGTTGAGCTTGCACTAAGGCCGTGGTCAGCGAGGCGTCCTACTCTCTCCCTGCGGTGTATGTACTTCATTACTCAGTACACCACATTTCTTTTCGGATGAGGCCATTTGGAGTGCAAAATGTGAGAAGATGTGTTGACACCCAAACGTTAGGCAAGGGGGACATCACAAGGTGGATCCTCACAGTTTCCCGTGGTAATATGAATAAATGTTATAATTGCTGTAAAATCTAAGTTTATGTAGAGCAGAGTATTTCAGTAGCATTTACCATAATAGTATGCCACTAGAAGTAGCTGTGATCAATTTCACCAGGTCTTAAAGAGCTTGTATAGGAATGTCATTTCCTTGCCCAGAATTCCTGAACATGTAGGGTTACTTGTATATGGAGCCACTGTGGAAACATTCATAAGGGCGTTGATAGCTTCACTCACTGCCTTGATCCTCGTAACCCTACTCTCCTCCATAGGTTTTATATTCCTTAACTGGGAATTCTCTTGCCACAGAGGTTGGGAAGAGAAAATGTATTTTGAATGGCCGATGATGTTTAATTTCTTTCCTGTTTTCGTCCAATTTTAAGTTATCTATTACCTTGACCAAATGTATGTTGGTTTTCTTTTAGTGTATGGATCTCTTCAAAGATTAAAAAAATTTTTTTGATAATCTGTTCAACTCTTTTTTTACACATAAATTTTACTGAAGCTTAACAGTCACACAAAAATGCACACATCGTAAATGTACACCTCAATAAATTTTCGCACACGGCTTTGAACACATCTATGTTGTCAGCACCCAGCTCAGGAAACAGAACGCCAGGGCCTGCCTAGTGCCTCTTTCCAGTCACCGTCTCTCCCCACCCCGAGGGTGAGCACTGCCCTGTCTAATACCGTAGGTTAGTTTGGGCGGTTTTTGAATTTTATATAAATGTGACGCATGTAGTATGTACGATTTCTTTCGTCAACATGATGTTTGTGAGATCCATCCGTGTTGTTACATGGAGCGGTAGTTCATTCATCCTCATTGCATAGTGTTCTATTCCACGAAAACCACGATACTGTGTGTTTATTCCACGTTAGGTAGACATGTGGTTGTGTCTAGTTTTAGCTAAAATGGTCCTGCTGTGAATGTTGTTGTACAGATCTCTTGGTGAGCATATGAACACACTTCTCTTGTGCCTGGGAGTGGACAAAGCTTTGCTTTTAACCATTAACTTTATAAACATTTTTAGTAAATTTTAATAATTTAATCAGAATAACTTTAAAGACCATTTCAAGACTAAAAAAACACCTACTTACTCTGTATCAGTTGTATATTTCCTGGAAATAGTCCTGGGAAATTTTCTAGAAATCTAAGATAGTCACGAGTTTAATTTTAGATTATCAGAATGCCCTTTGGCCCAGAGATCTGTTTCATGTTTTACTACACTCCTTCCCAGGTAGTTTTTTTAAACCTGCCCGATGTACTTCAGGTCGTTTTTGTCACTTAGAGCTATTTAAAGTTGTCTATTGTGAGGTTGTAAATTGACTGCCAGTGAGCTAAGTGGATTAACAAATGTATTATTGGCCTAGTGTAACTTAAAATAAATAAATATAAATCACTGCACATACTCAACCCAGACTCAACAATTTTTTAACATTTTGTCCCATTTGTTCATTCATTTCCTTTGCATCCATGTATTTTTTTTTGACTATTTGAGAGTAAATTGTAGATCTTTTGCTTCCCACCCTTAAATACCTCATTGTGTGTTTCCTAAGAAGAAGGATATTTTCTTTACGTAACTCCAGGACAATTATGAAAATCAGGAAATTTAACATGGATCCAAAAGTACTGTCAGACTCAGAGTCATATTCAAAGACAACAGTGCCCTTGTGCACAGTTTCCCTTTTCACAGTTTAGATTACCTGTGGTCAACCACGGTCGGAAATTATTAAATGAAAAATTCCAGAAATAAACAATTCATAAGTTTTAAATCGCGCACCATTCTGAGTAGCATGATGAAATCTCTCTCCATCTGGCCTGGGACGTGAATCACCCCTCTGTCCAGCGGACGCCATGCTGCATACGCTCCCCACCTGTTAGTCACTTAGCCGCCACGGTTATCAGAGCGACTGTCTCGGTATCGCAGCGCTTGTGTTCAAGTCACCTTTATTTTACTTAATCGTGGCACCAAAGTCCAAGACTAGCGATGCCAGCAATTCAGATACACCAGAGGAGCCGTAAAGGGCTTCCTTTAAGTGGAAAGGTGAAAGCTCTTGACTTAATAAGGAAAGAAACAAAAATAGTATGCTGAGGCTACGGTTAGAACAAATCTATCCACAAATGTGCGAAGAAGGAAAAAGAAATTCATACTACGTTTGCTACTGTACCTCACACTACAAAAGTTACGGCCACAGGGCGTGACGAGCATTTAGTATAGGAAAAACATAGTACCTACAGGGTTCGGTAGTATCCATGGTTTCAGACACCCACTGGGGTCTTGGAACATTTTCCCCTCGAATAAGGTACTACTGTATTCTTGGAACATTTTCCCCTCAAATAAGGTACTACTCTGTCTATTGCTACTCTATCAGCAATTGTCCCAGCAAGATCCTTTGTAACGAGGTCCCCCCATCTGCCCCACCCACCCCAGTTCAGGACCCAGTCTAGGTTCACACACAATATTTAGATTTTCCTTTAATGTGAAAAAAATTCCTCAGCTCTTTTTTTTAGGAGGTGGGTCTTTTGTGACCTTAACAGTTGTATAGCGTATACACTAATTGGTAGAATGTACCTCAACTTGGCTTTGTCTGATGTTTTCTCACAGTTATTCAATGTGACTTTTAATGATTCAGTAATGGAGCACCCATAGGTCCTACTTGGAGGTAGCACACTATGCCTTGTGGGTTTTCTATACTCTTTCCACGCCTTGATAAACAATTCCTTTATTAAACTCTCCTCAATTTAAGTTTGCCATTGTTTCCTGTTGGGGCCTTGCTGATACAATGTCCTTGTGGAGAAGACTTTGGATGCGTTATTCATTCATTTATTCCACAAATACTTACTGAGGGCCTGCTGTGTGCCAGGCATTGCTGAGGCACAGAGATACAAGGTGAACAAGACAGACCAGAACTCGGCCACCAGGAAGCTCAGGGAGGGAGCCTGGAAAGGAAGAATTAAGTCAGTCAGTAAGAACTAAGAACCCACGCATTCCCCTAAGTATAGGAAGGAAGGAAGTGTGGTGCCATGACTGAGAATACGTAGTCCACCCATCTAGCCAGGGAGGTCAGAGAAAGCCTCTCTGAAGAGGCCTAGAGGATGAGAAGGTGGAAAACCAAAGGAGAATCTTCCAGGCAGAGGAAAAGCTCAGGTGGCAGAGAGCTCGGCATGTTTGGCACTTCCTTCCCATGATGAGAATGCTTTAATGGTGATGTCCGTACAGTGTGTGATGTCAAGACAGGAGGAGAAGCAAGTTCACGCACACTGAGATGTCACCGTCAGAACAGGTTGTGAGTGAATGAAGAGTTCACGGGCTTCCACACTTCACCAGGGACCATACAGCTCTAGGCCACATCCTCCTCTGCCTCTTCCTCAGACTCACCCTCCTGGGCTCTGACGTCGGAGTCCTGCTGGTCCTGCTGGTCCTCAGACACCAAGTCATTTATGTTGCTCTCTGCCTCCGTGAACTCCATCTTGTCCACCCCCGACCCGTGGACCAGTGCAGGAAGGCCTTGCTTGGTGACATGGCTGTCAAACTCTGCGAGATGCCAGGAACAGCTCCTGGATGGCCGTGCTGTGGCCAATGAAGGTGCAGAACATTTTTAGCCCCGGGGGCGGGATGTCACAGAAGCTGTTTTCACATTGTTGGGGATCCGCTCCACAAAAAGGCTGCTGTTCTTGATTTGGATGGTAAGCATCCCCTCGTCCATCTCCTTCCTGGACCTGCGGCCTCTGAACACAGAGGCCCCAGGCAGGTAGCGGCCGTGTCACCGGCAGCCATCAGGCTTTGGCGTTGAACACCTGCCCGGTGAGCTTGGGTGCCCTGCGGGTATGTCATGGCAGCCGCGAGGCGGTGGTCGTGCCCGGAGGAGCTGGGGCGGGGGTGGGGGGTCACACAGGGCTGCCGGCTCCGGGAGAAGAGCCCTGGTTCACCTCCCCTGCACCCACCTGCCACCGCCTCATCCTGGAGACCCCAGGTCGGCCCCTCCCTAGACTTGCTCCCTGGTTCCACTCACTCCTCGGGGTGCACCATGTGCGAGTCAGGGGTGGGTCAGAAGGAGGAAACTTTTCCTCTTTTCTCCGGAGCTGCTCCTCCTCCCACGTCTGGGAACCTCATTACGTGCACCTGGCTGCAGGAATTCTGAGAGCCATTCTCCACTCTCCCGCCCCTGCGCCTTCCACTTCCTCACGGAATCCAGTGCATTGTGCGTCTGAGGTTAGTCACCCCTTTCCCACCTTAGAGCCTTTCCAACCTGCCTCCGTCTCCCCTCCCTCCTGCCCGGATTCCTGGCTCGCCCTGCCTGTGTGTCCTTCTCAGCGCTCACTCCACCACTGTGCATGATGGCTCGACATCCTTTTAAGCTAGAGTTAAAATTCCTTAACCCTGCACACAGCGCACAATGACCTCGCCTCGGCGCTTCTCCAGGCCCGTCCCCAACCGCATCCCCTCACGCCCTATTCAGTCCCGCAATACTGGGGGCACCCAGCCTGGTGCGTGCTTTCTCTTATGTCCTACCTTGACAAAGACTATTGTCTCTGCCTGGAATGTCCTTCCCACCCTCCAGTCCCCTCCGTGCCTGGTGAACCACCATGAATTTGGGTCCTTTAGAAATCAGCTGAGGTGTCAGCTTCTCTAGGAAGCACCCTACCAC
The DNA here is from genome assembly GCF_041296235.1 of Equus asinus. NCBI lineage: Eukaryota > Metazoa > Chordata > Mammalia > Perissodactyla > Equidae > Equus > Equus asinus. The sequence continues at coordinate 20,299,147 of NC_091818.1, forward strand.
CGCCAGTCTCTCCTCTGTGGCATCTATTACGCCCTCTGTGTGACAAAGATTGGTTTGTTTACCTGTGCCTTTCATTCCTGGCTCACCTGTTCTTGTTACTGTGCCAACTACATAATGCATGTTCAATGAATTGATAAAGAAATGAATATCTCAAAGTTAACGGAGGAAAGCAACAGTGAGAAGTAGAAATATGGGGAGTAGCACTGAGGCTGAAAGAGGAAGCTAAAGTCTAAGAAAAAAGAAGAAGAAGAAAAAAAGAGACCCTCGAGGAAGCTGTGAGAGAAGAAAAGAACTGGAAACAGGACTGTGAAAGCCGGAGGCACAGGGACAGAGGCCTGAGGAACCGGGAGTTGGAACGAGTGAGCTGGGTGGGGGGGGGGTGCCTTTCCTTGTTCGGTGGGGTTAGTGAAGACAGCATTTTCCTTCCACGTGTATGAAAAGGAAACAAGAAAGTCTGTTTCTTTTAAAAGCACCTACTGCTCTGTAAAAGTAAGGGGCTGTTGTCATATTGCATTATGTCATCAGCCTTGTGCTGTTGGAGCACTTGCAAACTCAGGGGCCTGGAAATGTTTGCAATAGGAAGTAATATATAGGGAAATGAGCTCTTTTCGAGTGCCTTCTGTATAATGTGAGTATTCTTTACCCTCTTCGTTCTGCTGGCTTTCTTTAGCTCCCACTTCCAATTAAGCCGTAAGCTAGAATCAGCCAGGGCTCTGCTGTACAGGTCTGGGACCCCACTAACACCCATGGCTGCAGTTCCTTCTCAGAGATCAATTTCTTGTGAACTTTATCTGGAATTTCAGATATGAAATCTGCATTTCTAGGGAACGTAACTATGTGCAGAAGAATTAATACATAGAGACAGCAAAACACTAGAAAAGGAAGGAAGGGAACATTTGTACTGAACACCTATGAAGTGTGTAAGGCCTGGGCCTTGCTTGCTCAGCAAGAACCCTCAAGCCCGTTGCAACCGTGTGTCCTTCTGGCGCCCTTCTGGGCAGGATGCCAACCTACTGGGCAGGACACCCTGCTACGGGGATTTGTAACGATCCGGGGCCTGGCCAGCTGGAATCTTACCTTATCTCGTTCCATCACGAAGGAGCACAGAGCCCCTCCACGTGAGCTACTGTTCCTGGGAACGCTGGCTGTACCAGGGACAGTCCCGCTTGGCAATCATATAGACTTTGTGCCCCCTGCGCATGTAAGTAACCCCCTCCCGGCTCACAGGTGTGGGTATACACTTTCGTCCAGCCAGCCACCACTGGACATTCCCCATAAGCACCTCCCAATAAACCTATATGTCTGGTTCACCGTCTCCAGGTATTTTCTTCCATCTCTTTGCAACCTGTGCCACGCTGCCTACCCAGCCAGGCGTGTGGCCAGACAAAGTGACAGGCGCCAGTGAGACTGTGTTTCTCGCTTGGTGTCTTTCCTTTGCCATGGTGTTTTCAGATCTAGGCCATGTTGGGAAGATGCTTTAATGATCCAAGAAAACACACAGTGATCTCAGATTTTCCCTTGCACTGGGAGTAAAGTGCATGTTCCAGGGGCGGGGCTGGTCCCAGGCGAATCCGTGATGTAGGAAAAGGTTTTCCCTGTGGAGACACCGTCTCCGTCTCCTATCCGATCTCTGCCCTCACTGGCTTGTCCTGCTTCTTGGGGCCACTTACTAGACTTATTCCTAGCAAAGTACCAGGGCATGAGTGTGATATATTTCCCAAGAGTATTTATAATTAGAGAGCAATGCATGGCTAAAAGGACTAAATGATGGATATTAAAATTTCAGGCCATTTAGGGAAGTTTGTTCTGTGGGAAGAAAGGAGGAATGGTTATCTTTCCCAAGCCCCCCAATCGCACTATGTAGGTAACTGCATCTCACTCCTCTATAAGGTTGGTCCAGGGTGAAGGAGGGGATGCTGTGGTTTTTTTGCATCTCACACCTTTGCCAGCCCTGATACAGGGCAGTTCAAAGCAGCTTCCAGGCGCCAATAGGACATCTGGGCACCTAAGGTTCCCTTTGGGCTCTGGGACTTGGCTGGCTGGATTCCACTGTCCAGAGTTCCATGGATTTTTCTTTTCTTCATCTTCCTCGCTGGCCTGTGTTCTCATATTTCCCCAAAGTATAGAATATTAAACTTGGGTGTTACCCTGCAAATAGTTTTGCTTGATTAGTCAAAGTACATGAAAAGGCCCCTGAGACAGTTGAGCTCCGAGTGGCCCTGCCAAGAAGTGAAGCGCATCCGTGCGGTGGCTCTGCAAGTCTGATTCGTTTGCATTTTTTAAAAGTTGAAAGTTTATACGTAGATCACCTTGGGGATTTGTATGAATATTGTTCAAAGTTTTGCTGCCTGAAAAGCTGAAATTCCATTTCCAAAGGAGAGAAGAAAGAGTGAGAACAGTTCCCTGGCTGCCTGATGCAAACGAGTTGGTCAGTCAAGGCCACAGCCAGGTCCCCGCAGAGGGCATTTGCAGCAGGGGTGTCTGGGAAATCATTCTAGCGTGCAGTCTGTTTGCAGGGCCACACAGAGAAATTCCCCAGACCTGCGCTGACTGCGGGTTACCCCTCCGCGTGTGGTCCAGACACCTTGCCCTCCCCACTTCCTTCCCACGCCATCCCTTGTTTTCCCTGCCAATCTAGAAACATCACAGTATTGACACCTAAGTCTTTGGAGAAAGGAGGCATTCTACTCTAAAAAACAGTGTTAATTCTAAGCTGCTGCATTTAGAATTAGTTGTTTAGAACTAATAGCTGTTTAGGACTAAATAGAACAGGTTAGCACCAATTTTTTTTTCAGTCTTGTGGCTACAAAACCCTGAATGATGAGTTGAGAATATGCTATAAGACGAAATTTTACTTGAATTTCAAAGCAGAAAGAGATCTTAGAGAAGATTTCATAGAATTCTGTTAATTCAGAGCTGTGTAGACGTTCTTCCAAGAAGGAAAGTTGATGGTCTCGACTATCCAGAGCTGCCGAGTCAAAACCAGAACAGGAGCGTGGGTTTTCCTGACTGCTGCACGCGTCTTATTTCTACCATAATGTGGTTCAAAAGACATGGAAGAAAACCTATTGTATTACAGTTTAGAATGGAAGGATGAGGGTGGGTGGGTTCAAATTAAAGCTGCTTTTGAAAGTGAGATGTAAGAAGTTTAATGTGGTGAGTAATGGTGAAACCATGAAGCTTTCCACCTGGAGGGTTTGTGTCCTAAATTCTGCAGAGTCCTTCAGTGGAAGCCCCTTTGGGCAGAGAAGACACATTCTTATAGGACAAACTCTCATCTAGGTGACTCGCGGGCAGTGCCCACCGTCGGAACTCGGACTTGTGGGGCTCAAAGAGCAGGGGGCTGTGGTCCCCTCTGGCTAGGACACCCTCATATCCATATACAGAACTTTGGAAAGACAGTGCTCTGGTTGGATTTGAATCAAATGATGCCATTGGAAGGTAGTGTTGGATAGAACAAAGAATCACAGACTTTGGAATTGGACAAAATTTACTACAGTGTGAACTTAAACTGTCCAAATCTCCAAGTCTTCACAGAAAAAGTGGGGTTGGGAGTATGTGCTCTATGGGGATGAGGATAAGATGAGACAATGCATACAAGGTGACTGGAATGTGCTAAAAGTCAATGAAAGAGAATTCTCTACCCTTTTAAGGTTTTAAGCTGTAAAAGAAATCAAAAGAGGGACTGAACAGAAGAGGCTAGAACGCTTTGTTATCTGGGGTGCAAGCCAATGCTAAGCGCTCAGAGGAGGTGACGTAAGACAAGTAGAAACAGGGTACAGGGAGGTAACAGTTTTTAAGGTAATTGTCTTTATTCCGTTTGATAGAGACCAATCTTGGCTATGTTCTAATCTAGACCACAGTAGATTAGTTTTCTATAGTGGGTGGGGCTAGTCTTGTCTTTGAAGTAAAAAATAAAATTGGTCTTTCTATTTCTTTATTTGTAAAAGCTCTAATTTTGCTCATAATGATTAGAGAATAAGGTTTAACAAAGCTTTCAAAGCCCAATAGTCAGCGTTGATCCTTCTGCACTGGAAATCCACTTTGAGTTAATGAAAATGCTTTCAACAGATATTGTAGCTTAAGGAGATGCGGAGATCTTGAAGAATCCATTTATTAAAGGAAGCACAGAAGGACGAGGGAGCAAAAGAAGGAAGGAAGGGAGGCAGGAAGGAAGGGAGGAAGGAGGGAAGGAAGGGAGGCAGGAAGGGAGGAGGATGGCCTGTTTAATTTCCCATGTGGAGTTAACGAAGCGGTCAAATGGGAAGCACATGGGGAGAAGCCCGAGGGAGAGAAATGGGAGGTGAGGTTCAGAATAGGTGGGCTTTCCTCTGGAACAGCTGCCGCCTGGAAGCATCGAGGAACCTCTGAAGCTAGAAACGGACGTCTGAAGGGGTCCACACATGTCTCATGCATTGTCCCAAGCACAGAGGAAGGGGGTGGTTCTCAGACCGTGGGGCTGCGACCTGTTGGGGGCTGTCTTAGTCTGCTAGGGCGGCCACGACAAAATCCCACAGGCCGGGTGGCTTCAGCAGCAGCAGTGTATTTTCTCTCGGCTCTGGAGGCTGGAAGTCTGAGACCAGGGCCCAGCGTGGTGGGTTCTGGTGAGAGCTTTCTTCCTGGCTTGCAGACAGCTGCCTTCTCATGTTCTAACTGCATGGTCAGGAGGAAAGCAGATTAAGACTCCACCCTTGTGACCTCATTTAACCTTCTTTATCTTGTCTCTAAATGTAGTCACATTAGGGGTTAGGGCTTCAACATCTAAATTTTGGTGGCGGGGGGAACAATTCTGTCCATAGCATGGGTTATGAAGTCAATGTAGGGGTTTGCAATGAACATTTACAGAAAATTAAATAGAAGAAAACGGAACAAAGTGCGTCATACACACAGCTGCTAGGTATGGTTGCACAGGTTGTACACTGCACACTCTAGGAATGTCATTTACATCGTAGTCTATGTGGATGGCACCCCTGGTGTTTTTCATGCATCACCCACAGGAGAGTAGATGGTGGATCTGATTAGTAGTGGTAAATATTATCATGTGAACTTTCATTTATAAGCATGTATATGAATATATGTGTGTGCATTGGTGTGTGCTGTAAATTTCTTATTAGGAGTCACAGTCAAAAAAGTGTGAAACTTGTGATGGTCCTATGTCATTTTTTGGTTGTCCAGCATTGGAACTCCCTTTCTGATGTTGGGGAATGCCCAATTGTGTGACTCTTGATGTGGGCAGGGTCCTGTCTTCCTCCACAGGACCCTCGGTGGGAAAGGTGTACTTCCTGGAGTCCAGACAATGAGCTCATTAGTGAGGCTGGGCCGGTTGGATGTTTACACCTAAAGCTTTGAATCTTGAGGGGTGAAGCAGAGACTCGGGGCAGTTAGAGATTCCTCGTGGTGGCAGGATGTCATTGAGTGGCAGAAGGGCGACCACCCAAGGTGGAAAGTGGCCAGTATCTGATAGTGAGGCCGGGGCAGCATTCTAACCAGTGCGACCCCGTGAAACGCTCTGCTGCCCCGTCTCCTTTGGTGGCTGTGAGCCATTTAACGTTTCCAATCCATGGCTTATTTGCATAAATTTGCTGGAGTCCATTTTTGTGGTCTGCTACCAAGAACTTGGAGCAAAATACACAGACTTTCCTGGGGAGCTGAACTTTGCACGTGATTCACCCATCCATTTACCTGAAATTTTCAAGCAACCAAAATATACGGATGCAAATGGAGAAGTAAAGAAATAGATGAAAAGAAAAAGGAATATACTCCTTTAAGTTAGTTTTTCCAAAGTGTTGTTTAACCAGCATTGTTTTGCGGTAGGAAAAATAGAAGAAGCAAGCATGTCTTTTTATTGCAGGAGATGACCACTGAAACCAGGGCCTCTGGGGTCAAAACCACTGTTCTGTCACTTTTCTGATGCCCTATTTTGACTCCTACGGAGTTAGCATTCATTAGCATTAAACCTTCTTCCTGAGGCGTTTCTGTTTATCTAACTTCGAGAGGAATCAAGACAATATGCAGAACATGCCCATTTGGCTTTTCCAAAGACCAGAAACTTGTGCATATTAAGCTTCATTGATTTTTTTTAATATAATTGTTTTCTTTCTTTTTATTTTTTTTTGAGGAAGATCAGCCCTGAGCTAACATCTACTGCCAGTCCTCTTGCTTGCCAGTCCTTTTTGCTGAGGAAGACTGGCCCTGAGCTAACATCCGTTCCCATCTTCCTCTACTTTATATGTGGGACGCCTCCCTTTTTTTTTTTGCTCAAGTGAAAAATTATAATGCCTTTCCATCAGGTTTGTTGACATTGTTTTAGTAAGACAGTGTGTGGAGAGAAACAGCAATTGATAAGACCATTTCAACAAAGGAGTTTTTTATTTTCAGACTTAAAGTAGCCACTCCAATTTGACATAATTTTATTGTTACCCTTTCAAGAGGGTTTGTGTTTACGTTTCGCATTTTACCTGAGTAGAAAAACATTGAATTTCTCGTACTTAGGAAGTGGTTTCACAGTTGGAGAGACCTCAGTCACAGGTCTCAGAGTGTGATAAGCAGGCACGCAGGACCGGAGGTTCTGACAATATGTGTTCCAGGCCACCCACCGATAGGAGGAACCATCCAGAAACAACACATCTCAGTGGCTACAGTTAAGCCGCCTGAGGATTTGCATCAATCAGACCAAACAAATGACGAGAAGTGGAAGAAATCACACAGTCTGATCTTTATGCATCAAACGCTTTCTTCTAAAACAGTTTCTCACCTCTTAAAGTGGGGCTCAAAACTCCCAGAGTTTAGCTAATCTCTAGCTTGTCACAACGGCTTTTTTTGTTTCTTGGCCTCTTAGTTTTCTGCATCGTTTGGCCTCTCCCTGTGCCCCAGCCTTTGTGACGAGCACTGCACTTTTTTGGCACATTCCTGCTGGGGGCTGTGTCCTCTTCTCGTCTGTCTCTCCCTTTAGTGGTCCCGGGGCTCAGCCTCCAGCCCTCTGGTCATTTCTTGTTTTGTCTTATCTCCTCTCGAGGCTCTTCTCTCTGAGTGACTAACCTCCAGTCCCGGTAGTCCATTTGAATATCTGAACTAGCTGTCAAAGCGGAACCCGGTGGGCGCTCTACTCATTCTCCTCCTACCTTTCCGGCTGTTTCGTCTCTGTCTCCAACACTCAACCTTGAGATTGTGGAGCTCCACACAGGGCTCCGCCCAAGGGTTCTTCGCTCTAAGCTTTCTTCCCAAACCATCTCACTTAGTCCTTGGGATTTTAATTACCATCAGTCTATATGTTAATGACTCTTAAATTTGCATGTCTAGGCCAGACCTTTCTGTTAAGCCCATGACCTGTGATTATAATTGGTCACTTGACATCTTGACCCAGACAACTTAAACCCATCCTAACTAAAACTGAGCATACGCATGTCTTTTGCTCCCACACCTGCTGCTCCTCAGTATATGCTTTGTATGCTTTATCAGAAATTCACGGTCATCCTCCCATGGCCTGCAAGGGGAGAACTGGCCATCTTTCAGGACAGCCCCCCTCCCCTCCCCTCCTGCTCTCTTGTCTCTCCCTCCAAAGCATTCTCAGCTCCCTAGACAGCGATCTGAAATGCTAATTGAGACGTTCTCCCACCAAAACCCTTCAGTCTTCTCATCGCTCCTAAGTTATGATCCCAGGATAATGTGGCTGACAAGGCCCTCCGTGTCCCCACCTATCTGTCCAGGCTCATCTTGTGTCTTTCTCCTCATTGCTCAGTACACTCCAGCCATGCTGACCTTTCGACGGTTCTGTTTTGACGCAGCACGTGCTGTTTGTTTCAGCCAGCCCCCCCACTCACCTAACTCTTCCTTCTCTTTCACTGTCTCCTTGGATCTTTATTGCTTTTTTATACTTAGGTTTTCTGTAATGCGTCCTTTTGTTTTGTAGTGCGTTTTTTATGAATATTATAATTGTGCATAGTTTAAGCATTAAATTGTTTTTTATGGTTTTCAATTTAAAAAACCCAGTTCCCTGAACTAGCCCCTCCATTTTCTGCTCCCTAGAGGCAACTGCTTTCAACAGGTTGAACTGATTCTTTGATAATGTTCGCCTTATCACTAAACAGCGTGCTTGCTACTCCCCCCCTCTGCCCCCTCCCCGCTGTGGGCCTTATCTGTGGATTTCTCAATAAGGGAGACGAAGACTTAGCTCTCTTCCACAACCAACCTCCCACTGTCTTGGACGCTGTCTCTATATTCTTCCAAGCTAAGTTATAACTTCGATTAGATTACTATGCAGTGTTTACACCGTTGTTATGCTATTTAGAGCTGAGTCTTGTAGTAAACTGGACTTTTCCCCACTAGGGTTAACCGTTGTCTGTTTTAGGGAGGGCACAATTGTCTACATATTTATCACTAATTATCTCCCACTCTCCTCCACTTGTGTTAATATTGTTCGATAAAATCAAACATATCGGGTATTCCGATATTTTGTCTTCTGGATGAATCTTTTCCAGGAGGCTTCTGATCTGATTGGTTTTGGATTTGTGTCAGTTTGGGTCCTCTGGGAAGCAGACACCGAGAAGGTGTTTGAAAGATGAGAGGTTTATTGAGAGAAATGCCTGTGGGAAGATGGAAGGGCGAGGGAGCAGGAGGAGGCAGGGAGAGCCTGCAGACCAGGATGCAGGTCTGACGCCTGTGAAGGGAGAGGGGGAAGGAAGATGAGGTAGGAAGAGCCTCAGAAGGCAGTGCAGCTCTGAGAAGCCTCAGCACGGCCAGGCAGGAGGAATCACACTTTGGGCAGAAGTGGCCACCTCTGATACCCCTGCCATGCTCAGGTGTTGACTGGAAGCAGCCTGGTGAGAGCACAGCCCAGCATGGCAGCTGGAGGCTGTCGCTGATGGCTCTCCTTTCAGCAATTTCTCTCCTGAAGGGAGAGCTGAGGGGCCCACACACGTCATCACAGACTGGTTGATCTCGAGGTCTTCTGCTCAACTTTGTGCCTTCTGCTCCGTAGAGCCGCTCCTTGGCTGGAGCTCTTGAGAGCTCCCTTCGCCATCGCGTCATGGTCTCCATGCCTCTTTCTTACCTGCTTCCTTGTTCATTTCAGCAGATTTACTTTCTCCATTGCTTCCTGAGAAACAGTGCATGAAAGGCAAAGTTTTTGAGAACTTGTGACTCTGAAAATGTCCTTATTCTACTCCATGAATAATTGAGAGTTGGCTGGGCAGACCAGTCTAGATGAGAAATAATTTCCCTTCAAAATTTTGCAAGTATGTTGTTCTATTTTCTTCTATCTTCTAGTATTACTTTTGACAACTTTAAAGTCATTCTGATTCTTGACCCTTGACTCATTCCAGTCTCCTGAATCTTGGGGGTAATGTGTCTTAGCACAGTATTCTGGAATCCTGGGACCAGAATAATTTGGAAACTCATTTTCAGATTTGGGAAATTAATATGCATAATTTCTTTCATTTTATTCTCCCATTCATTTTCTCAGTTAGCCTTTTCTGTACCCTCAATTACAGCCTTAATTATTCTGGATCCTTAATTATTTTGTTTTTTTCCTGCTATTTTGCCTTTTTAATTTCTGGGCTATTTCCTTAATTTTAATTTGAAAACGTTCCAGAGATTAAAAAAAAAATCTCTCCTATCATATTTTAATTTTACAGCACATTGTTGTTCTCAAAAAAAACCTCTTTTAAAACATTGTTCTTATTTCATGGATAGAATATTGTCTTATTTTGTTCCGAAGAATTAATGTTAGTTTTTTATTTTAGATTTTCTTCTCTTTTTCCTTTACATTTTTATTCTTGGTTAGTTTGCTTTGACTTCTGTTTTTCCTATTGAAGGACTTCTTCAAACGTCTGCCCATCCTTGGGTGTCCACCCATATGTGGCAATGGGGTGCTCACAGCTGACTGGCAGTGCTGGCGTATGGGTGTGGTTTTTAACTGCAGGATGCACGTTAGCATGATCCGGATATGCTGTTTCATTGGGAAAAACTCAATATTTGTACCTTTACGTCTTTCCTCTTGGAGTGGATTATAAATTTTCTGGTCTCCTGTCTGGAAGGTATAGGCCTGACTGTCGGCCTTCTGGGACCCAAGTGTGGAACATGGTGGGGGTCTCAACATTCAGTTTGTCTTCACTTAACCCTTCTTTTCTTGGAACCTAGGCATCCCCTCCCCGTGAGTTCTGCTTGGCTTCCCAGTCCAGAGAACCTCTGTTTTGCTTTTTCTAGAAAATAACCCCCCAGTCTTGTACCAGGGCAGGAAGGACAGTCTTAGGATTGAGGCCGTAGATATGGAGGTCTTACTGCTACTTAAACAGACTTTTAACCAAATCTCCAGTTTTCAGCTCTTCTAGAAGTATCAGATGATGACATTTCTTTAGCCTTTTGGGGCTCTGCAGTTTATGTCAGATTCTTTCTTGACTTTTCCTGATACTGGGTTAGTGTTCAGTTTTCTCGATTCTGCTAAGTCAGTTACCATGTATCTTTCTGCTTTCCACTTCCCCCCATTTCTTTTTTTCAATCTTTCTGGTTTGCTCCTCTAAAAAAGCCTTTACTGTCATGTTAGTGGTACTTCAGAAGAGTGTGGAACCTAAAACGTGCTCAGCCCACTATCCTTAACTGGAAGTGAGCTGTAACGTACAATGAATCTCTCCTTTGTAATAATAATATAACTCTATTTAGAATTTCTCGTTAAGTCCAAAACAAATCCCTATACATTAAAAGATTTTGGTAAGTATTTAGGTTTTAGCTCCTATCAATTTCATTTCTCGATAGTAACAGAGGCATTTGGTGTAATGTTGAGGACCACTGACCTACAGAATGTGCAATAGGCTATGTTGATTATCTGTGCTCTGCTACTAAATGATTACTCCTTATGCTAAGCAATGTTGAACACACAGGTGATTCAGCAAATAATTATTCATAACGATTTAATCTTCAGCCTGGAATCCTTCTTAATGGCTCTGAAAAGTAATAGTTCTGTATTTCTATGCTTCCTCATATGCTCTCTATTCCTGTTTTGGTTTTTAAGCATAGACAGACAAATGTCACTATAACAATGTGTGTGCGTGGTGTCGGGTTGCCTGAACGCATTAAGTGCGTGGAGCCCAGCGTGTAGTGATTGTAGTTTGGCTAAGAGTCGGGTTTTATAACAGGATAGACGTGGTTTCAAAAGTTGACTGAGCTCTCTGAACAAACTTAGATCATCAGACTCTCCCATGGAAAATGGGGGTAGTGATGTTGCTAATTCATAGGGCTGCTGAGGATTTCTGAGAGATGATGCATGTCAAGTGCTCAGTGTGGCGCCTGCACAGAGGAACTACTGGATAACACTGGCTGTCACAGAAGAGTTGTTAACAACATGGACTCTGGGACTCACAGCCTGGGTTTGAATCCTGGCTGCACCACCCATGGCTCCGTGACTTGGGAAGTTACTCACCCTCACCAAGCATTGGTTATACTCATCTGTAAAATGGGGTTATAATATTTGCTGCCTTAAAGAATTATGAGGATTAAATGAGGTAATGCACATAAAACGTGAGGATAACGCCTGACCTCACTCAAATTTAGTTATTGAGATGACAGAGGATACGCCCTCACCAGATCTCTCATTCGTTCTCTTGTTTGGGGATTTAAGGAGATGTGGTTGGAAAATTTATTCTGGTTCCCTCGGAGCAGAGGTGTATCTGGTATATATGTTTTTGTTTAGTCCTTGGAGCTCTGCTCTTCAAAACAAACAAGATCTGGACTGTTACCTAAGGATGTGTTTGTAAAGTAAATTCATGGTCAGCATCGTCTAAACTTAGGATACACTCATTCAGTGTCTCTTATTAGAGGGTCACTTGCGATTTTCCAAGTTTAAATGATTTATCGTCTAGATTGAGCTAGACCATCTAGCTCTGTCGCTTACTGCCCGTGTCACCTAGGACAATTTGCCATCTATAAGGAGGGAGTAGTAACAGATGGGGTATTAACATGTAGCCTGTGAAACACGTTTAAAAACCCCATTGAATTTACTGATGAAATGATATGATGTGTGGGATTTACTTCAAAATAACCCAGGGGATGGGGTGGGGGAAGTTGATGGGAGTGGAGATGAGACAAGATTGTCCGTGAACTCATAATTGCTGAAGCTGAGTACCTGGCAGTTCATTCCATTGTTCTCTCTGCTTCTGTATAATTTTGAAACGTCTCATAGTGAAAAGTTAATCAAACAAAAGATTCCTTCAAAGGAATTCAGGATGTAACAATTTGGAAATTGGCTTCTGAAATCCCATTTGGTGTGTTAGTGCATTTTAAAAAAATTTTTTTTAAACAAAGGGAAAAGCCCCTCAATTACTTGAGGTACGCGGGGGAAGTGTCGGCGTGGAGGTTCTCCAGAGTCGCTGTCGTCTGACTCACCTCCCCGCCCCCAGGCCACACTGAGGTTTTTCTCTAGTCAACGGGGTATTCCCCTGTCCCGTGCTGGCCGACGGTGACTCATGGACCAAATCAGAGTTTCACATCTAGCTGTTGTGGGCATCGATTATCAAAGTTGGAACCCAACGGCCTGGTTGAAATGAGGAGAGGCTATTTAGCCCTTCTTTAAAGGTCAGAACTTTCCTCCAGAAAAGATTCCTCTCCATCTGGAAGCCTCTGCATGATGTCACCTTAGATGTGAACTTAAAAGGGGATGCTTCCTAAAAGTACATTCAGCTCTTTTGTGACATTCATTTTGGGGATGAAATCAGCCTAAACCGTAAACTGACTTGTTTACTTAAAGAAATGCAGGACGAGCAGGAAGTTCATCATAACCTTGATTATTAAGATGGCCTGGATGGTTGACCAGCTGTTTCATTTGCCTCTGAGTCACAGGAGTTTAGAAGAGGACAAATACTGCCACCCTTGCTCATGGCCCGTTGATCAGATCTTCTCTCCCTCGAAGGCTGAAAGCAGACTCAGAAATCTTCCTTGCTCAGTGTGCCAGACAGCCACTGTCCGTCGATGGCAAGGAAGATGAAATCTAGTTACCCACTCCTGACTCAATCTTCCCCCCACTATTCAAGTTAGGAAACTGAGGCTCACGGAAGTCAGACAACTTCCCCCAAGTCATATATGTCATGGCTAGATTGACTTTGAGGCCGGCTTCTCTCTGAGCTCAAGGAAGCATTATGTGTTCTACACAGAATTTGATAAAAATCAGGCCAAAGATAAAAATCAAGCCATTGACAGAAATGTGTCCTGAGAGTAAGAGATCTAACATTTGCCCACGTTTTTCATACCTTGAAAAAACTCTGTGGTAACCATGGCATCTCCATTTTACAGAGCAGGGTGAGGTACCGTCCAAGCTCACAGAGTTGATGAGTGGTGGAGCTGCAATTCAAACCACCTTTCTCTACGCTCAAAAGCTGTGTTCTTTCTAGTTCGCTGGAGAACATGAGTAGAACCTGGACATGGTACAGACTGTTCTAAGGGAGTGGGGGGAGGTAGGAAGACCTAGGAAATGGTATTGTGTACCGTCTCCCTCATTATCCCAGCATCCTCTGCAAGTTCTCCTCATATGCCCCCACCCTGGATGGTAACTTTCTTCTCTCTCTCACTACTCCTTAAAAATCTACTCAAGGCTCATCTCAACTGTCCCCAACCTTTTTTGATCTTCCCAGTTGTACATAATTAGTTACTTGTTCCCTGAGGCAATTTTCTTATACATTTTGTATTAGAGTTTGTTTTTATATGTCTGACTTCCCTCATTAGAATGTGAGCACCTCGATGGGGCTGGCCTGGTGGGGCAGTGGTTAAGTGCACAAGTTCCGCTTTGGCTGCCCAGGGTTTGCTGGTTCAGATCCTGTGTGAGGACATGGCACCGCTCATCAAACCATGCTGTGGTAGGCATCCCACGTATAAAGTAGAGGAAGATGGGCACAGATGTTAACTCAGGGCCAGTCTTCCTCAGCAAAAAGAGGAGGACTGGCAGCAGATGTTGGTTCATAGCTAATCTTCCTCAAAAAAAAAAAAAAAGAATGTGAGCAGCTTGAGGCAAAAGGATTGTGTCTAATACGTATTATTTTTGTATTTAAAAATTATGAACTATTAGATATGTAGAAAAGACTGTAACACACACGTGGTTAATGAGGTTGATATTATTAAACATGCTGCATGTGCCCCTCCCATCTCACGTCCTTCTCTCCACCCCAGAGCCAACTGCCGTCCTGAATTTTACAGTAACCATATCCTTGCTTGCCTTCTAGTTTTTACCGTGTCTGTATGACTCCCTAAACATTGTTTCTTTTGCTTGATTTTGAACTTTATAAAAATGAGGTCATGCAGTGTGTATTCTTCAGCAACTTGCTTTTAAAATCTTGAGGATTCATTCCTATGGATGTATGTAGCTGTAGTCCATTCATTTCTGTCATTGGCCTGGTAATGTACAGTATTCCGTTATGAGAAAATACCATGATTTATTTATCCGTTCTCCCATCAAGGGAGAATTGGGTTGTTTCTGGCCTTTTGCTTTTTTTTTTTTTTTTTTTTTAAAGATTTTATTTTTTCCTTTTTCTCCCCAAAGCCCCCCCGGTACATAGTTGTGTATTCTTCGTTGTGGGTTCCTCTAGTTGTGGCATGTGGGACGCTGCCTCAGCATGGTCTGACGAGCAGTGCCATGTCCGCGCCCAGGATTCGAACCGACGAAACACTGGGCCGCCTGCAGCGGAGCGCGCGAACTTAACCACTCGGCCACGGGGCCAGCCCCATGGCCTTTTGCTTTTTTAACAGTGCTGCTATGAACATTCTTTTCATGTCTCTTGGTGCACACGTGCAAGAGATTCTCTGGGCTCCGATTGTGCATGTACATGTATCGACTTTAAGAAATCCTTTCCTACTCTGAGGTCATAAGAATATTTTTAAAAAGCTTACTGTTTTGCCTCTGACAGTTAGGTTTATAATCTACTTGAAATTTATTTTGCATATGGTATAACATAGGGATCCATTTTCTCCTTTTTTTCTTGTACCGTGTAACTACCAGCCCCTTTCAGTGAACTGTCCCTCTCTTCCACATTCGTCTGCAGTGTCACTGGTGGAACGTATAGAATTGCTCGTCCCTGGCGTGCACTACCAATGTGATTGCAAAGATTTTTGCCTGTACTAACACTGGGCTGGAATATAGGTGGAACTAGATGCTCTGGCTTATACAATATCTTGTATGTTTGAAAGGTATATCATAGTGATCAAAAAACTGTGGAACTGGGAGAATTGGGGGGCTTTGATTGATGCTTTAAAGGAGGAAAGTGTCAGATTCAGGGCCATCAGTCATCAGATCAAAGCAAAGTGTGGAAGACAGCAGGTTTCCTTAGCAGCAATAAAGAAATTCTAATTTCTCCTAAAGCAGAAGGGCAGACCAGCCGAGGTCTGGGCTCAGGAGCTGACTGATTAGAGTAGCAGAGCTCAGCCCTGGCAGGTCTCTCTTGCCAAAGTCAGGGCCCTGGTAGAGAAGGAGCAGAACCTTGAAGCTTGGGATGGGGATATCTGGGTATTTGTATTGATAAACCATGAATATGAAATTCCCTTAAACCTTCTGCACCTGGGGCAGCCCACTCCCCCTCATAGAGGATAGCGCCCCTCCCCTCCTGAGGACAGTGCCACCTTAAATGAGGCAGACGTTGCTCAGGATAAGGCTTGTCCTCAGCATCTGCTTTCCCTCCCCTTCAGACCACCGGGTCAATCACGAGCTTAAATCCCAGCCTGGCCTGACTGGGAGAGTCCCGCACATAATGGCAGGGGAAGAATACACGTGAAAATAGCTACAGGCCCTGGCTACTACGTACTGGCTTGAACTGAAAGCCTATACCTGGGAGTGGACCTTGAGGGTACATGGTCAAGGTGGATCCATGTGAGTCTGGATAAGAGAGTGTTTGTCAATAGGGAGAGACTCTCTCATTATTTAGAAGTAAACACTCTGCCAATGGCCCAAGGGCCGAGGACTTGGCTGGATGGCTTTGCCCAGAAAAAGTGATGGGCCATGCTAACTGAAGTAGAGATGCTGAAACTGCCATGGCAGACTGCGGAGGAAGGGATCAAAGGCCCAGAGAGCGGGATCTGCTGCAATGGATTTGTAAGATGGGGAAACCACCAGCTGGCATTGTGCCTTGGTGGTCTCCTCCAGGGCCTGGAGGAGACCCTGTTTACTAAGATAATGAAGAATGTACTGGTTAGGGGAGCACCGACATTGCTGAGAAACTCAGTGGAGGTTGTCTTCTGTAGGCCAGAGCTGATGGGAGGAGATACTGTTCCATCATTGGGATCCCTAGTAGCTAAAGTGATGCCAAGTGGCAGCATTTAACCCTCAGAAGCCAAGTGGGTGCAACAACCAGAATGGGCCACAGAGTTGGAATAGCCCTCAGCCACAGAGGGCTATAGGAATGGTTAATGGAATATGTTAGCCCTAGGACAAGAGAGATGGTCCACCTCCAAGGGGATTATTACGTGTATGAAATCAAAGAGCTCAAAAATAGGTGAGCAGAAGGTTGAGATCAGTCAGCACAATGGAAAGATTGGGGCTCTTGCTCTGTTTCCAGACCTGAAATGCTCTTAGACCTAAGAGGAAAGAGTACACATGGACTACTGAGCAGTTTGGAATGGCTTGGCTGATTGGTCAGGGGCTTTGAAGAAGTATGTTTGAAAGATTGGAGATAAGCAGATATGGAAAGGAGGGATGTGGATGGATGTATGGTAGAGGGCATCAACTGTGAGAATCTTTCTATCATTTGTTAAGGCTCACAAAAAAGCATCCACCACGGAAGAGGCACTAAACACTCAAATGGACAGGATGACTTGGCCACTAGATGCCAGCTAGTTTCTGTCCTCACTCTCCCTAGTGCTGTACGATGGGCTCATGGAGTAGAGATGGAGGAGAGATGCAGGCTACACATTGGTCCAACAGCATGGACTCACTTTCACCAAGGCTGATCCAGCCATGACTGCTGCTGAATGTCTGACCTGCCAGCCACAGAGACCAATGCTGAGCTACTGCTGTACTACCATCCTTTGAAGAGACCAATGAGTCACCTGGTGGCAAGCTGGTTAATCAAACTCCTTCAGTCCTGGAAAGGATGGTAATTCACCCTGACTGGGACTGACACATGGGTTGCCTTTCTTGCCTGCAGAACTTATGGCCAAAACCACTATGCAAGGTTTTACAGAATGTCCGATCTATGGATACAGGATTCTGCTTAATGTTGCCTTGGACAAAGGGATCCATTTTATAGCAAATTTGGTGCAACGATGGCACATGACCATGGGGACATGACTTCTAGTCCTACTACATTCTGTGCTGTTCTGAAACTGCCAGCCTGAAAGGATGGTGGACTGGCCTCTTGAAGGGGCAGCTAGGGGGCCAGCTTGGAGTGGGCACTCTGTGAAGATGGTTTAGTATGCTTCAGGATGCATTATATATCTTTAACCAATGACCATTATGTGGTGCTGTCCTCAACAGGTAGAGCTACTTTTGGCCTAAGAAAAGCTGGCTTGCCAGGGATGTACTGAGCTCTCGAATCCTTCTATCCCCACTGAGGTAGCCCATAGCCAATGACTGAGTAAAACAAGGGCACAAAGACCTGCCTAAAGAGGGGAACAATTCTAGTGCAATTCATGCTCCAGAACTTCCTATGGGATCAGACTGAAGCTAAATTCGTGCTGGTTTCTTTCCCTGCCATGTCCTGCTTCCCTCACCCCCTTTCTCCTGAGAACACTCTCAGTGAAACACATGCATCTGAATTCCTGTCTCAGGCATCGCTTTTAAGGGAGCTTGACCTAAGATGTGTCCTATCTCAGTTGATTTCCCTACATTGTGCCTTTGCCACTGTAAATCATTAAATTTTTCTCAAATTATCCCATTTGAGTGTGCTGGGATCTTTAAAAATCTGCTTAAAGTTTGTTTTATTTTAAAAAATGAATTGCTTGTGAATTTTATCAAATGCTTTTAGTAAGATCAAATGCTTTTTATGAAATAAGCATGAAATTTTCTTCTTTAATCTATTTAGTGGTGAAATGTATGAACAGTTTCTAAAGTTAAGCCATCCTTGCATTCCTGGAATGAATTCAGTGGTTATGATGTGTTTTTTAAATGTGTTCTTGGATTCATTTTGTGCATATTTTGTATAAAGTTTTTGCATCGGTGTTCATGAGTGATACTTTCTTTCTCATACTCTTCTTGTGCGGTTTGATGTTGAGGTTACACTAATCTCATAGGATATGTTAGAGACTTTTCCTGATTTCTAATTCTTTTAAAGAACTTAATATAGTCAAATCTTTGAACCCTGAATAATTGGTAAAACTTACCCGTAAAATTTTGGGGCCTGAATTTTCTTTGTGGGAAGATACCCAATTATTGATTAACTTTTATTAAGAGTTCTATGACTATACAATATATCTACTTTCAATATTAACTTTCTTGTACTTGAGAACTAATTGATAAATGAATGAATTCAGGCATATGTTTAAATAACCGTACTTAAAAAAGGAAGTAAATGTATTGACTAATGATGTACAATCTGAAAAGGAAATTAAGAAAACAATTCCATTTCAATACCATCAAAAAGAATAAAATACTTAAGAATAAACTTAACCAAGAAGGAAAACTACTTGTATACTGAAAACTATAAAACACTGCTGACAGAAATGAAAGATATCAGTAAATGGAAAGATATCCGTGCTCATGAGTCAGAAGACTTAAATGGTTAAAATGTCATTACTACCCAAAGTGACCTACATATTCAATGCAATCCCTATCAAAATCCCAGGGACATTTTAACAGAAATAGAAGAATCTATCCTAAAGTTATGTGGAATCTCAAGAGACCCCTGAATAGCAAAACAATCTTGAAAAAGAAGAGCAACGTTGGAGGCCTCACACTTTCAAAACTTACTACAGGGGCCAGCCCAGTGGCACAGCGGTTAAGTGCGCATGTTCCACTTCGGCAGCCCGGGGTTCACTGGTTCGGATCCCAGGTGCAGACATGGCACTGCTTGGCACGCCATGCTGTGGTAGGCATCCCAGATATAAAGTAGAGGAAGATGGGCACAGATGTTAGCTCAGGACCAGTCTTCCTCAGCAAAAAGAGGAGGATTGGCAGCAGTTAGCTCAGGGCTAATCTTCCTCAAAAAAAAAAAAAAAAACTTACTACAAAGCTGCAGTAATCAAAACACTGTGGTACTGGCTTACAGACAGACATACAGACCAGTGGAATAGAATAGAAAGCCCAGAAATAAACCCTTACATACTAGCTCAATGATTTTTGACAAGGGTGCAGAGATCATTTAATGGGGAAAGGACAGTCTTCTCAACAAACGATGTTGGGAAAACTGGATATCTGCATGCCAAAGAATGAAGTTGGACCTTTACCTTATACCATGTACAAAAATTAAAGACCTAAATGTAAGACCTAAACGTTTAACAGCTAAAACTAACAAACTCTGAGAAGAAAACATGGTGGAAAACCTTCATGACATTGGATTTGGCTATGATTTCTTGAATATGACACCAAAAGCACAGGCAGCAAAAGAAAAAAATAGGTAAATTGACTACATCACAATTAAAAACTCCTGTGCATCAAAGGACGCAATCAACACAGTGAAAAGACAACCCATACAATGGGAGAAAATATTTGCCAATAATATATCTCATAAGGGATTAACACCAAGAATACATAAAGAATTCTTACAACTCAACAACGTGATTAAAAAATGGGCAAAAGAATTGAATAGACATTACTCCAAGAAGATATACAAATGGCCAATAAGTAAATTAAAAGATTTCAACATCACTAATGATTGAAAATGCAAATTAAAACCACAATAACATACTGCCTTATATCTGTTAGGATGGTGATCATAAAAAACCAAAGAAACAGAAAATAACAAGTGTTGGTGAGTATGTGGGGAAATTGAAACCCTTGTGCACTGTTGATGGGAGAGTAAAATGGTGCAGCTGTAAAGGAAAATAGAATGGTGATTCCTCCAAAAATTTAAAATAGAATTATTATCTTATCCAGCAATTCCACTTCTAGGTAGATATCCCAAAGAACTGAAAGCAGGGACTCAAAGAGGTATTTGTACACCCTTGTTCACAGCAGCATTATTGGCAATAGCCAAAAGGTGTAAGCAACCCGAATGTCCATCAACAGATGAATGGACAAACAAAATGTGGTATCTACATACAACGGAATAGTACTCAGCCTTAAAAAGGAAGTAAATTCTGACAGGTTACAACATGAATATATCTTGAAGACATTATACTGAGTGAAAAGAGCCAGTCTCAAAAGGACAAATAATGTATGACTCCACTTATATGAGGTACCTGGAGTAGTCAATGCATAGCAACAGAAAGAGGAATGGTGGCTGCCAGGGGCTGGAGGGCTGGAGGAATGAGAAATTATTGTTTAATGGGTAGAGTCTCAGTTTTTCAAGATGAAAAGAGGCCTGGAGATGGATGGTGGTAATGGTTGCATGACAAAGTGCACTTGATAACACTGAACCGTTCACTTAAAAATGGTTAAGATGGTAAATGCTATGTTATGCGTATTTTACCACAATAAAAAAGGAAAGAAATATGTAGAGGTTTTAAACTAATTCCTTAAGAGCTGTGATATGGTGCATTATTGACCTCGAGTCTTCACTTCTCTATTAATAACTTTTGTCATCTGACTTTACAATTCCTCCCAAGCAATAAAGCATATTTCTCTGTCCCTTGTCAGACCTAGCCTAGATTAGCCGAGCCCCAGAGGATCTGCAGATGCGTGAGCAGTTGTAAATGCTTCTTGTTTCAAGCCACTGAGTTTTGGTGTGGTGTGTTTCTCGGCAGTAGCAAGCTAATTTAAGTGTAAACACATTTCAAATTTTAGAACAATATCTATGATACCTAGGCACATTTTAAATAATAATGATACTTACACCAAAACTAATAAAAGAGCATATATATATATATATATTACTCCAAGTTAAGAAATAAACATTACCCAGCCATCCCTGATGGCCTAGTGGTTAAAGTTTGGCGCTGTTACCACTTTGGTGGCCCAGGTTCGCTTCCTGCTCATGGAACCACACCACCCGTCTGTCAGTTGCCAAGCTGTGGTGGCGACTCACATAGAAAAACTAGAAGGACTTACAACTAGGCTACACAGCCATGCCCTGGGGCTTTGGGGAGAGAAAAAAATACAGAGGAAGACTGGCAACAGATGTTAGCTCAGGGCAAATCCTTTCCCACACACACATACAAAACAAGGTGAGAAATAAACATTACCAACTATCGTTTCACATTCCTTTCCCAGAGGTCATTATGATGCTGATTTTGTTAATCACTTCTTTGCCTTTTAAAAATAATTTTACCAACTTTTTATATCCCTAAACAATTAAGTGTATTGCTTTTTTTTTTTTTTAACTTTATAATAAATGAACTTTTACTGAGTGAACTTGGTTTGGCACAAAATTATGCTTTTGAGGCTCAATCATGTGGAGTAGAGCATTTTTTCCCCTCCATTGGTAAGTTATCTGTTCTTTTACTGGTTATCCTTGATAATTTAACATGAGTACTTTACACAATCCAAAGTTATTCAATAAACTTTATTCTCCTCCCAAACAAAGAAACTTAGAATGCTTTAACACCAATCTCTTCACTCCCAATTCAATGCTAACGCCATTCAGTCATTTTCCATTTCCCATCTGAAAGGTTATGTTGGTTCATATAATCTGTGCTGGTGTAGAGTTCCACACACTTTATATATTCACCAAACTTTCTTGTATCTCAGACCTTTTCTCTGTGATCATATACTTTTTCTTAAAGTCTATTCTTTTGAGTTTCTTTTTGAGGGTCTGTTAATGGTAATCATTGTCAGATTTTTTTGGGAAAATATCTCCATTTTACTTTTTTTCTTGAAAGATAGTTTCTTGGGCAGGCAATTCTAGGTTGATATTCACTTTTTCACAGTATTAATATCATGGATAGTAAGCTTAATATCATGGATATTAAGCTATAGTTTTCTGAGTTCCACTTTTGGTGTTGAGAAATAGCTATTTATTTTATTTTCATTCATTTTATTTCCTTTGTAGATAATATGTCTTGTCTCTCTGGCTTCTTTTAAGATCTTTTAGTTTTGGTTATTTTTAAGTTTATTATAAAGTTTCTATAGGTACACATTGAAAAATTATTCTGCTTAGGATTTATCGGACTTATTGAATATGTTCTATCAATTCTGGAAATTCTCAGACTTAGCTTTTCCAATATCATCTTGCCCCTGCTTTCTTTATTTTTGCTTCCTAAACCTGAATTCTGTGTGTGTTGAGCCTCTGCTCTGTCACTTAGCTTTTCTTTTCCTTTTTTCACTTTTTTGTCCTTCTGGAATATATTGTAGGTAATTTATTTAGAACTGTCTTCGATTTTACTAATTTACTCTTTAATTGTGTCTAATCTGATGTTTACTCTTCAATCTTTGGGGTTTTTTTGTGAGGAATAGTCACTCTGAGCTAACATCTGTGCCCATCTTCCTCTTTTTTTTTGCTTGATGAAGATTAGCCCTGAGCTTACATCTGTGCCCATCTTCTGCTATTATGTATGTGGGTCACCACCACAGCATGGCTTGATGAGTGGTGTAGGTCCACACCCAGGATCTGAACCTGTGAACCTGGGCTGCTGAAGTGGAGCATGCCAGGCTTAACCATTATGCCACAGGGCCTGCCCCTTCAATTTTTGATTGTCGTAATTATATTCTAAGTTAATTGCAATGTTGAAGTACTTTTGGAGATGTTCCTATTGTTTCTTCTTCCTACCCGTTCTTGCTCATGGTATCTTGTTTTATCATTTTTCAATGTGAGCCCAATAATTAATTTATAATTTTTGAATGTGAGCCCAAGCTATTTGTTATTCTGCTATGGGAATTATTTGAGGCCTAGTGGATTTGAGTATATTTATTTTCAGAAGGGATTTGCGTGTACTTCTGCCCGGCACTGAAGACATTGTCAAACCATGCCTGCTTTAAATCAAGTCTCCACTTGTGGCTTTCTGGGCTGTGCAAACCCCACTGACGTGAGGGCTGGTCAGGGCTAGGAGTGCTCATGGAGAATTTTAAAACTTTATCCCAGAGCCACAGCAGAACTAGGCCTAGTCTTTGTTCTGTGCTTCTGTGAGGTAGATTTTTTCCACTTCACCCTTTCCTGAGGATCTAGCCTCTTCCTGGGTCTAGGCTGTGTGTGCGCGTGTGTGTTTGGGTTATGGGAGGTGTTCATTGATTTGGCTCGCTTTCAGGTGGTGCACGGCTCGTCTCCCGTGTCCCTGACTGAGGCTGTTCTCCAGAGCTCACACGGCCGGGGCTGAGAGACGTTTCTGGAGCAGCCACGGAGCCGTCGTTGGCCTGCCTCCACGGACTTGCACTTCTACCTTGTTCTCGCGGGAGTTTCCTTACTCTCTTACAAGCTTTTCCATTCGTTTAATTTAATTGAATTTTATATTTTATCTGAATTTTTTAGGTTTTGATGCAGGAACGTTTCAGGATTTCCAGTTCACCTTATTCCTAGAAGCAGAACTCTTATTCAATTTTATAAACTGCTCTAGAGTCTTGCATACATTTCCCTCGTGTGGCAGGCACTTACACGTGTGTTGAACAAATGCGTGATTGCTGCTTTCCACTGTGTCACATGTGAATTCCATCTCTCCTATTAACCCCTATTTGCATTTCTCTTATGTCTGCCCTAGCACCTAGCTTAGAGCTTTGCACTTGTTGGGGGCTTATTACCACGCTTGTTGAATGAATATACAAGTACCTTGTCTTGTCTCTCTAGCGAGGGAGGTTTTATAATTGTTCTTGGAAGCCGTTTCATGTATTAGTCATCCATACACAAAAAAGCTCCCGCTCAGTCTACTCAAAGTCTCTTTTCAAAAATGTTAGTCTGTTTCCTTCTGTTTTGCCCTTTGTGAATGTAGAGAACAGTTGATTGGCAATTTTCTCATTTTAAAAGCAATTAAGTTTTTAGGTACCTAAATGGTGTTAACATGGCTCTTTAACATCTCTTTTCCAGGGTAAACAACCTTACTCTCCTGTGGGTGGAGAAATATATTTTTGTGTGAAGTTGGGTGTGGCATAATTAAGGCTTTATTCTGACAGTTCTATGTAACCGAATGTGCTCCAATAGAAATATTGTCGTTAGTGAAGACGTGGACAGGGGGCTTGCCCACCAGGCATTGTCGCTGAAACTCTCTGTGCGTCACTGAGTCCTGGGCATAAGGTTTCAGGTAACCTGGGCAAAGAATGCAAGTCTCTGTGGCTCTGTGGTCAGCACTTGACAAGAGCGGCATCATGTTCTGTGAAATCTGTGAAATAGTGCAGACTGGAGCCAGAGTGGCTCACCACTGCCACTTCCTGCCTTCCTGCCTGGGCCGCTCTTCTCAGAGGCCTTGTGTGGCTGGGTGCGCCCGGCCCCGGGTCCTCCACCCATAGCAAATAGGAACTTGGCCAGACAGAGGCTGAGGGAAGAGCCAGATCTTCATGTTCCTTCTTGAGGTTTCACCCTGGCCACTTATTTCATGGTCATTCATCGTGAGCATTTGCGCAATGCTCACGGCATTATCTGGGGCCCTGGACAATTACCAGGTGTGCAGAGACTTCTGTAAAGATATATGAGTGAGACTTGACTGGACAAAAAAGATAGTCTACTGACTTTCGCCTGTTCGATCAGATAACCAATTGATCCACTAGCAAGAATGAACCTGGGGGCCACCCCGTGGCCGAGTTTTTAAGTTTGCACGCTCTGCTTCGGTGGCCCAGGGTTTCAAGGGTTTGGACCTTGGGCGTGGACATGGCACCGCTCATCAAACCATGCTGAGGCGGTGTCCCACATAGCAGAGCCAGAAGGACCTACAACTAAAATATACAACTATGTACTGGGGGGCTTTGGGCAGAAGAAGAAGAAGGAAAAAAAAGAAGATTGGCAACAGATGTTAGCTCAGGTCCAATCTAGGGGGAAAAAAAAGAATGAACCTGCTCCTCCACAGTGCTCAGCTTTGTGCCTCTTCTGAGAGGAACAGGCAAAAAGATATGGGTCTTGCCCTCTGAAGAACATCATCCAGTGGGATGAATTTCTGGACAGTCATTCATTAATTTACTCAACAAATATTTTTTTGAGCACCAACTATGTGCCAGGCACTCTTGTAGGCATTTGGGATAAGGCAGTGACCGAAACAGACAGATAGCCCTGCCCTGGAGAACACTCATTCTAAGTGTGCACAAAGATGTTTTTATTCTTGCAGTCCAGTTTTTAAATGCCCCATGGGAGACCATTGCTTAAGGAAACCTGACTGACTTCTTTTGTAAGACAGTGGCTCCTTCCTAGCACGGTGCAGTGGAAAGGGTAGCAGGCTAGCAGTTCCAAGGCCCGTTGTGGCTCGGCACTGCTTTTGGAACTTTGAGCAACTCACAGAGTGATGGCCGGATGCATAATTTGCAGGGCCCAGTGCAAAAAGAAATGTGGGGCCGCTTGTTCTAAAAGCAGGAAAAAGCTGTTTCCTTTTTCTGCAGTCTCTTTCTCGACTTGTCCCAAGGCTTTGTATTTTCTCTTCAACATCCCACTCTCTAGGGCACGGAGATCCTTGCAGAGTGAGGACAGACCCTCACAGACACCCAGGGCCGGGCTGGGACTTGGTGCGTGCATATGTGGGTCCCAGCCGGGCCCTCTGCACGCCTGCGCCGGGCCTCAGCCGGGACGGAGAGGTGCAGGGGTACAGGGGTGGGGGGCGGTGGCAGGGGGTAGGCGGGCGGCCCAGGAGGCAGCAGGGGCCGGACGCGGGTGAGCTGAGACAGCACCTGCCGGCGTGTGTCCACTGTCCTCTCAGACTTCACTGACGAAACACAAATTCAAAGATCGGATTAGTAAGAATTTTAATTAATAATTAATTAAACCCCAAGTGCTGAGACTGCGGAGTCTGGCGCCCTGTGTGACTGAGCAGGTTACCCAGCAGTGAGGCCAGCCCTGCACAGAGCCATCAACCTGTGTATTATATAGGGACATTTAGACTTTTTTCTCCCTCACAGCCATGTTGTGAGAGCCAAGTGAGGAGTGAGAAGAAGTGTTTTGAGAGGTGTAAAGTGCTATGTTATCTATATTACGTAAATCATTATGTATGTGTATATATATAATACATATTGACTTAAGGCACTCCATTACTTAAGTCCAGTTTCTCACGTCTAGGATCATGTTGGCTTAACGTGAATCGCATGCATGTGTAGGGGGCTCCACGCCCAACAGTAAATATTCCATTTCTCAGCTCTATGGAAACAGCTTATCTAAGGAGCCACAACAGTCTTTTATAAAGGGGGCCACACAGTGGGGCTCCGTGGAGGTCACACAGCAGGTAGACTGCAGACAGGCTCCAAGATCAGCCTTGCCCACAGGCCCGGGTAAACCTCCTTGTGTTCCAGGAAAATTCCGTGTAGAGTTTAAAAACTTTTTCTTGGAAGTTTATTGGTCTTGGCGGGTGGCCTAAGGTGGTGGTTAATCAAACCTGGATTTGAACCCAGATCTACTACTTCCAGCTGTGTGACCTTGGGAAAGTTACATAAATCAGCCCCTCTTTATTTACCATAAAATGGGTGTGGTATTAATAGTACTTTCTTCAAAGCTTCTTATAGGATGAAACGTTCACGCAGAGGACTCGACTCATTATCGGGCATTCAGTAGGTGCTCAGTAAATGTTAACTGTGACTGTTTTTAGCTTGGAGAGCATTTAGGCCCATGCAGGAGACTTGAAGAGTAATAGATACTTTTGGCTGGGCGCTTATTTGATGAGTATCATTCTTAGCACCCAAAGTAAATGCAAAAGGCCAAGTCTGGTTGGCCACTAGAGACTCGTGTCTTTAGACTTGCCTCATGCACTTGAAATTCTCCATTCAGGAAAGGCGTGTGGGGAAGAGGAGGAGAAAACAGCAGAAACAATTATCCCAATATCATGTTATTACTCAGTTGAAACCTTGACTTTCTTCTGTTGTCACGAAAAGACACAGACTCAACATTGGAAATGTCACAAATTCCGAACACTGTGTGGTGTTACTCTGAACTGCATTTTGTTTACTCTTTTCTTGATACACACCCTTCTGCTGTTAGTCTTTGAAGTCTGCATATGAGAGCGGACTGTGTAGAAATTTGATAACCCATGGAGATCGTAATTCACACACTGGACTCTCACGCATCCGCTTCAGGATTAAATATTGCTGGTTATAGAACTACTCAAAAAAATAGTCACAACAGGTTACCAGCCACTAAGGAAAATACTGCACCAAAAAATCCAATGGCACGTCGTTAATTAGAGAGGAGTTAAGAACACAGAAAAGCCGGTCCTCTGAGTGACTTGACAAATCTGTGATGCCATCTGGTGATGAGTTTTCAAAATCCAGGCTCACTTGCACCTTCCAGATCTCTCTCTCCAACGCCAACACAACGCTGGGAAAGCTAGGAATAAAAGGAGTCACTTCAGCCAAAATCATGCAGAACCTGTGCTGAAGAACATCGTAGAACCCGAAGGCCCTGGAGAAGTGGGGTAGCACACCTCTCTGTTTTATGGCCTGACCACATCTTAACTGACCCAGGCAGATGAGTATCCGTATGTAGCTTTACACAGAAGTCTTAATTTGTTTTGTGTTTCGTATGGTACCCAAAACAGGTGGACGCTTGATTGATACACTTCTGTTCTGAGATGGGCTAAGGTTGTGATCCTTAACCTTGAATAACCTACTTCTCCACCAAAAACTCTTTTTGGAAGTGGGTGAGTGGGAAGATAACCAAAATCAACTTTTATTCCTTCATTTTTAATGCAACAGACGAAGAAAAAGAATTAGCTCCCAAAGCCCAACTCTGCTCCACATGGTAGTGGAATTTGCCTTCTCCTTGGCTCTTAAGGTTTAAGAGGATCTTGTGTGGTTTTCACTCACTGGATTATTCATTCATTTATTCATCATTCATGCATACCCCCCGACACTGGAATGTGTGATGGAGAATGAGATGAACATAGTCCTTGCTCTCATGGAGCTTTTTAAATAGAGGCTTTTTTTTTTCCTCAAAGATTGCGTTGTGAAATCATGTAGCTGCTTGTTGATGGACATTCAAAACATGGGAGTAAAATGGAATAGGAAAGCATAGCCTTGTCCAGGAATATGGGGAAATAGCAAAAGCATAGCGGTTAATCCCAGGAAAGTGAGGCCAATGGAAAGTAATGATAACATAGATTTACTTTTGGAAACAGAATGGGTTTGGGAGAAACATCTCAGTGTTTTGAGTCAGATGGAATGGTTAGAACTCAGATGTGTGAGCGGAGGCAGGTCTACTCGTCAAAGGTGAGGCGATTCCCACAGAGAGACCTGGGGGTCCAAGTGGAGTGAATTCTTTATTCTTGGTCCTGTTGGTAAAAATCTGATTTGGAGCATTTATGGGGAGTAGAGGTGATATGGAGGTGCATTGAATTTCATAATTTGTATCATTTAATAAATTCTTGAGAATCGGATCCTCCAAAACCTCTGGCTTTCCTATTTTTCTCTATGAAATCTGCTTGTGTGTTTTATTTATGTATCTATTTCTTGAAGCAGAGTCTCATGTCTTCTCTTCCCTTTCTGACCCTTGGCCTGTTTAATTTTCCCTTTCCTCCATGAAGCCTATTCTTTATCCCAAACCGTGTGACATTGTGGAATTTATCCTAGCAGGTGGTGACGTATCCTGCACGACAACAGCTAATGAGGCAAGCAAATCTTAGAGCATATGAATCAGGAGTTTCAGAAACTCTATCCCCTGCATCACTGGTGAATTATGAAGAAGGAAAAATAAATGATGACTTAGGGACTAGGGCTTCTCCAGATCGGGGCCCGTGTCTCTGCACCTTTGGGCACTTGTGCCTAACCAGAGCCTGCTGTGAAGCAGGTGTTCAATGCAGGTTGCCGGATGGAGGTTTCTGGAAAGACCACATGGCCTAACAAAAGGGTGTGGGGCTGCAGAGTAGGGCAGCTGTTCCTGGCTGGGCGACCTTCGGCAGGTAATTAATCTTTCTGCACCTGAATTGCCTTTCCTGTGAAATGAAGATAATAATCTGAGAGCAGTGCTGGAGAGATTAGAAATAATAATGTAAGCACCTGGAACATATGAGCAGCTCCAACAAATGGTATTAGTTATACGGTGACATTTGCAGATTTATAATATCTTTTTATTATTATTAGTTGGGAGTAAGCATGAAGATTCATGTCATGTGGTTAATAAACTAAGCTTTCATTAAGGCGCAGGTTTTAAAGAGGAGGGATGCGAAGGGGGTGGGGCTTTGCCCATGTGCTGGCCACAGATGTGTTTTGATCCTCACAACAAGCCTGAGAAGCAGGAGCTGTGATGTTATGGTGGGATGCGGGACCTGAGGCACCCAGGCACTGGGTATCTGCCCACGGTCCCTCAGTTCATAAGTGTGAGCCGGGATCCAACCCAGGCAGCCTGGCTGCAGGCCCACAGTGCATTCAGTAGCTCTGTGAATTGAAAAGGGATGTGTTTCCTTGCAGAAAATGGCCATCCAGTGCAAGAAAAGTTACTTAAAGTTTAAATTACAATTAACAAGTGTTTTGAGGATCTGCAAAGAAAAGAAGGCCCTTGAAGAAATATAATACATGAAGAAGCTTATCAAATGCTCAAGTGTTGTCATCAGTTTTGGCATCTGTGGGTCTCATAGTTATATTACTTGTGAACAGCAGAGGTCTAGTGTATTATTATTATGAAAGTTTCTATTTAAATTTGGTGATGTCTCCCGAGGGGCTTCCTCCATTATCAAGGCTTTAAGCTCTTCTACTGCTGTACTTTGGAAAGCAAATCAACAAATTCGGTTGATAAGGACCTGCTGTAAAAACGTGAGGCCCGTTGGCGGGGCTATTAAAAGTTGGCTGCAATGACTACCAGTTTATTTTTCCACAAAAAGGAACACAGGAAACTTGGGAGTTCTGCCCTTCCGTTCTGGCAGCTGCCTCTTGTCAGAAAGTTCCTCTGAATACCCGGATCACTGAGAGCTTTCTGTTTCTGAAAAGGACATCTGCATTTCTTGATTGGTTTCGAATTTCATGTTCGGGGAAGGGTTCTGCTTGACTCCCGGACTTGCCCTTCTGATAATGCAAGTGAATAGTGTCCTTTGTATCCTTATTTAGTGCTCTGTAGCAGGCAATTCGACATTTTACTCTGAGGCCAGTTTTCCACTCTGTGCACAGATGAGGAAACTAAAGCAGAGAGACTTATGAATGTGTCCGGGATCATCCACCAGGAAATGGTGGAGTTGGGGTTTGAACCCAGGCAGCCTGACCCCAGAATCCATACTCCTAACAACCAGCTCTGCAGCCCCTTCCAAACAGGCACAGATCGTCATCAGCAAACAGGAGCTGACGACCCACAGTGTGACTGACACTGGAGAACAAATAAGTGGTGATCCCCACCTGTCCACACAACATGCCTTACTGAATGCCAACCGTGTGCCAGGTGCTTTACTTACTTAAAGCAATCAAATGGAGGTAGGTGTTCTTATCCCCATTTTTCAGATGAGTAACTGAAGCTCCGAGAGGCTAAGTAACTTGCCCATTGTCACACGGCTGGTTAATGGTGAATTTCAGTTGCAAACCCAGCTGTTACTGACTCTCCATCTCAGGTTCTTTCCACTAAGGTGTGTTACTAATTTATAGGAGGTAATAAAGATGGACAAGCTAGACTTTGATGGGAAGTTTCCCTTCACTTTTCAAGGATTGTCTTAGTTGTCTTCCCTCTAAGACATAATTTAAAACTAATAGTATTGCTGTCTTGAATACAAAGAATTTTGTCCAGTATTTTCATCTTCCATACCCCTGCTATTGGCAAGGTCTGTCTGCATTTTCAAGACTATTTAAGAATATCCAGGACAAACTGGGTTCAGACAATTCTCAGCCTACTTTGGGTAGCAGGCTTGCTCCAATGAATTTGTAGTCTTAGAGTTCTTCCATTAGACGTTCTTGACACAATGTCTCCTGCTGGTCTGCTTTGCTCATTGCTGGGCCGAGTAGACGATGTGGAACAAATTGCCGGGTCAGGATGCAGAGAAAGGACAGCTTCAGTGTGGGGAATCCTTGGCCAGGTAGCATACACAAAGGGAGCGATAAAGCAGACACCAATTAAAGTGTTAAGTTACTCATCACAGAAGTCAAACAGAATAGAATGCAATAAAGTGAGGTGCCCTTTCCTCCTCTGATTAGATCTGTTCTTTCCAGAAGAAATTGTTATCAATGGTTCCTTGGGTATGCTTCCAGAAATTTGAGTAGATTTTAAAAGATGAATATTGGATTGAACATCCTATTTATTTAGTTTAGGGGAAAGTTTCTTTACACAAAAGTAAGAATGCGCCTTCTGACAAGGATGGAATCATTTTATCCATATCCTTCTAAGGACCCTCTAAAATGAATTTTTTATTTGGTGTTTACTTTATAATCTTTTCCCCCTCCTTTAGCTCTTCCTTTGATAATTCTATAAATTTTTTTCTGTATTTTGTTGTAGTCATGAAAATGTCCAAATATCTACCTTGGGTTGAGTGGAAGGGTAAAACCCAGAAAACTCTTCCGAGGGATAGTCAGACCTGAGTAGTTGGGGCGAAGGCGGGTCTGTTCCTAAGACTGGGAAAAGTTGGCCAGGATTCAATGCCAAACATTCTCTAAACTATCGAGCATCCAAAAAATGAAAATGGTGCAAATTTGGATCCAAGATTGAATACTGTGTGTCAATGGAAGCAGTGGCTCTGTGGAGACAGTTCTCTATGGTCTCTTGTGATTCTCTACATCTTGTCTGCAGCGGTACAAACCGATTTTGTTCTGTACTGGCTATTCAAGGACGTTTATGTAGTAAGCAGCCTTGAAAGATTGAGATAATGTCTCTTAGAGCGAAGGACAGGTTTATTTACTGTCCAGTACAATAAGGATAATGTCTTCTTCTGGGGCAAAGGTCAGGCAGGTTTACAGCCCGTTATAAAAGATTTGGGTGCCCTAAGCTTGATATTCCTCTCCTGTAACTCAACTCAGTGTGTGCACAGGCATCATCTGGCCCTCTTTTCATTGCCTTTTGGGAATCAGGGCTTGAAGAAGTTGCCCAAATGCTGACACCACAGCTACTGCTATTACTGTGCTTAGTAAAGTCCTTTGTTTCTGATCCAGGAGTCTCATGTCTTCTGTCAGTATCCATGAAATTACGTCATGCTAAATTGTTAGCTTGCAAGTAGGGTAAAATCTCAAGGCCTTCAAAGTTCTTGACTATGATATGTAGAATAACAAGAAACATCAGTGACTCACTGACTAGGTGATTAAAATGACAATTTTCAGATAGCCAAAGAAGTCCAAGTCACAGGGAGGTACCAATGAGATAAGGAAGATAAATGCTCAAATAATAAACTTAAAAGCTTCAAAAGTTAGTGTCATCTGTAAAACTGAGAAATATAAGCACAATTACTAGAAGCCCTAGTCTTTGGGTTGCTGTTTTGTCAAGTGCTTTGACTGAGCCCTAGCTGGAAGGATGGCAGACGTCAGAATCCTGGAAGCCATTAGAGGATTCCTATAGGGTGGAGACCAGTGGTTGAAATAAAGGAGAAGTAGACATCTTTATGGCATGTAAAATTCAAGGCAATGGAAGATAAATTGCTGTTAATTAAACTGATATTTAACTCACAAACGAATGTCACATATACATTTATGCTCTTAATATCTTATTGAGGACCCCAAAAGCTCTTGTTTATGGCAGTTATATCTGTTGATACTTATGATATTAGAACATAAAACTGAGAAATTAAAAAAATTGTTTATTAGTTTATAATAACAATAATAAAACAATTACATACGAGCATAAATAACTTTTATGAAAATAACTTTTCCAAAACAAAAAAAAATACTGCAGAAAGTAGTATTATTTTGTGATTTTGAAAATCTCCTTAACGTTTGGCTTCATAGAAGACAACTGGATATTTGCCTCTCCATTCAGTCTGTTGCGGTGTCATAAGTTGTGTAACCTCTGGGAAAAAAACGTCGCTGAGAAATAAGAATGAGAGAACGAGGGTAAAGAAGGCAAACAATGTTCTCAAGTTTGTATGAAAATAGCTTTGGCCTTGCAGACCCCTTCACAGATCTTGAGGATCCCCAAGGGTCCCTAGACCACACTCTGAGAGTGACTGGTGTAAAGTCAGCACAGTCACAAAATAAAACAAGTATGGCCACACCAAAAAGATATAAACCACTAGTTTAGGAAATAGTATCGCGTTGACTTTATGGTACAAATAGCACAAGTTTAATTCCTGGGATTCCTAGTAGAAGTTTTGGAAAGAGCCCATTAATTCTATTTCCTTTTGTTAATGGTGAAACCAATGGACTTTCAGCAGAGAGGCCCATTGGCATGCCGTCAGAGGCTTGGGGAGGAATCATTAGGTTTTATATTTGAAAGAATTTTATTTATGGCTCTAGGAATTTAGGATTTTGGTAACATTTTAAAATAATACCTTTTCTTCCTTAAAGGCATAGAGGTTAATGCCTCATTTAGCATGATGGAGAGTATGCGATGTTGGACTAGAGGCACATAATAGTTGGGCAACTTTGGGCAGATTATTTAGCCTCTCTGAGTCTCAGTTGCCTCATCTGTAATGTGGGAGTAACAATAAAACCCAGGTTTGTAAGGATTCTATTTATATACCCAAAGGCCTGTGTCTGATGCTTGGCTTCCAGGAAGGCACAGGCAGAATTCCCAATCCTGCCTTCAGTTGGGGTTGAATGGGGCCTTAGCAGTCATCACAAAGTGCACCCTGCTTCTGCTAAAACACACACACCAATACAAATGCTGTGTTCTCCAGGCAGCTCCTTCCATTTCAGAGAGGTCTAACGGTTAGAAAATTTAGGGAGCTAAAATCTCCCTTCTTCATTTCACATTGGTCCCTGCTCCCTCCTCTGGGTGCTGCCTACTTCTCTTTCACATGCCCGCTCTTCAAATATTTGAACTACTCTTCCGTTCCACCCAAGTCTTCTTTTCTCTAGACTAAACATTGTCACAGCCTTCAACAGTCGCTTGCATGATGTTTCAAGCCCAGCACGCCGGCTCATTTCCCTGCAGACGCAAAGAAGACTCAGTTCTGGATGTCACAGGACCAGTTCAGGCCCAAACCACACAATGGATATACCTTTCCTTTCCATTCCCCCCTTTTGCTGTGTTTGTGGGGTTAGTTTACCATGCCCAACTGTACACTTCATCCCGTGTTATACCATGGTCGTTTAAATGCTCTTGTTGCTGGTTACTTCATCTACTCATGATATCAACCATTGTATGTGCCGACTGAAGCTCAGCAAACAGCCCTGGACAGGAAGCCATGCTCTGTCAACTCTTAGAGTTGTGTATTTCTCCATTTCTTCAGTATTACATTGGATACCATGACACTGACTTCTAAGTTTAGCCTGATGAGTAAAATAGAGCTTTGCTGGCTTGAGAAATGCCTGTGCTGGTCTCAGAAGCCGCTGAGTCACTGCCTTCTCACTGGGAAGCTAACTTTAAGCTCACTTCGTGTAGCTTGACCTTTGCCGCGGATGGCACTCAAAATGCTGACACTTTCCCCGGTACTGTCTTTTCACAATCTTCAGACTTTTCGGTGCCCTAGAGGTCAGAACATTGAGAGTTATTAGTCAGCCCTCACGCATTCCCATTTCTGACCCAGGAGCTACAGGAACTTCCCCTTTGAAGTTCTCCAAACCGTTTTGAAATTGCAAACTAAAGAAAACACACAGTTTCAGGTGCAACGTCTTATTTTCTCCAACTCCAAAAAATCCCAGGAGTTTCACTGGTGACTCCACTCCCTTTTCATTCTTCCGACTGGGACTCAGAATGAAACTCTTAGCAGTCCCGCCTGGGGACTGCATTTTCTGTCTACCTTGGGGCGTCTTTCATGGACTGTTCGGGAAAATACATTACATCATAAAGCTCCCATTTGGGAGTTTTATGAAGCTACACGAGCTTGTGCTTTTTTCTGAGTTGGTTGCCAGCTCCCCAGGATGTCCCAGCTCCTAGACTGAGCACCGGAATTTAGAGAGCCGGGTTGGAGCAAGCCTGCTTTTACCAGCATGCATGTCTGGAAAACTCCCTGATCTCTTTTGTATCCCGTCTGCAGAAAGGAATCCTACCTGCCTCTGTCTGCTCGTGGAAGGGAGGCCATCTGCCTGGAATAACTGCAGCTATCCGCCCTCTGGCTGGAGAAGGAGTAAGGCTCAGTGCAGTCAGACCTGAGGGACAGGCAGAAGCACATGTTCCTCCGGAAGAGCCCAGCAGCCTGCCTGAGAGGTCCACAGGCTTTTAATGTTGGAGCTTGGGAGGCACAGCTGGAATGGTGCCAGCTGGGCGCCATGCCTTGAATAGCCCTGCCTCAGATTCCCTTGGCCCTCGAATGGGACCCAGCCTCCATCATGAGCAATAAGGCGCCTCCCTGTGTGTGTCAGCCTAGAGATCCAGCCTGGTGATGTAGAAGTTCACACCATTGTCCGTGTCCAGTTTGGAGGCGGGGAGCCCAGGTCTAGAGCGAGGAACTCGCTCTCAGAAAGTATTGAAGCATTCCTACTGTTTTCACGGTTTGGAAATACATGTATTTATTTCTCTTACTACAAAAATAATGCATATTTATACTAAGAACTTTGGAAAGTACTGGGAAGTAAAAAGAAGACAAATGTCATCCCAGTTCAGACAAAACTACTACTACTAATTTGATAGCTCTTTCTGTATATATATGGAACATATATATGGAATATATACATATATATTCATTATTTAATTTATCAAAAAATACTTGCGTGTGGGGCTGGCCCCGTGGCTGAGTGGTTAAGTTCGCGCGCTCCACTGCAGGCGGCCCAGTGTTTCGTTGGTTCGAATCATGGGCGCGGACATGGCACTGCTCATCAAACCACGCTGAGGCAGCGTCCCACATGCCACAACTAGAAGGACCCGCAATGAAGAATATGCAGCTACGTACGGGGGGCTTTGGGGAGAAAAAGGAAAAAATAAAATCTTTAAAAAAAAAAATACTTGCGTGTAATAGTGAGGGGATCATAGCCCTTGCCCTCAAGAAGCTAAGGGATTAATGGGGGAATCAGGTAATAAATAAGTAGACAAACGGTGCTGGCTGTGGGACCAGCCACTACCAGCAGTGATACCGTGTGGCCGCAGTGGAACCACTCAGCCAACATGTCCTCTCTGAGCTGGTCAGATTTCCCCAGTTTTTGCTTCTGAGGAAGGGAAGATAAGGAACGAAAGATAATTTCATGGTTACCAGGTGGACACTAAGAGCCAGTGAATTTGAATATTAAGAGAGACGTGACCTTAAATTGTAGTTCACATATTAGGCTGCATATTAATTATATTCCATTGTATGTGTTTTTGTTTTTTAGATTGGCATCTAACATCTGTTGCCAATCTTCTACTTCTTCGTTTTTTTCTTTTTCTTCTCCCCAAAGCCCCATGGTATATAGTTTTATATTCTAGTTGTGAGTGCCTCTGGTTGTGCTATGTGGGATGCTGCCTCAGCATGGCCTGATGAGTGGTGCCATGTCTGTGCCCAGGATCCGGGCCAGTGAAATCCTGGGCAGCTGAAGCGGAGCATGTGAACTTAACCACTTGGCCACTGGGCCGGCCCCTGTATGTATTTTTAATACATTTTTAAAGATTGACTTTGTTTTGTTTTGTTTTGTTTTTTGAGGAAGATTAGCCCTGAGCTAACTACTGCCAATCCTCCTCTTTTTGCTGAGGAAGACTGGCCCTAAGCTAGCATCCATGCCCGTCTTCCTCTATTTTATATGTGGGACACCTACCACAGTGTGGTTTTTTGCCAAGCGGTGCCATGTCGGCACCTGGGATCTGAACCGGAGAACCCCAGGCTGCCGAGAAGTGCAACGTGCGCACTTAACCGCTGCGCCCCCGGGCCGGCCCTGACTTTGCTTTTTAGAACAGCCTTAGATTTATAGAAAAATTGAGAAGATGGTACAGGGAGTTCGCATATACCCTGAACCTAGCTCCCTCTATGATGAATATCTTACATTCATATTGTGCATTTGTTACTATTAATGAATGGGCATTGACACAATATTATTTTTATTAAACTTTGTACTTTATTCAGATTTCCTTAGTTTTTACCTGATGTCCTTTTTCTGTTCCAAGATACCGCATTACATTTATTCATCATATCTCCTTAGGCTTCTCGTGACTGCGAGTCTCAGACTTCCCTTGTTTTCGATGACCTTGACGATTTTGAGGAGTACTGGTCAGGTGTCTTGTAAAATGTCCCTCTCTTGGGATTTATCTATTTCTTTCTCATAGTTAGACTGGGTTATGGGTTTGGAAGGGAAGACCACATGAGTAAAGTCCCATTCTCAGCTCATCATGTCAAGGGCACACACTGTCCACATGATTGTTGATGCTCACTTGGATCACTTGCCTGAAGTAGTTTTGTCAGGTTTCTCCATTGTAAAGCTCCTCTTTTCCCCCCTTTCCATCCTGTCCTCTTTGGAAGAAGCCACTGTGTACAGTCCACACTTCAGGAGTGGAGAACTGTCTTGCACCTCCTTGAGAATGGAGCATCTACATAAGTTGTTTGGAATTCTTCTGCTTGGGAGATTTGCCTCTTCTCCCTCAATTATTTGTTATTCAATCATTTGTTTATATCAGTATGGACTCATGATATTTATACCTTCCGTGTGTTTTTTAATCTTTTAAAAGTTTATGTGTTTTTTTAAAACTTTTTGTAACTAACCTTTATTGCTTTTTCTGCAAATACCATATAAACGTGCCCCCGCACTCCTTGTGCCCACCCTCCCCCCTTTCCTCCTGGTAACCACTGAATTGTTCTCTTTGTCCATAAGTTTCTCTATATTCCACATATGAGTGAAATCATATAGTGTCTTTCTCTGTTTGGTTTATTTCGCTTAACACGATGCCCTCAAGGACCATCCATGTGATGTGAATGGGACGATTATGTCTTTTTTTATGGCTGAGTAGTATTCCATTGTATATATGTACCACATCTTCTTTATCCAATCATCAGTCATTGAGCACTTGAGTTGCTTCCATGTCTTGGCTATTGTGAATAATGCTGCAATGAACATAGGAGTGCATAAGTCTCTTTGTATTGTTGATTTCAAGTTCTTCGGATAAATACCCAGTAATGGGATAGCTGGGTCATATGGTATTTCTATTTTAAGTTTTTTGAGAAATCTCCATACTGTTTTCCAAAGTGGCTGCACCAGTTTGCATTCCCACCAGCAGTGTATGAGGGTCCGCTTTTCTCTACAACCTCTCCAACATTTCTTATTTTTCATCTTGGTGATTAGAGCCATTTTAACGGGCTCTGGCCAAAACCTCCAGCACTATGTTGAATAAGAGTGGTGATAGTGGGCACCCTTGTCTTGTTTCTGTTCTCAGCAGGATGGCTTTCAGTTTTTCCCCATCGAGTATGATATTGGCAGTGGGTTTGTCATATATGGCTTTTATTATGTTGAGGTATTTTCCTTTTATATCCATTTTGTTGAGAGTTTTTATGATGAACAGATGTTGGATCTTGTCAAATGCTTTCTCTGTGTCTATGGAGATGATCATGTGGTTTTTATTCCTCTTTTTGTTAATACGTTGTATCACATTGACTGAATTGTGGATGTTGAACCATCCCTGTTTCCCTGGTATGAATCCCACTTGGGCATAGTGTATGATCTTTTTAATGTATTGCTGTATTCGGTTTGCCAATATTTTGTTGAGGATTTTTGCATCTATGTTCATCAGTGATATTGGCCTATAATTTTCCTTCTTTGTGTTGTCCTTGTCTGGTTTTGGGATCAGGGTGATGTTAGCCTTGTAGGATGTGTTAGGAATATTTCTGTCTTCCTCAATTTTTTGGAATAGTTTAAGAAGAATAGGTAATAAATTGTCTTTGAATGTTTGGTAGAATTCTCTTGAGGAGCCATCTGGTCCTGGACTTTTATTTTTGGGGAGGTGTTTGATGACTGTTTCAACCTCTTGTGATTGGTCTATTCAGATTCTCTATTTCTTCTTGATTCAGTTTTGGGAGGTTGTAAGAAGCTAAGAATTTATCCATTTCTTCTAGATTGTCCAGTTTGTTGGTGTATAGTTTTTCATAATATTCTCTTATAATCTTTTGTATTTCTGTGCTATCCATCATAATTTCTCCTCTTTCATTTCTAATTTTATATATTTGAGCCTTCTCTCTTTTTTTCTTAGTGAGTCTGGCTAAGAGTTTGATTTCTGCTCTAATTTTTATTATTTCCTTCCTCCTGCTGAGTTTGGGTTTTGTTTGTTCTTCTTTTTCTAATTCTATTAGGTGTAGTTTAAGATTGTTTATTTGAGCTTTTTCTTGTTTGTTAATGTTGGCCTGTATTGCTATAAATTTCCCTCTTAGGACTGCTTTTGCTGCATGCCCAGTAGGTACAGTATGTTTTCATTCTCATTTGTCTCGAAATAGTTTTTGATTTCTCCCTTTATTTCTTTGACAACGCACTGGTTGTTCAGTAGCATGTTGTTTAGTTTCCACATTTTTGTTCCTTTTCCAGCCTTTTTCTTCTAGTTGATTTCTAGTTTTACAGCATTATGGTAGGAAAAGATAGTAGATGTGATTTCAATCTTCTTAAATTTATTGAGGTTTGCCTTGTTTCCCAATGTATGGTCTATCCTTGAGAATGTTCCATGTGTGCTTGAGAAGAATGTATATTCTGCTGTTTTTGGATGGAGTGCTCTATAGACGTCTATTAAGTTCATCTGGTCTAGGTTTTCATTTAAGTCCACTATCTCCTTGTTGACTTTTGCTTGGATGATCTATCCATTGATGTAATGGGGTGTTGAGGTCCCCTACTATTATTGTGTTGTCCTTGATATCTCATTTTAGGTTTGTTAATAGTTGCTTTATACACTTTGGTGGTCCTGTGTTGGGTGCATATATGTTTATAAGTGCTATGTCTTCTTGGTGGAGAGTCCCTCTTATCATTATATACTGCCCCTCTATGTCTCTCTTTACCAGTTTTATCTTGAAGTCTACTTTGTCTGATATAAGTATGGCAACACTTGCTTTCTTTTGTTTGACATTAGCTTGGAGTATTGTCTTCCATCCCTTCACTCTGAGCCTGTGTTTGTCTCTAGAGTTGAGATGTGTTTCCTGGAGGCAGCATATTGTTGGGTCTTGTTCTTTAATCCATCCAGCCACTCTGTGTCTTTTGATTGGATAATTCAATCCATTTACATTTAGAGTGATTATTGATATATGAGGGCCTAATACTGCTATCTTATCACACATTTCCCAGTTCTTCTGCACTTCCTTTGTTTCTCATCCAGGGTATTTTGGACTACCAATTTGATTAGGTAGTTTTCTCTGTTGGTTTTCTTCCTTTTCTCCTTGTTTATTGTAAATGTGTCTATTCTAATTATTTGTTTAGTGGTTACCCTTAGGTTCATATAAAACATCTCATAGTTGAGATAGTCCATTTTCTGATAGCCTCTTAATTTCCTTAGACTATACTGATTCCATCCCTTTCCTCTTCCCCTTCTAAGTTATTTTCATCATATCTTTTTCCAACTTGTGTTGTGAGTTTGTGGTTAAAAGGATGAGATCATTTTTGTTTGGGTGTTTTCCTTTTCTTTATTCTTGATGTTAGAATTAAGTGTTTACTAACCTGATCTGATAGAGAGCTGCCATTTTCTGATTGTTGCATACCTATTCATCTCCTTGCTCAGGGCTTTGTAGCCCCTTTCCTGTTTTTTTTTTTTTTTCCTGGTATGAGGGCCTTCTTGAGGATGTCTTGTAGGGGTGGTCTTATGGCAATGAACTCCTTTAGCTTTTGTTTATCTGGGAAAGTTTTTATTTCTCCATCATATCTGAAGGACATTTTTGCTAGATAGAGTATACTTGGCTGAAAGTTTTTGTCTTTCAGGATTTTGAATATATCATTCCACTGTCTCCTAGCCTGTAAGGTTTCTACCGAAAAATCCACTGAAAGCTTGATAGGGGTTCCTTTGCAAGTTATTTCCTTCTGCCTTGCTGCCCTTAGTAGATTTTCTTTGTCCCTAACTTTTGCCAGCTTCACTACTATATGCCTTGTACATTGTCTTTGTACGTTGACAAAGTTAGGAGATCTGGAGGTCTCTATCACGTGGATTTCCAGCTCCCTCCTCAGATTTGGTAAGTTCTCAGCTATTATTTCTTTGATCAAGCTTTCTGCTCCATTCTCCTTCTTGTCCCCCTCTGTAATATCTATAATCCTTATGTTGCATTTCCTGATTGAGTCAGACATTTCTCTGAGAGCTTCTTCATTTCTTTTCAGTCTTAGTTCTCGCTTCTCCTCCCTCTGAAGCTAGAGGATAGTATTATCCTCTAACTGGCTGATTCTCTCCTCCATATTGTCAGCTCTGTTCTTTAGGGAATCCAGATTTTTGTTTATCTCATCCACTGTTGTTTTCATCTCTAACAATTCTGATTGATTCTTCTTTATGGTTTCAATCTCCTTTGTGAAGAAGCTCCTGAATTCATTAATTTGTCTTTTTGTGTTTTCTTGTAACCCATTGAGTTTTTTTAATGATAGTTGTTTTGAATTCTTTGTCATTTAGCTTATGGATTTCTGTTCCTTCAGGGTTGGTTTCTGGGTACTTGTCACTTTCCTTCTGGTCTGGGGCTTTAGTATACCTACTCATGCTGCTTGATGGGGTAGATTTTTGCTTCCTCATGTTGTACTTATCAGGTCACAGCTGCCATGTACCACCACAGGATGGGGATCAGGCACTGTGTATTTTAGGCCCAGCAGGAGTAGTGTCTCCAGCCACTGACTGCTTTTCTCTCTGACCAGCTGATTGCTGGCAGATCTGGAGCACCGGGAAGGGGGAGGGGTACTCTTCTTCCCCAGTGCTTCCCCTAGCTCCTGCTTGTCTCTCTGAATGGAGCTCTAGGCAAATGCAGGACTGTGCACTTTCCCTTTCTTTGCTACCACTGCCACACTCCGCACCATGCTCTGGATGATTCTAGGGCTGGAGTACCAGGCAGGGGTGGGGCGCCTCTCTTACCTGCACTGTTTCCCTTCCACGGCTGCCACTCTCTCTGCACTGAGCTCTGGATGACTCTGGGGCTGTGTAGTTTTCCTGCTACTGCCACCAAACTCTCTGCTCCTTGCTCCAG
The DNA here is from genome assembly GCF_041296235.1 of Equus asinus. Classification (NCBI taxonomy): domain Eukaryota; kingdom Metazoa; phylum Chordata; class Mammalia; order Perissodactyla; family Equidae; genus Equus; species Equus asinus. Next base: position 20,341,324 of record NC_091818.1, read on the forward strand.
GTGAACCTGGGGCTGGAGTGCCTGTGCCCTTTCTCCGCCACCACTACCCTGCTCATTGTACTGTGCTCCAGACAATTCTGGGGCTGGAGTACGGGCAGGGACAGAGCGCCCTTCTCACCTGCACCCTTCCTGCCACCACAGCCCATCTCTCTCCATGGAGCTCCTGCGGATCAGCTTCCACTTCCTCTGGAGAACCCAGAAGGAAGCCACCACCTTCAGGAGTATGGCTTCTTGGGTCTCTCAAATGTCTTTCGTGATATGTATATGTCCTCTGTTGGTGTATGAATGTCCTTTTCATTGTATCTTAGAGGGGAGAGTCCAAGGGAAGAGCTCACTCCGCCATGGTGCTGACATCACTCCTCAGTTTATGTCTTTTTAAAACTGTCCATTTAGGTTGTTTCTTTTTGCTGTTGTGTTATAAAGTATAGTGTAATGGACGTGTGTGTGTTTAAGTTTTGATGCTATATTTGCTTATTTATTTAGTGTATATTTCTAAAAATAGAAACTTGGAGCAGAAGCTATGAACATTTTAGTGGTTTCTGCTATGTACCACCAAATAGTTTTCTGGGTATCTTACTCAGCTTTTGCTCCCATCTGAAGACATAGCAGTGCCTCTCTCAACACATCTTTGTGAGTATTAAGCACTAAAATTTGTTTAAAGCTGTAAGTTGACAGGAAAAATGTTTCATCCTTTCCAGCAATGAGTAGCATAAAATTTTAAAAATATTTGCTAAGAAGATGGAAAAGAAGTGTCAATATTTTCATTTGTGTTTTATTGCCAGTGAAGGTACATATTTTTTCTTTTTTCTTTTTTTTGCAGAGAAGGATTTGCCCTGAGCTAACATCTGTTGCCAATCTTCCTCTTTTTTTTTCTCCCCAAAGCCCCCAGCACATGGTTGTATATTCTAGTTATAAGTCCTTCTAGTTCTTCTATGTGAGCCGCTGCCACAGCATGGCAAATGACAGATGGGTGGTGGTGTTCCGTGACCGGGAAACAAACCCAGGCTGCCAAAGCAGTGAGAGTGCCAAACTTTAACCACCAGGCCATCAGGACTGACTCTTTTTCTACTTTTTGATGGGGGAACAAGCACCATTGAAATGGTCATCAGGCCTCAGGCTCACTACCAAGCTATGACTTGGGGACTACAGAATGCCTCTTTTCTGCTAGAGCTGTAGGGCCACACAGATAGGAAAGAATATGGAGAAAAAGTGTGGGCTACAGTTTTGCCACGATGCTCAGAAATGGCAGTTATACCCTTTCCATGATCATTGTACACCATGAGTGGAAGAGTCTGGAATATCCCTGATGCGAACACTGCAGAAAGAGTGGCTTTTATGATTTGTCTGATGACCTGAGTTGGAAACTACAGTTGCAATCATTTATTCAACAATTTTGTGGGGTATCTAGACATTAAGCTCTGCATTGCTATACAAAGGTAAATATTGCATCTTCCCACCCTGGATGACCTTATAGTCTAGCTAAGTCTAGATAATCAGTACTTTTGATGCCTTAACAGAGATAAGTACAAAGAGAGAGTAACTTTCTGGAGGTGTGGATGTCTTCACAGGGAAAGTGACACTAGATCTAGCTTTTACCTAGTAAATGTGAGTTTATCAGTTGGAGAAAAGAGAGAAGAGCATTTGACACCAAGATGTGGGGAAGGAGTGAAGGACTTGGAATGAGGGTAATAAGGATTTATTTTGGTAGCCATGTAACTGAATTCTAACCAACTGAATTGAGCACAAGTGATGTGCACCACTTCAAGCCTGGTCCATTAAAAGCCTCCCGTGCATGTTCTTCCATGCTCTACTCCCCTTCCAGATGGTTGGAATTGAGACACTCCCAGGTGGTTATGGAAGGCATGTTTGAAAATGGCGGCCGTAATGATTTTGTGAACGTGGGCTGCACCAACAATATTTCACCCTCAGGAGTTTTAAGAGAGTAAGAAATAGCTTCTATTGTCTTTGATTCATTATATATTAGATATACTAACTTACTCTATATTTACTAAATGTAAATCAAGTAGCTTGCTGTTACTAACAGACCACAGACAGGTAGGAAAAAACAATGAAGGGCTTTGAATGCCTCACCAAGGAGTCTGAGCTTCTTACTACCTACAACAGGGGTCCATGGGATGGTGAGCTCAGGTATGGAATGAATAAGAGACATCTTCCAATCTACGGACAACATCTTGATCTCTGAGATCTTTGCCCATTTTGATTTCCTTTGTCAGTCTCCATTACATTGCACCAACTTCTGGAAGTGCCAGATTGGAATTCTACTGGCATCTTGAGTATTTGCAGAACCCTCAGAAGTAAATTACAAGATATTTGAAGTAGATTGTTTAATGGTAAAATTCTTCCACTTCCTCTCTGTGTGCCGTGTGTGACGTGACTTTTCTGCTCCTTCCATCAAGAGATGGAGTGTGTTTGCTCTCCCCTTGAAATAGGGGCACGGCCATATGGCTTGCTCTGGCTAATGGGACATTAGCTCACATGACACTTATGCGTTAGAATTTGGTCTTTCTTGCTGCCTGAGACCTCCACGTAAAGAAGTCTAGGCTGGTCTCCTTAAAAATGAGAGAAGGTACGGAGAGGGGTGGACAGCACCAACTTCCAGACATATGAAGCCATCTTGGATCTATCATCCCAAGCAATCCATCAGATGACTGGCACTTCATGAGTGACCCCAGGTGAGACTAGCAGAAGACGAGCCTAGCTGAGCCCAGCCCATGTTGCCCACTCAGAGAACCATGAAACATACTCCACTAAGTACGGAGGTACTTTGTTACACAGCAAACTGATAACTGATACAACTAATGGGACATCTCACTGTTGAAAGGATCACAGTTGATGCCAATGTGGAAGAAATCAGCAATAGAATCCAAACAAACCCCTCAACCACCCAGAACTGTCAAAAACTCAACAGAACAGCAGCTAATATTCTGTTGGAACATATGGATTTATTTTTCTATAAAACTGAATGAAAATAATTTCCTTTAGATGCTCCAATTTTATTTTTAGTATTTCTTGTCCTTTTTTTGTCCTTTCTCTTCTTTTTAGTTCTCTTACAGCAACTTCTACTTTTTAAATATTTTAACACTACTAAATTCCTCTCTCTACTTGGGGTAACACCAGAATATTGAAATTTCCTTTGTTTTGTAGACATTCTCATAGTTCTTCCAAATGTAGCTTTATTACTTCCTCTTTTCAATTTCTTGAAGATATCCCTTAATTAGGAAAGAAGAACCTTCCTTAATTTCTTAATGTTTTCCTTGATTTTCTCCCAAGAATTAAATATATAATCTTTATATTGTAATAATTATCTGAAATTATAAATATTGCTTATCTAAATCTCTGTGCAGAACTCTTCTGTATGACAGGAATTGGCAATATGAAAAAAGAAAACCATCAGCATCACACGCTGGGGGAAGTTGTTAGCTGTAAACCGCTTGCTCATCAATTATCCTTTACATTTCAACATTAGAATGCATCCCTCATTGACAATTCATCTTTTCTCTCTGAAAAATCTCCTATCTTTTAGCCACAACTTTGATCATTGTGGCTCTTTTTGACTTTGTCATTCAACCACTAAATATTCCCTAAGAGTTTTCTGTCTATTTGGTTCTGGGCATGAAGACACAAAGATGAACACAAGACTCTGCCTCAAGAGAGAAAGCATGAGGATAGATAAATAATATTAATTCAATATGCTAAGTGTAATAATAGACACGCACAGGGCATGATGCAGTTCCAAAGTCTGTGAGTTTGGTGGTGTGTGTGAATAAGGAAAGGCCTGAAGGAGGAGCTATTGGAGACAGGTTGTAAGTTACAAGCAGGAGTTAGTCACGAGAAGCATGTGGGACGTGACTGGGGTATTGTGGTCTGGCACGTGGGCTAAGGCACAGCGACCGGAAGCAGAAGTGCCCAGGCAGCACGCAGGGCGTGGTGGGAAGAGCCGGTGGACAGAGAGCACCCGGCCAGTGGTGAAAGGCTCTAGAGTACCATGTTGAGGAGTGGACTTCATCTTGTAACACACGGCAAGCCAGTGGAAGATTTCAAGTAAGGGAGTAACGCTGAAGATGTGATGGTGGATTTGAAAGGACAAGGAGACCATTGGGAGGCTGTTGTCCTCACATACCTCATAGAGAATGAGGACCCGAAATAGGGTAGTGCCAGCAGGAATGAAAAGAAGAGATCGATTAAGAAATTTTTAGGAGGCTAAGCTGGCAGAACTTACAATTAACGGGGTGTGGGATGTAAGGGAGAAAACATTAAGGGTGACTTCCAGGGGTCTAACTTGGTGAGAGAGTGGGTGGCAGAGCACCAAGACACGGTGAAGGGAGAGGCACAGGTACCCCAGCATTGGAGGAGACCTCTGCAGTCGTCTGCAGGATGCTGTTAGCTCTTGAGTAGAACCAAAGGTCGTCGGCTTGGTTTGCTAGAGAGAACGTTGTTTAAATTCATCTAATTGGAATTTGCCTTCTTCGCCCTATTGCCTTAATCCATTGTGCCAGGTTAGGATTTTGGCTAGAGGATGAGGAAGCGAATCAGGCCTTGCTAGGTCCAGCCGAAATGTGACAGATCAATGGCAACTTTGTTGACTTAGTGCAGGCGATAGATACACAGACTGGAGTAAATTTCCCAGCAGCTGGCAGTGTGGGGAGAACTCAGCCTCACTTCCCGATCAGCGCCGCCAAAGCAGGCTTGTCTTCCTGTTTGCGAGCTTAAGATCTCTCTCCTGCTCTCCTTGGACGGTGGACTTTGGCACGAGGGAACGTGCAGTTGGCTTAATGATTTCACTTCACAGGTCACTGCATCTTTTAACACAGGCATTCTTCATGTAAATATGAGTCAAGAAAGAGTTTGTTTTTCAGGTTTTTTTGAAGAGAAGCTGCTTTAATTAAACAAAGGACAGGAAGTTCCTTCCCAAATAGTTAAAACCCTGCTGATTACACTAGCAATGGACTGATTACAAGCCACCCTTTGGCCAATTGTGCTACACTTACCAGAATCCTTGTTAAATAACATTTTCCCAAAAGTGATGTGAGAAAATTCAAACAATGGATCACACAAGTAGGTAATAGATAGGGAAAAACAAAGCGAATGTGAAACCTATGCTGCTTCACCTTCAGATCAAGAGATAAGTGCACACCTTTCTCTATAAAATACAATTTTTAGGTAAAAAGTTGGCTTCATTGACGTTATTACACATACGTTAACTTTTCATTAGTTATGAAAATCTTTTCTCAGTGCAATCTTTTAAGAAAGGCAAAATATTTTAAATAGATGGTTCATATTGTAGAACATTCAGACCACAGAGGTAAGCAAATGGGAGAAAATACAGAGCTCTCACAATGTCACCACTCTGCGGTAACCCCCCGGGTTAACAGCCCTTCAGTTTTCTTTCCTTACGTCCAGGGTAAAGAGACCAGGATTTGCCAAAGTTTGTCATGGGGACAGCACTGTTTGCCTGGAAGGAAGATACTGATGTTTCGGTCCGGGGAGGTCACAGAGGATAAACTCAAATAAAAAAATAAAAACTCATGTGTACTGAAGTCTCCTCTAAGGAGCGTTGCTGGTGGCTGCAGGGTCATCTTGTGCTTCGAGTTCTGATGAGTGGAGTACACAGGACAAAGATCGGAGCTGGGGCCGAGCTGAATCCTCTATGTGAGATAAGGGAGAGGATTTTGAGGTCCATTTTGGGGAGGGGCAAGATGCCAAGCTAGGGAGAAGAAAATAGGATCAAGAGAGGTGGACATGACACAGGAAGATAAGAAAAACTCTTGGGGCTTGCAGACCCTCAGAAGGGCATCTTACTGTGTGTAATGTGAGCTATGTAATGTACACCCCATCCTCTGAGAGTCTTCAAAAAATGTCAGGAAACTCTTCATCATTTGCTAGGGCTTTTGGAGTGAGCAGATTCTTTGCCTTTAGACATAAGGGTCCTCGCTACCTGACTATTCAGACTCTGAGTCTCCACAGTTGTCAGTTGGTTGAGCGAAGCCCAAGCTAATTAGTGTGAAAACATTCACTAATGCACTGACCACATATAAAATCAGTCAGTGCCAAGTCATCTGGACCCGTTAGTTACTCCAAAATTATATTATATTTTATAGTATGTTTCATGTAGGCTTTGACCCTTTATCTAAAATGAAGCAGCAGAATTGGTCCCTAGCCATTGCTCTGTTGGTCACCCTTTCCATGTTGTCTCATGTGGTAAGCATCCAGACGTCAGAGCCCAAACAGAATGCATATTACTGCAAAGTGAATTTCAAATCTTGCAAAAGAAGTGGGATTTCATGAGAGTGTTGAAAGTGATATTGGAGAATTGCTCAAAACATCTGCAAAGTCATTGATAAACGATCTGGCAGAATTAGAGCAGTCAGTGACAGAGGGAGAGAAACTCAACAAGGATGATGTCATGTGCTATTTCAAAGAGTGTGATTGTACTATCAAAGGATTAGGGGATGCCCCTGGGAAAATGGATGAAGCACTCTAATTGAGCAAATCATGACCCATTTGGTGGATTCATTGTGAAACTCTACGGTGCAGCAAAGGATGTCATAGATCTACCCAGGGTTCGCTTCATTCATTCTAAGAACTGGTTCAAGGAGACAATTTCAACCCACGTTGGGTTAAAGGTCAGATAAATTTGTTTCTGTCCTCGTTAGTCTGGTTTTTTCAAGATAAAATTTGAATTGCCGACCTAAAAAAATAAACAGCTGGTTATTTTGCCAGCAGAATGGGCTCACTGGGGAGCTGCAAAGAACTGCAATTCAGGACACACAGTCTATCGCAAACCACATGCAAGCCTGGAGAAACAAAGGACACAAATGTTCTTTTATATAGTTGAGAGGGGCTGTTGTAAAGGAAGAGTCCATTGGAGGAGACTGGGAGTTCAAAGTGTAGTGGCTTTTGATTGGCTGAGTTGTGGAAGTCTCTCATTGGCTGAGCTGTTGCTGGGCAAGGAGGAATTTCTTCCTCCCTTCTGTTGGGGTAGTAAGCATCACTTCCTGTTGGAGATGCAACATATTTCTCTTCCTGTTGTGGTCAGTAGTGTGTATTCACTGGCATGTGCATGACCGTTCTCTTTTCTGGCCTCCCAACTCCTTTTAAATAAGGTTTCTGTTTATTAATTTTCACAGAGCCAAACCCTATTTTTGGACTATTTACCATAAAAGTTTGAGCTTGTTATATAAAATCTAAAACATTAACAAACATAGAGATAATTGTATAATAAACTCCCACGGATCCATTTCCTAGCTTGACCAATTTACTCATGGCCAATTAAAAAAAAGCTTGTACTGACTAAGAACATAAAAATATAGAAGTATAGAAGAGTGCATAAGTCATATTTGCACAGCTTGTAAATTTTCACAAATTTAAAATTCTATTTAATCAGCAGGTAGATCAAGAGATACAATGGCACCAGCACCCAGGAGGCTCCCTTACCCGCTCCCAGTCACTATTCCTCCCAAAAGTGATGACCATGCTGACTTTTAACACCACAGACTTGGGATGCACAGCCAGTCTCGTCTCCTCCGGGCCCACCACTCCGTCCCCTCCCGCCCCTCACCCCCCCCGCCCAATCTATATCTCATCATTTCGCTTGAAAATATGTCAGAATGTAAGTCTGAAACATAACCCTAATGCGATAATCACATTTTAAAATTCAATACCTGAATGTCAGGCCACCCCAGGCCCCGGGGTCTCTTCAGGGTGACTGCAGTCGGGCCGAAGTACCTGCGTTTCCCCTTGCTACCAGGAGGTGGCAGTGTGCTCACTCGGCTGGAGCTGGCAGTGCTAAGGGTCCCGATGCAGCGGCCGCGGGTCTGGAGGGGAGCTGTGGTACCAAGGGACCCAGCCGGGGACTGTGCCAGGGGCTCCGTCAACCTAGTCCTGAAGGCCTTGTCAAGAGACCAAATCAAAAGCCTCTCTCCTTTTTTTTCTACTGAAATCAGAACAAATTGGTAATAATGCTTAAACATGGAATATGATACCTGGTTAGGTATACATTGAAACTACCTGCAAGAAATTCTTAGAGGGGGTTTTCATTTATCTTTGAATTCTTCATTGTAGTTATTTCAATATCTCTTCCTACCCCAAATTCCCAAACACCTCTATGTCACTTGTTTACTAAGCTAAAGGAAATAACTGTTTCTCGTGTGCCAATTTAAAAAAATTGGAATTTCCTTTTGGGATTTTAATTTCTCAATTCCGATTTTTTAAAAAAGCAAAAAAGGAAGAGCACAGTGTATGTGGCTTTTAACAGGAGTAAATATGCTGACACTGAGCATGTTTAATAATCTTGCAAAAAGTATTAAGGATTAAATAGCAGACAATTCAATAAACACTTATCGGGTGCTTCCTGTGACTCTGGCACCAGGCTAGGTTCTTGGAAATCAAAACTGAATAAAAAGAGGTCATTACTTTCAAGGCACGTAATATCTAGTGAGAGTCAAAGACACTTGCACAACAGAAGAAAATAAATGATAACAAATAAAATGAAGTGTACGTGGAACATTCACCAAGACAGACTACATCCTGGGTCACAAAATCACTTCACTCAAACTGAAAGAAGAACCTTAGATCTATTACAACAAACTGATGGCTTTAAGAAAAATTAGCCCCTTATTCATCTCAAAAGACGTGACATCACTTAAGAACTTTAGTGTGAATACAGTGGTAAAATTAAAACCAGAAAAATTAGGACCTAAATGTATATGGGTTTAATAAAGTTTTATTAACAAATATTTAAAAAGTAAAATGATACAACAAAAGACACCAGCAAAGTCACTAAGGAAAATAGAAGCAGGAGGAAGTAATTTTGATGAGGGAGATCAGGGCAGACTTCCTGGAAGAGGTGGTTTTTAAGGGACGTCTTGAAAGATGAGCAGGACTTTGGTAGGCTGAGAAGGGGAAAGAAGTGCTCCAAGGTAAGACACTAGCATAACCAGAAGCGCAGAAGTGTGGTCGTGTGGTGATCCTGTGTGGTTGGAGAGTGGGGCTGTGGATGAATGAGGAGGATGTGGGTGGGGAATGTCCCGCTCCATTTTACAGACTAGGACAAAGCACAAGCCCTGCGTGGTGGCAAAGGCTCAGTAATTGCTTGTTGAGGAAGGCAAGCAGGGAGAAAAGACGAAGACGGGAGGAAGGAAGAAAGGAAGACAAGGAGGTCTACCTGGGCCAGGTCTGCTAAAGGAGGCCCAAGGTGGGTTATGAGCACCAAGCAGCGAAGCAGGAAGTGGGCCAGCAGTGGCCCCTTTCTCGCCTCCCCAGCTCTTTCCGTTTTTAGCGGAGGAATAAAAAGAGAGAAAAAAAAAATAGCATCTCTTCTTCCCCCTACCCTGGACCACCTGATGTTTAAAGGGCAGTTATTCAGAAAACCACATCTAGGGGCCGGCCCGGTGGCGCAGTGGTTAAGTGCACTCGTTCCGCTTTGGTGGCGCGGGGTTCACTGGTTCAGATCCCCGGTGCGGACATAGCACCATTTGGCAAGCCAGGCTGTGGCAGGTGTCCCACATATAAAGTAGAGGAAGATGGGCATGGATGTTAGCTCAGGGCCAGTCTTCCTCAGCAAAAAGAGGAGGATTGGCAGCAGTTAGCTCAGGGCTAATCTTCCTCAAAAAAATAAATAAATAACCACATCTTGAAAGTAACTATACCCATGATCCTCCTCTGAATGACATAAAGTGTTTAGATTTCACCCTGTGTTCCAGCCGTCGTCTGTATTGCATGTCTTGTTGAATTTTTACATAGTTGTTGTATTGTCAGTGTCATTTTATATTTTTAAAAAATTTATGATGCTACTATCCCATTTCTTTAATAACATCTTTATTGGGATGTAATTCCACTTTAAATGTTTTAAATGTACACTTTAAATGGTTTTTAGTATAGTCACAGAGTTGTGAAACCATCACCACAAGCAATTTCAGAATATTTTCATCACTGCAGGAGAGACGCTGTGCTCCTGAGCGGTCATTCCCTGCGTCCTCCTATTCTGCCAGCCCTAAGCGACCACTAGTCCACTTTCCGTCTCTCTAGATGAGCCTATTCGGGATATTTCATATAAATGGAAACACACAGTATGTGGCCTTTTGTGTCTGGCCTCTTTCATTTGACGTGATTTTTCAAGCCTCGTCCATGTTGTAGTGTGTATCGGTACTTCATTTCTTTTTGTTTTTGAATAATATTCCACACGTATAGACATCACACATTTTATGATTCATTCATCAGTTGATGGACATTTGGAGTGTTTGCACTTTTTAGCTATTGTGAATAATGCCGTTCTGAACATTTGCGTACAAGTTTTTATAGGAACACGTGTTTGTGTTTATCCTGAGTACACACTTAGCAGTGCACTTGCTGGGTCATGCAGTAACTCTATGTTTAACCTCTTGAGGAACTGCCGGGCTGCTTTCCAAAGCTGCTGTACCATTTTTATTCCTACCAGTGTGTGAGGGTTCCATTTTCCCCATCTCTTTGCCAACACGTTATTATTTATCTTTTTGATTCTAGTTGTCCTAGTGGTGTGAAATGGTACCTCATTGTGGTTTTGATTTGCATTTTCCCGATGGCTAATGATGTTGAGTGTCTTTTCATGTGCTTATTGGCCATTAATCTTCTTTGGAGAAAAGTCTGTGTAGAGCCTTTGTTCATTTTTTATTTGGGTCACTTATCTTTTTTTATAAATGAGTTGTAAGAGTCCCTTCCGTGCTCTAGACATAAGTCCCTTGGCAGATAGAAGGTTTGTGAGTAATTCCTCCCATTCTGGGTCATTCTATCACTTTCTTGATGGGGTCCCTTGAAGCACAAATGTTTTTAATTTTGATGATGTCTAATTGATCTCTTCTCTTCTTTGCTTGCATTTTTGGTCGTATCTTAGAAATCATTGTCTACCACAAGGTTGTGAAGACTGACTGCTGTGTTTTCTTCCACGAGTTATAGTTTTAGCCCTTACAACTAGGTCTACAATTCATTTTGAGTTCATTTTTGTGTATGGTATAAGCAAGCAGTCTGATTTCATTCCTTTGCACGTGGATTATCAATTCTCCCAAGACTGTTTGTTAAAAAGACTATTTTTTCCCCATTGACTTGTCTTGGCATCTATGTCAAAAATCAATTGACTATAAATGTATGGGTTTATTTCTGAACTTTCAATTCTATTTCATTGATCTATATGTCTGTCCTTATTCCAGAACCACAATGTCTTGATTAGTGTAACTTTATAGTAAAATTTGAAATTGGGCAGTGTGAGTCCTCTGAGTTTGTGCTTTTTCAAGTTAGTTTTGGCAATTTTGAGCTCCTTTCATTTCCATATGAATTTTACAATCATCTCCTCAATTTCTGCAAGAAAGACAGCTGGAGATTTCATTAAATCTATACATGAATTTGGGCAGTAGTGTCATATTAACAATATTAAATCTTCCAATCCATGAACATGGGATGTCTTTCCATTTATTAAGGTTATTTTCCATTTCTTTCATTGATGTTTTGTAATTTTCAGAGTATAAGTTTCTAACTTCTTTTGTTAGACTTAATCCTGAATGCTGTTGCAAATGGGAGTTGTTGTTTTTTAGTAGACTTTATTTTTTAGAGTAGTTTTAGGTTCATCACAAAATTGAGCAGAATGTGCAGAGTTCCGATATATCCACTACCCCTACGCATGCACAGCCTTCATTATCAACCTCCCACATCAGAATGGTACAGTTGTTACAACTGATAACCTACACTGACACATTAGTATCACCTAAAGTCCAAAGTTTCCATTAGGGTTCACTCTTGGTGTTGTACATTCCATGAGTTTGGAAAAATGTATAATGACATGTATGCACCATTATAGTATCATAGAGAGTGGTTTTACTGCCCTAAAAATCCTCTGTACTTCATCTATCTATCCTTCCTCCTGCCTAACTCCTGGCAATCACTCTTTTTACTGCCTCCATAGTTTTGCCTTTTCCAGAGTGTCATATAGTTGGAAGCGTATGGTATGATGTAGACTTTTCAAATTGGCTTCTTTCACTTAGTAATAGACATTTAAAGTTCTTCCATGTCTTTTCATGGCTTGATAGCTCATTTCATTTTCTTGCTGAATAATATTTCATTGTCTGGATATACCACAGTTTATCCATTCACCTCCTGAAGGACAGCTTGGTTGTTTACGTTTTAGCAACTATGAATAAAGCTGCTGTAAATATCCATGTGCACGTTTTTGTGTAGACATAAGCTTCAACTGCTTTGGGTAAATACCAAGAAATGTGGTTGCTGGATTTCATGGTAATAGTATGTTCAGTTTTGTAAGAAGTTGCCAAACTATCTTGCAAAGGGGCTGCACCATTTTGCATTCCCACCAGCAATGAATGAGAATTTTTGTTCTCCGCATCCTCTCCAGCATTTTATATCGACGGTATTCCAAATTTTGGCCATTCTAAAAGTGTGTAGTGGTATCTCATTGTTTTAATTTGCAATTTCCTGAGGATAAATGATGTTGAGCATCTTCTCATATACTTATTTTTTTGTCTGCATATCTTTGGTGAGCTGTCCAGGTCTTTTGCCCATTTTTTAATTGGGTTGTTTGTTTTCTTACAGTTGAGTTGTAAGAGTTCTTTGTATTTTTTGGAGAACAGTTCTTTATCAGGTATATCTTTTGCAAATATTCTCTCCCAGTCTGTGGATTGTCTTCTTATTCTCTTGACAGTGTCTTTCTCAGAGAAGAAATTTTTAATTTTAATCAGATGCAGCTTGTTGATTATATCTTTCAGGGATTATGCCTTTGGTGTTGTATCTGAAAAGTCATCACCAGCCCCAATCTCATCTAGATTTTCTTCTATGTTATCTTCCAGGAGTTTTATAATTTTGCATTTTACATTTATGTCTATGATCCATTTTGAGTTAATTTTTGTGAAAGGGGTAAGGTTTGTGGCTAGAGTCTTTTTTTTTTTTTTTTTTTGCATGCTGCTCCAGCACCCTTTGTTGAAAAGACTGTCTTCTCTCCATTGTATTGCCTTTGTTCCTTTATCAAAGATCAGTTGATTGTTTATGAGTCTGTTTCTTGGCTCTCTATCTGTCCCACTGATCTATTTGTTTCTTCTTTTACCAATACTACACTGTCTGGATTATTGTAGTTTTATAGTAAGTCTTGAAGTCGGGTACCGTCAGTGTTCTAACTTTCTTCTTCTTCAATGTTGTGTTGGCTACTCCGGATCTTTTGCCTCTCTGCATAATGTTTGTTAATATCCACAGTACAACTCACTGCGATTTTGATTGAGATTGCAATGAATCCATAGATCAAGTGGGGAAGAACTGACGTCTTGACAATATTGAGTCTTCTTGTTCATGAACATGGAGTATGTCTCCATTTATTTAGATCTTCCTTGATTTCTTTCATCAGAATTTTGTAGGTTTCCTCACATAAATTTTGTATGTATTGTTAGATTAATATCTAAGTATTTCATTTTGGGGGGATACTAATATAAATGTCCACTTGTTCACTTTATATGGATAAGCAATGACTTTTGTATGTTAATCTTGTATCTTGCAACGTCGCTATAATTACTTACTAGTTTCAGGAGGGTTTTTTGTTGTTGTTGTGGTTGATTCTTTCAAATTTTCTACACAGACAATCCTGTCCTCTACAAACAGAGACAGTTTTATTTTTTCCTGCCCAGTCTGTATACCTTTTATTTCTCTTTTTTGTCTTATTGCATTAGCTAGGACTTCCAGTACAATGTTGAAAAAGAATGGTGAGTGGGGACATTCTTCATTTGTTCCTGATGGAGTTACTTTTCAAATTTCATTGTTGGATTGTGCATTGCAAGTGTATAGAAATACAGCTCTTGTATCCTGACCATTCTATATTTATATGCAGTCTTTGTATTTATTATTTTAATGGTTGCATACAATTCCATCAAATAATATCCCATAATTTCCTTAATCTCCTTTAGTTGTTAGGTTTACATGCTGTTCACAATTCTTCATTATATTATTATCATTTTATATCATATTATAAATACTCCTGCTGCAAATAGTTTTGTACATTCAACTATTTTCTTTGTAATTATTTCTTTAGACTAAATTTACAGGTATGGTCCAAAGGGAATGGATATTTTATATGGTTCAATATTTTTATTGCCACATTATTCTTTAATGGAGTGTGTAAAGCCTGAATATAATGCATGCACGAACTTACTACCTGCAGCTTATCCAGCATCCCATGGTAGCTCATCCAGTCTACTAAGCTGAGGTTGCTTTGTGAGCAAAACATAAGTAAGTTAAAAAGAATGGATGGCAGTTTGGCATGATGCCATGCTGTTTGGTGTTAGGCTGCTTCGACTGTCTTTGACTCCAGCCAGCGATTCTTTTGTAGACGTCCAAGGGGAACCACTTGATAAAGAAGGTGGGAATAGCTCATTGGACATCACCGTCACTACCGCCAGACGTAGAAACACATCTTGGAGCACATGCCCTACTGATGGTAGGTTGGTATCATCCTCTGCGTTGTGAAAGCAAATCATCCCTGTCATCATCATCACCATAGGTGGTGTTTATCCCGTGCTCACTCCATGCAGGGAACTGTGTTCTGCCCTTTGTTTCTCCCTCAGTCCTCATAACCCTGTGGGGTAGGGACAGTATTCATATTCGCATCGTATGGATGAGTTAACTGAGTCTTTGAGAGGTTAAATGAGTGCGCAAGGTCTCTCCAGTACTAAGTATTGGAGCCAAGAGTTGAATGCAGCCCTGTGTGCCCAGAGTCCAGGCACTAAAGCACTCTCCTTACAGCCTCACCGTTACACACACGAGGGACTGAAGGACTGCAGTTTGCTGAGATAATAGTTTTATAAATGTACCGACATGGTAAATCACGTACTCCACTTGAAAAATGGCTACGGAGAACTCGTAGCAATGCGATGAAATATTTTGCCATCAGATGTACGGCTCTGGGCCAGCAAATGAAATAATAGATTATCCAAATAAGTTTTAGGGAGATTGGCCAGGTCAATGCCACTGGCCCACTCTGGCCTCCTGAGCTGCCTTTTCTGTGCTTGGGCCCTGCACATGTTTGCACAATCCCGCCTTTGAGCCTTTGCCTTCCTCATGCTACCTCCCTGCACAGATGTGGAAACATGATTTTTCTGGCAGGCTCCTAGACTTTCTTTTATTTCAGATGTGGATGTAATAAGACTTTGCAGAAAGTTCACGCAAATAGCACTGGAATTTAAGTAATGTTTCTAAAAATGGAGCTCTGAAAGATTTAATATTATAAACATCACTGTGATGCCACAAGAAAGACACAGGAGCTGTGGTGGTAGAGGTGTCTTCCATGAAATGTGAATACAAAACACTTAAGAGAACCACTCAGTTTGGTTTCAAAGGAAGGAAGCTATCGCCATGTTATTTCAACATGTTGAGTGAGCAGAGACCTTTCAAAATGGTGCCTGCTGTTACAGACAAGCTGGTGTGTTACTACCTTTCGTTGACTTACATCTGACCTCCAGGAGATAGACAAACCAGATTCTGTTCTGAGAGTGGTTTCACAGTGTTACTTTCTTGGGAACAGGAAGAACTTACTGATTTCCTTCTTACTGATTTCCTTCTAAGTGCTAGCCTTGACCTAGGAGGATGCAAAGATACACAGACATGGACCTGATGCCATCTCATGCTCTTAAGGTAGTTTTGAACCATCTGGGAAGAGATGGTGCATATATAATAATTCAGGTGCTTGGAGTGGTGAAGTCAGACTTCAGAGAGGGGATGTTACTCTGACGTGAGAGGAATGGAGACCTTCATGGAGAGGAGACAGCACTGCCTGGTGAGGCTGGAGGCTGCACTGGGTGCCACTGGACCCAGGTTCTAGGGCTAGTTGTGCTGGGTAAATCGTTTAAACTTTCTGAGCCTCAATTTCTTTGTCTACAAAAGGAGAGCTGGTCTCCCTAAGGTTTTTTTCACACCTTCAACTTTCCCTATAAAGTAGAATTTGTTTAAAAGTAGCTGCCATTTATTGAACACTACCTGGACACAGTACATATATTAATCAACACAATTACCAGATGAGGTAGCTCGTTATTGTTCCCATTTTACGGAGGAGGGAATTGAGGCTCCGGGAGATTAAGGGATTTGCTCTTGTGGGTCCCAACCCAGATCTGGTGGAATCTAAAGCTTTAAATCACTGTGTTACAAAACCTCTTGAAGAAGGTGAAACATTTAGGTAAAGAGGCAGGAGGGGAAAGGCTTCCAGGCAGGGCACGCAGCGTGGCTATCATCGGGATCTAAACGGCAAGATGGTCTGTGGTGTGCTCAGGGACAGCACGCAGACCTTGCTGGCTGGAGCAAAGGGTTAGCACAGTGATCTGGGTCGACAGGCTTCTAGCTCACCTTTCAACACCTCAAAGGAAACCTACATAGCCTCCCTGTCCTACATCAGAAATACCAGAAACTTAGTTTCCCGTACAAGCAGAGAGTCCTTAAAGGGCTGCCTCCTCTGGGAGACGTTGCACAAATTATTTAAAGGAAGAACATTCATTATTTACAAACTTCCCCAATCTTCAGAACTGTAGCAAACGATCTCCTCCAAAGGTGGGAAGCATCTTTTATTCAGAGATGGAACCAAAGTCAGGCATTGCTCAACCTCTGCCATGGGACGTGGGTCTTACGAGAACTTTCCAATCCGCCAGAGAAACTCTCCAAATCCAATAAAGAAAACTCCCACCATCAGCCTATAAGAGGGAGCCGGGCTGCTGAGACTCGAATGTGGTGACGGAATTGAGCCCAGAGGGGTGCTGGAGAACGTTCCTCCTCCTCTGAAGTCCCCAGCATGAGGCCCACGGTTTACAGCAAGTAACCTCCCCTCCCCTGTGATAAGAGGTATTGATGTGTTTATTCCAGCCCCAAAATGAGATGGTCAATTAAAAAAAAAAACCAGTCTGCTTTTATCATGTTAATACATGCACATTATTAATAAGTCAAATATCAAAAGGTTGAGTCCTCTGGATTTATTTTCTTCTATTTCCTTCCTGATTTTTAGACTTTATGCATTATTTTGACTTCCTATCACAATAGTTCCCAAAGCAAAATGTTCTTGAGAGAAATGGAGGGAGAGGGGTTCCTCCTTGGCTTTTCCAGATAGAAATACATCTCTTCATTGTTTTACTCTTTCACATTTTACTTGACAAGCATTTTTTTTTTTTAAAGACTCTGTTAATGTAATTTACCTTTCTGGCATTTGTTTTTATTTTGAGGAATTTTACCAAAGGGAGAGGAGTGATCCAGGTTAAGTGTACCTATGAAATGGGATGTGAAAGAAATATTTAAATGTTTTTCTCACCCTTTCAAGAACATTTTTCTTTGTAACGTGGAGTCGCCTGGCATTTTTCAAAAGGCCTGGATTGTGTAGTGAGTCTGGATGACAGCGCAGTGTGGGAGGGACGCTGGCACAGTGCCAGCAGCACGGGGTCAGGTCCTGGCTCCATTGTGTGACCCTGGGCAAGTCACTCAGCCTCTGGGGTTAGTTTGCTCACACGTAAGACAGGAGACGATGATGCTTGCATCACAGAATTGCTGTGAAAAATAGCATCAAGCGAGATAATAGTTGGGAAAGTACTTTGGAAATAACAGAATTGCCCAAATGCCATGTAATTTGAGTTCATACCATTCCGTTTCAACTTGTTTGAGCAGCAATATTCAACCAGCTGGAGGGCTAGGGGAAAGAGTCCTCTGTTTAATTTGATTTTCTGATATTTCCAGAAGTTTAAAGTCCTTATTGATGCAACCTTTCTTACAGATTTTTGTAAGCTCCAGGTGGCCTCTTTCTTGCCTTATTACATCCAGCATGCTGAACAACCTTCCCTTTGAGTTAAAGTGGTATTGACCAGTTTCTCTTCTATAAAGTTACTCATTTTTCCTTTATAATCCATTACCACCATTACTTACTTCTGTGTTCAATGGTCCCCACTTCGACTGTTGGGAGTTTTAAGGGTACCCAGGATTTTTTGATCAGGTATAGTAAAGCATGCAGATGTGGAAATGACTGTCAAGAAGGAAGACATTTTTTTATAGGAACGATCCTCAGCAGTAGGAGGCATGGCGTGCCACGTAGCACCACACGGGGAAGCACCGGGGTCAGTCAGGAGGCAGAGGGAGCTCAGGGAACATGTGGGTAAGAGACTTTACTGTGGTTTCCACAGGAACGAATGGGTGAGGCAGGGTAAACAGGCTTAGGAATGGCTAGTTTGAATAATTCCAGCAGGTTCTGGAGCATAGAAGCTGTCCCTTATTGTCTGGGACAGGGCCTTGGGGTGATTAGGACAGGGGAACAGCGGCCTTGAGTGTGAGAAGCTGATAGAGGAAGTGGTGGGGTGTGGGCTCTGCAACGGTCGGTTTGCATCTGAAAGGGCGAGTCATTGACTATCTCTAGGAATTAGCTAACCCCTGCAGGGGCAGTCCCTCCAGGGTCAGCAAAGCCCCAGATGTCAACAAGCACCGACTACAGAAACTAGAAAATGTGGTTATTACAGGGGACCCCAGGCTACCTCCCGTATCCTTCGGATATATCCCCATCATTCTTTCAGTTTCCCTGACTATCTGGCACAAGCAGTTTGCTCTTCCTGTTTTAATCTAATGATTCATTTTTTCTGGCATATGAACTTGGAATTGTTTTAATTTTCAAAAATGCATAATAAGTCAAATAAACTTACACATCTCAGGCTCCTTAAGGATTTCTGAATTTTGGCAACTGTTGGTTTTGGGTAGAAGAGCTTGTGTCCTCCAGGCGATTGTGAGTCTCAGGCAAAATCAGGGGCCACAGAAAGGATCTGGGAAAAACTATGGGGGTGTCAACCTGCATCATCCTGTCCCTTCCTGACAGGTCTCCCCACTGCTGTCATCTGCAGGCATCTCGGCAAACAAAGGGGTCCCACCCAGCTGGGGCTGAACCTATTCTTCTCTTGGGCAAGGTCATGTTTATGTCCAGAAATGGAGACTTCCCGGACAGAACTCAATTAGCAAATTCTAGCACATTGGCCTGCTAGACCGTGTTAGCAGGGAGCCCTCAAAGCAGGAAAACAGCACTGAGATCTTAAGCCGAAACACCAGCAATTGCAGGAGGCCTGAAATCACATCAAATTACAAAGGGGCGGCCTGACTCCTTGCCGCCCTAACTGTGGTGCACAGACCAGAGGTATCAGCAGCATCCGGGAGCTTGGTAGGAAGGCAGAATCTGAGGCCCTACCCCAGATCTGTGGAATCAGAACTCACATTGCAGCATGATCCCAGGTGACTCCTCAACATATTAATTAACCTTCAGGAAGCCCTGCTCTGACAGACCAACCTCTGACCTGACAGTGTGGATGTGAAAGGGGAAGGAATGTAGCGTGCGCAACATGCGGGCATTTTGTTTTCTTGAAATAAATTCCTACACAACCAAATAAAATCTTGTTCCTAAAGGCACGTGGGATTAGGACTACATCTTACTGTAGGAGGAAAAGGTATTCTTTCCTGAGATTGCCTCAATGCTCTGTGAATATGAGTGGTTCTGGAAAATGTAGCTGAGTATTTATGTATCTAACGTACTTGAGATGTAGGCATAATGTTGAAAGGTTGGTACGGAAGTGACTTTAAGTTTCCAAGTGTTTTTACGGTTGAGACTGGAGTTTGGGAAAGAGTGAAGAAGGACAAAGGAGCTTCTTGGATGAGCTTCCTTTAAGCTGGGGGTGGAGGTCTCCGTTGGACGTCTCTACTCTGCTCACCACTTTGGCCTTCACGATAGTGTCCTTTTCTCTTCACCTCAGAACATATGACAGCTTGCTTTTGTGATGAGCACGTGCTGAGGGGTGGGAATCTTTACCTGCCGCATTTCCAAAGCCGCTTCCCTGGAAGCTTGATCTGGCACGTTCTCTTACTGCATCAATATGTCAACCTTAAAAATAAAACAGCCAGTTATTTTATTAGCAAAACAAGTATGTTGGGGAATAGTCAAAGAATTACAATTCAGGACATGCATGCTATGGTTGACCACAGGCAAATCCAGCAAATAAGAGAGAGGAACATTATTTTCTAGAGAAAAAGGAGGAAATTGGGAGGGGTTGTTTTGAATGAAAGTCCATTGGAGAGAGGCAGGAGTTCAGGGTAGTGATGGGTAAGCGTTGGCTGAGTTGCTGAGGTAGTCATTTCTGTTTGGGATGCAATGTACATTTCTTCCTGTAATCAATGGTTCTTTCTTGTTGATGCCTTCTGTTGGGGTCTATAATTGACTATCTTTCCTGTGATTGACTTCTTGTGGTACTGCATGGGAGCTCCCCTTCCAGGCTCTTGACCCCATTTTAAATGAGGTTTCCTTTTATTAATTTTCACAGATACCCTCAGGGAGACTCCAGCAAAGTCCCTGCCAAGACCTGGGAGCTGGTTTAGCCCCGTCTCTGCAAGTACTGACTGGCCAGCATGCCTATCACACTTGCCTGGGCCCTCAGAGGGGGAAACCAGATGGCCCCTCCACCCCACTTGCTCCTCTATGCCTATAACGGGGAGTAGGTTGTTGGAAATGAAGCCAAATGGGGGGGGAGGGGTTGCAGATGATGTGGTAATATGAAGGACTCGAAGTACATAAACTATTGTGAAAAACTCATTCCTGTGAGTTGGAACTGGAAAGATGGCACCATTTACGCCTGGGATGCTGATGTGCAATGTGCATCTCAAAGTCAGTGACGTCTGTGAATTCTCCAAGATGCCTAGAAATCCAGGAAGGAGTCGGATGGGGTGTGGTACATTTGTATGAAGAGTGTGTGTGTGTGTGTGTGTGTGTGTGTGTGTGTGTGTGTGTTGGGGAGAAAGGAGGTTGTCCCAGTATCAGCAATAGAGAGAAACTCAGAATAAAAGCTTGTTGATTTAAGAGAGCATTAGAAATGCAACCCCTAAATTTTACAAATGAGGAAACTGAGATCCACAGATTTTAAACAAAATATCCACGAGGCCACGGCCATTTACTGGCGAGCAGATCTTTACACTCAAGAACACTTGAGTTCTAGTCAAGTGGCCTTTCCACTCTTAGCTGTCCTTTTGCATTTTACAGTTTTGTTCTGGTGGAAAGAAGTGTGGTAAGTGGTTTTTTTTTTTGACAAAAGAGAAAGAGCCTTTCTAAGCAATATAATAATTATTTTTCAAACACTACCTTTTACTAACACGTGAAGTTAAGTCTTCTTTGACTGTTTCTATTTCCTGTTTCCTGGTAGGAGAACTATGGTTTCCGATATCATGTGATGGACATTTCACTGTGGATTTGTTTCCATTTGAACTCAGTCTTGGTACCTGCATACACTCTTCTGCCTCTTGTGTTTGGCATTTAAATACTGAGGAATCTTACATAGACCCTACCCTTCTAACAAGTGATGGCTTAAACTCCCAATCAATTATCTATTAGACTTCTCACATACTTGACAGAATATTAGTCATTATATACAGGCTGTGTCTGAATTTTACACAGATGTGAACAGACAGGAGAGGAATTTTGGTCAAAGATAAAAGACCCTCTCTCTGATTAAAATGATATTCCCAGACGCCGACTTCCTGGTTTGGCAGTGAATCGATGAAGAAATATGAAAAATAGAAAAGACTCCATAACTGTGTAGGAAATTAGAGAAAATTTTCACCCACATATCAGAAACTCAATTTCCTTTCTTGAGAAACAACAGCGTCCTTGGGAAAGTAGGTGGAGGAAATTTTGTCAGCATCCTTGGATCTGAAGCAACAAGGACTGAGGTGAAAGCAGGACGTTTATTCATTTGACCAATATTTGTTAATGCTAATGAAATGCCAGGCACAGTCCTGTTTAGTGAATGAAAGAGACAAAACTCTTTCCTTAGGGAGCTTGCATTCTGGTAGCAGAGAGCAACAAATAAAAGGGCATCCAGAGTAGGCCTCCTGGAACAAAGATTTGAAGGAGTTAAGGGAGTGACCCTGGGCCTATCCGTGGGATGAAAGTTCCAGTGGAGCAAAGTCCTTCAGGCAGGAGCAAGGGGGCATGCAGTGTGGTCCAAGAGGAGGGAGCGAGGGGAAGAGGATGAGAGGGGGAGGGTGAAGAGACAGCAGGGCTAGCCTGTGGGACGCAGAGAGGATCGGCCCCTCCCGGTGGGTGTGAGATTTGAAATCAATAGCACTTGAACCTTCAGGATACTTACAGGTGGGTCACCAAATTTATTTGACATTTCCTTATACCCAAGAGAAACCCATGTGCGACCAATCCTACTCGAAAGAATATGTAGGAATAAAGGTGCAATGGACTGAATATTTAGGTTCCCCCCAAATTCAGTATTGAAATCCTAATCCCCAAGTTGACGGTCTTAGGAGGCCGGGCCTTTGGGAGGTGATTAGATCCTGAGAGTGGAGTCCTTGTGATGGGATGTGTGTCCTTATAAAGGACCCCAGAGAGCTCCCTCTCCCTTCTGCATGTGAGGACACAGTGATAAGATGGCTGTCTATGAACCAGGAGGTGGGCCCTCCCAGACACTGGATCTGCTGATGCCTTGGACTTCCCAGTCTCCACAACTGTGAGAAATAAACGTTCATTGTTTAAGCCACGGGTTTGTGATACTTTTGTTACAGCAGCCCGAAGTGACTGGGACAGATTGCATCCCTCGGGCCACAGCACAGTCAGGTTTCTGAAGGCCTGTGGTGGTGGTGGCCGAGGCAGGACACTCCCTGGCAGTGTCTCACCCATGTGAAGGGAGGAACGTTGGAGGATGGAAGCTCCTGTTCCAGTGCCTGTGACAGATTGTGCCATCGGGGCAAGATGGCGTGCAGTGTCATGGGACTGCCTGGCACGTTGGAAGCATGGTGAGTGATTGATTAACTTCTTACCATTTGTCTTAGCTGAGATTTCTTTTGACAATCAGGTTACCCAACCCAAGGATAATTCGTATGAGTCAGAAAGGCCCTTTGTTTCCCAGAGCTGATTCAGTCCCTCCCGCCTTGCCAAAGCTTCTGCACAATTTATTAGGCTACGCAGGTCCCATTTCTCTCGCCAACTCTGACATTCTTATTTGTCCTACGTCCACCACTGGGGTCACAGCCTTCCCCCTTCTGTGCCATCTGCTTCCACCTGCTGGTCTCAGGATGCTGTTCTCTTTGTAGCAGACACTCCTCGATTCTGCAAATGTGTGGTTTCCCACTGCCACCTAAGGAAAAAGAAACAGGGCCTGGGAGGCAGTTGATATCACATCCATTTGGTCTGTTCTCACTGATGGACTTTCCACAAAACCTCTGCTAATCTTTCTTTTAGTTTCCTTGTCCGCTGGCAAGCACCGCTTCCGTGACTAAGGCCTGTTAGCATGGATTACTGCTCACCCTAATGGGCCTTGGTGAAACACAAAACAAAGCAAGAATTCCTTTCGTTTCTCCTCCACGCTTCCTCTGCCAGCTGCTTCTCTTTTTCTGGCTCTGGGGACGGTTCCAAAGCCGAGTGGGGAGCTTGGAAGCTTCTTTGGGATTTGTTCACCTGGTGGTCAGAAATGGAAACTTTTGGGTGGACCAGTGTACTCTTGCTGGTTTCTGAAACTCTGTGACTTCCAGTGTAACCCCGCCTTCCTGGGGAGCTGTGACTGCTGACTCTGACTGGAGCATCGAGGCTCTCATGTGAGTTAAAGGGCACAGAAGCTAGAGGGAGTGCTTAGAGGCAAGAGTCTAGAAGCTGGAAGGATTACCCAGACAGTTACCAGAATGAAGGGTCCAGAGCAGTTACTGGGAATGAAAATAGCGGCCAGCTCCCCAGGGCAGTCCTTGCCTCTCCTGGCCACAGTCTGAGCCAGGTGACCTGTCCTCCACAGTTTCTCCTGCCAGCCCTCTCTCTCCACGGCCTCCCTGACTTTCCTCTCATGTCGGGGCGGGGCAGGGGAGGCATGGGGAGTAGGGGGACCAGACAGAACACAGGATTCTAGGTAAATGTGAATTTTGGATAAACAACACATCATTTTTCCAGTATAAGTACATCCCACATACTGTGTGGTTTAGCATAAATGTGTCCCCAGTATTGCAGAATTATCTGCTGAGTCTGACAGCTCTAGTGGAGAGGGGAAGGGAAGGGAGAAAATGGGGAAGTGAGCGCCCAGCTGGGACTGTCCCATCTTGTCCCCCCTCAGCATGTTCCCCCCCAAAAAAAACTCTGCCCTGGCTGCCCCAGCCCCAGTGGTCTTTCCCTCTCAGCAACTGGAGGCTGGAGACAGAGGCTGGCTTCCCTTGGGGCCTGCAGCTGGAGGGAAAGTAAGTTCAGGTGAGTGGGGAATTCTGGGGGATTCCCCTGGGGACAAGCAGGGAAGGTGGCACGTCCAGAGCTTGCTCCAAGCTGGCTACTGCTGAGAATGCAGGCCTGATGCCAAGGGTGCATCGAGAGGGGCCCCCACAGCCTCGGGGACCTCCTAGTGAGGGCCTCCTCCCGCGTTATTTGCAGGCCAGCAGCCAACAGCAGCAGCCAGCTTGGAGCGAGCTCTGGAGATGCCACCCTCCCCCTGGTCCCCAGGGGAATCCCCTAGAATTCCCCGCTCACCTGAACTTACCTTCCCTCCAGCTGCACCAAGGAGAAGCCCAGAGGGCTGTTGGCTGGGAGCGCCCAGCTTTTACAGCTGCCTGTCGGACCCAGCGCTCCGGTTCGATAATAAATATAGCATTAAAAAAAAATTCTCCTCTTATTCTCCTGAAATGAATGGATAATACAACCTCACACAAAGTTTATTTTTAAATCTACACAAGGCTGCGCCTGTGGTGTAAGGAATCAGTGGATTCCATGTCCCTCTGCACAGAATCGCCAGGAAGTGACCCACTGGGATGTGGACAGACACAGGTGTGTTGTGTTGCTGACACATACTTAAGTCATAGACCTAGGGACATTAACTCAAATGTGATTTTCCAAAACTGTCAACAACTCTCAACAAAGTTACAAACAACACAAAAAGCCATCTTCCCTGATTGACAACAAAATGTACTAGAAAATTCAGTGTATTTCTAACCGTGTGAGAAATGCTTGCATTTAGATGTGAAATGGAATTAGGTTCTGGGCTGAGATAATTATAGTTTTCAGTTACATGGGTATTCAGCCACATATTTGAAAATCATATGGGCAATATGTGATTTTTCACCTCGTGGGGCTGGAGTGAGCAACGCAGATTGTCTGGCAGCCCAGACCACGAAATTTCAACAGTGCTTCTCCAATTCTTAAGATAACTCAGCCTTTCCCCACTGGAAGAGGGGAAGAGAAGGCACCAAATATTTATCAATTAGCTATAGTGGTCAAGCAGCGTGCCTCGCTGTTTACAGACATTTGTACGCAAGCCATGTGATACCTCTAACTGGTGCACGCTTGAGTGCTCATTTGACACATGCAGGGAGTGAGGCCGGGAGCTTGCTGCAACTCACAGAGCCGGTAAGTGAGGAGCCTCAATTTGAATCTAGGTCTGTGTCAGTCCACGATCGGACATTAACAAAAATGTGCTAATGGTGAAGAGAAAGCGGCAGGGGTACCTGGTCAAATCTCCTCTGGAAACGATGAACAGGAAAGGGGGCAGGTTTTTTATTTGTTTGTTTTCTGGTTTTGGCACGACTTAAGAGCTGCTGTGCCTGGAGATATGGAATAGACAAGGTGATTTCTTGGGGTCCATTCCAACCCTATGAAATTATGCTTTTGTGAAAGATCTTTAATGTTTTCAAATGAATTTTCAATAGTAAACACTTTGGACTGTCAAGCACACTTTTTTTTTGTCTGAGCTGCATATTAATAAGGTTTGAAGTGGGCAAACTGCCAGAGGAAATTCATCCCCATAAACTGGAAGTTTGTCGTTCGGATTCTTGGCCCTGCGTTTGCCAGATTCCATTACTGCACCTGGGGTGCTGGCTTGCCTCAATTTTGGATGACCTTGGATGTGAGGTCTGCTTCATTTTTTGGGATATCAGTTCCAACAGCCATTTGGCCTCAGTGCCTGTCACCAGCTTCTGCAGTGAAGCCCCTCTGTGGAAGTGGATGCAGGCAGTCCAGGCTGAACTCCAGCTGTGTCAGGCCCTAGACTCTTAAGGCACCAGCTGTGCCCAGAGGAGCCTCGGCCCAGGGCAGGAGACAGACTCATCACCGGCTCTCCCACAAACGAATGGATCCAGGAAATATCACTGATCTTATTTCAAGTATTAGTTCCAAAGGATTGGAAACTGCTAGGCAGAGTAGAACAATCAAAACGAAGACTTAAAATTTGTCAGAAAATATGATTCAAGTTGTGAAAACTGAATTTGCTTACCACTTTTCAGGAGTATATTTAGGGAATTTTAGAACTTAAAGGGAGTTTAGAAGTCACCTCATTCAAGAGCATTTATTGCATAAAGTGAGGCATAAACATGGCATTGTGACTTTGAACTATCAAAAATGGACCCCAGGTAAGCTGTCAATTTGATATGGTTTTAGAATTCTAAGTAAATTTCAGAATTCTGAGAAACCCCATTCTTTGAATGGAATTTCTCTTGAAAGAATTGGTTATGTATTATATGCAAGAATTCCATGTCTTGGCTTTTTTCCTTTACATTTTACCTATTTACTCCTATGATGCCGTGTTTTAAAAAATGATATTTGCTTTTGTAGCTTGAATTGGTTTCTCCTAGTAAATCGGAGAATTTTATCTTTCTTTTCCTTGACTGCCATCTAGAGGCTGACGCGGTAATTACATATATTAGGCTTCTCAGCAGAGAGGCAGGAGAGCAAGAACCGAGTGGTCCCCGGGGAGCGGAAGTCATCTATTCTTCTTTCCTGGCTGTACTTCCTAGGGAATGCTCTTCCATGGCTGTGTCTTTACACATATTTTGCTTCTGAGGCTGACACGTCTACATGGTCCTTCTGCACTTTCCTTTGGCACCCCTCACTTTCACAGAGGAGCACCGCTGGCAGTCTTAGATGTCCCGTGTGTCTGAAGCCCCTGCCCAGGAGCCTTATGTAATTCGTTAGAATAAAATCAAGCCCTTCAGCTCCCAGGGAGGCAGCCTGGCCTCTGGGGCCCGCGCTGTGGTGTTTCTCGCGGCCTCAGCGTCTGACCTCGCCCAGGGCTCTCGCTGGAGAGGAGCGAGGTGTCACTTTGTAGAATGGGATGCTCAGAGCTGCAGGGGACCTTACAGATGGACTAGCAAGTGGTTCTCAGCTAGAAAACTGGTTTTCTGTGGCCAAAATGGCTCCGGAATTGCAACCAATTGGTGGCTGATTTTTCTCCCAAGTCCCAGGAAAAAAAAAAATAAGTTAATGAGTAGAATTTTCTCAATTCTGAGTTTTCTCCTATGCATTTTTCTTAAATCATTGTATCTGCCACCCCTCTCTAACTGAATAGGCAACAAATGACTCTAAAATGAGACTCTGGGGGCAGATGAGCTGGGTCAACAGCTGCTCCTCCAGTAGCCCATGGCTAATAAGACATATATCGTCGAATTAAGTCTAAGAAGACTAGAGAGATAAGGTTTATATTTTCTTTTTTTGCTGGAAAATCACTTCTCGTTTCAGAGTAAAATTAAATTGATCATAAATCCATGAGGTTCTGAGAAGCTCACACTTATGCACAGAATGACATGTGAGGGTTCTGTTAAACCAACAGCGTGAAAAACCTGTTAGCCAGAATTCCCCACTTCACAGACAAAGCAGCAAAGGCTAAGAAAGGTGAGGTGAGGTATGAGAAGCAGCAGAGCTGGTTACAAGAAGCGCTGGCACCAGGGCCTGTCCCCATCACATGCGGCCCAGCATTCTTCCTACGTCATCCTGTGTTACTTCTGAGACCCGAGCCCTTTCAGATGAAATTCCGTCCACGAAAACCACCTCCTGTGGTTGAGAATTAGTGCCTCGGGAAGCCGGCTGTTACAATGTGTGTGTGCCGCTGCCGCCCAGCCTCTTTGCCCCTTCTCCAGCAGGGAGTGGCTGATCAGACTTGAAGGCTGTCCCCTGAGGGCGAGTGAAGGGCACGTGCCGCTGCTTGGGAAGTCAGGTATAGTGGGCCTGAGGAATCAGGGCTGTCCAGGGCCTGGGTCCTTGGAGATGGTGGGGGAGCACCCGTACATGAGAGGTGGTCTCTGAGAGGGAAGACAGAACCGTCTTTTTCCTTCACAATCGCTAATGACCTCTGACCTCTGCATAGCTAAATCCAGTGGCCAGTTCTCAGTCCTCAACTCGGCAGCATTTGACAGTGGTGATGGCTCCCCGCCCCCCACCCATGAACAATCTCACCACCCTCTGTTGGTTTCACTCTCTCACGGGTCATGCCTCCTCCCTGCTGGGTCTCCCACTGCCCCTCACTCTCGTCATGTCACTGACCTTGGCCTCTTCCCTTCCTATCTTCACTCACTCCCTTGAGGTCTCATCCTGTCCCTTGTCTTTAAATACCATCTGTACATAATAACTCCAAATGTCTGTCTCCAGCCCAGACCTCTCTCACGAACTGCACATAATGTATATCCACGTCCCCACTTGATACCTTCACTTGAATGTCTAGGAGACATCAGGCTTGACATGTCTAAATTTCCTCCAAATCGGCTCCATCTACAGCTTTCCCATATTCCAGGTATTGGCAACTCCATCTGTCGAATTTCTTAGATGAAAAATCCTTGACTGCGCTTTTTCTCACATCTCACATCTAATCCACCAGAAAATCCTGTTGCCTCTACCTTCAAATGATGCTCAGAATCAGTCCTCTCCTCACTGTCTCCCTGCCACCTGCAGGCCCACACCAGCCTTGTCATTGCCTGGACCGCTGCGGTACCTCCCCAGGCCTCCTGCTCAGATGGTTGTTTCTTCTAAGGTTTCTCTTCCCTACTGCAGCTGGAATGATCCTTTACCAATGTCTCAGATTGTCTCCCTTCTCTGCTCAGAACTCTGCAATGGCTGCCTTCTTCATTTAGTGTAAAAGCCAACTTCCTTATCCTGGCGTATTCATCCGGGTCCCTAAGACGCAACACCAAGGTAGGATTAAATGAGCATAGTTTTTATTAGAGGATCATCCACGAGAAAAAAATCAGGAAAGAGCAGAGAAGACCAGGAGACCCATCAGACTGCAGTGCAAGTTGGATCCCATGGGAAGGACAGATGGGTGGAGAGTTAGGTGGGAGGGTCCCAGACCACAGGGTGGACTCAGGAAGGCTGGGCCCGTCACCTGGAATCCTTGCAGAGGACCATGCTTCCCAGGAAAGTGCCTGCCTCAGGGCCCTGCTGCGCTCCCTCCTTGCTTGGGAGCAGCTTTGGGAAGTGTGGTCTTGGGACAGACGTGGCCTGGATTTCCTGTCGCAGCGGCTGAGCTGTGCTCAAGAAATTCCCTGTAGCAGGAGGTGCCACAGGCCCTGCGGGATCTCATCCCCCTTTATCTCTTGGACTTTCACTCCTCAGTCGTTTTCCCCTCACTCTCCTCAGGTGGCGCTGGCCTGCTTGCTCTCCCTCTCACACGCAAGGGGCAACCTCGCCGTAGAGCCTACACTCTGGCTGTTTCCTCTGCTGAGGCTGTTTTTCTCCAGATATTTGCTCAATTACCTTCCTCCCACCCCCTCCTTCAAGTCTTCTCAATTGTGCCTTCTCAGTGAGGCCCAGCCTGACCTCGCATTTAGTGTTTCAGCATGCATCTCCAGGCCTGCGTTCCTAATGCCACTTAACCTGCGCTTCCCTTCCATGTTTCTGTGATAGCACATCCTGCCTTCTAATATGCATATAATCTGCTTATTTATGGGGTCTATGGTAATGGTCTACATGGAGATCTTGGTTCTGTTTATTAATGTAATCCAAGTAGCTAGAACAGTGCCTGGCACATGGTAGACACTCTATAAATATTTGTTGAATGAATGAATGTTGTCTTCATTTGGCCCTTTTTGTGTATATGAATATATTTCTCAATCATTTCCATCTCTGTCTAATGTTTTAAACTGGGATGCTTTCTGGCAATGGGATAATAGTAATAACCTCTATTGATTGAGCCTCTAAGCTGCCACTCACTGCACATGGGTATTGACTCATTCCTACCACATCCTTCAGGGAGGTGTCGTCAGCAGCCTCCACGGTGGCCCCACTGGTCACTGCCTCCTGGTGTTCATGCATTTGTAGTCTTCTTCCACATTTTGTTAGGGTTGGTCTGTGGCCATTAGAACAGCAGAAGTGGCAGTATGTTATTTCCAAGGCTATCCTATAAAGATGTTGTGGCTTCTGCCTTGCTCTCTCTTGGATCACTTACTCTGGGGAAAGCCAACTGCCATGTCGTGAAGACATTCAAGTAGCCAATGGAGAGGCCATGAAGTGGGGAACTGAGGCCTCCCGCCCACAGCCGCATGAGTGAGACATCTTGGAAGCTGATCCTCTAGCCCCAGTCAAGCCTTCAGATGATGGCAGCTCCAGCTGACACCTGCCCTGTGAAAGAACCTGAACCAGAACTTCCCGGCAAAGCTGCTCTCACATTCCTGACACTAAGAAAATGTGTGATATTTTAAATGTCTGTGGTTTTAAATGCCAACATTTTGGGTAATTTGTTAGGCAGCAATAGATAACGAATACAGTAGGTATTATTATTCACTCAATTTTAGAGATGATGAATCTGAAGCTCACAGAAACTAATTTCCCTAAGGTCATGCAGCTTGGAGGAAGCAGGGCAGGATGTCACATCAATCCATTCAGGAGATGTGAGGTCTGCCTGGCCCCACAAATTGCTTCAAGTTGAAGTGCAGGTCTGCACTTTATATATACATTCAAGGTGACAGGTCACGGTAGAGCAGGAAGAGCTTATGTTTGTTAATTCAATCAGGAAGGTAAGGCTCATCTACAAAACCAGAGTGTAAGTCATTGGGTAGCAGGACCTCCAGAACACTTGAAAAACAAGCCACACACTTGGTTTGATCTCAATCCACATCCTTTGGATCAGGATGCCCAGCCACACATCTCTTTAAAATGACATCAGGCGAAAAGAATTCAAAAGCTGTGAGCCCATACCTCTACCCATTTGTCGTAAAGCCAATATCGCATTTATTTCAACTTGGACAGAATTTCTATCCAGGTTCGTTGCTGTGTTTGCTTGCAGTAACCAAGGATTTAAAATCTCAGTGATGCAATCTTTCCTGTTGCACCTCTCATTTTTAAAAAAATGTGTATATGGCAAAGCAATTAAGTCATTTTGCTTCAGCTTCTGATTTTATTTCTCTGCCCCCAACATTTGTGCAACATTCGTTCAATCGAGTTAAAAAGAAACCTCACCTGAATCATCTTTTTAGTAAGATCGTCACCAACTTTCCTTTACTGTGCTTTATCTGCGTGGTGGGAATCAAGGTAGTGTTTACTCAGCGTGAACTGAAACACAATTTCCCTCCCTCCTCCCCAGTCGTCTGCACTCAGCTGGAGGCCACTGTGCCATGGCAACTTCCATTTCAATGACATTATTTCTAATAAATGACTGCCCGAGGGTTTATGGGGTGTTTCTGGCCCCAGCTCAGTGTAACCAGCAGGAGCTGGGGGCAGGGCTATTTCCTGTCTCCTCTACCCACTGGTTTCTGCTTCACCATGAAAGATCACAAGAGTATTTGATGTCGGTTCTTGGAACAGCAATCAGCTAATTAAAATCACTGAGTGTTTGAACAAGTTGAAGGCAAGCAGCTCATCGCTGGTAGCATGGCAGTGTCAGACGGGCAGAAGGCAACGCTCTGAGAGGCACAGATACAGGAAACTCCTCTGGTCTCAGCCAACTCTCCATCTTCAGCCATGATGAGGCATGGGGGAGTGGAGGAGACAGAAACACAGCGACGATTCATCTTTTCCTTCATGCCACACGCCCCTG
This sequence comes from Equus asinus, assembly GCF_041296235.1. Taxonomy (NCBI): domain Eukaryota; kingdom Metazoa; phylum Chordata; class Mammalia; order Perissodactyla; family Equidae; genus Equus; species Equus asinus. The sequence goes on from NC_091818.1 coordinate 20,373,111, forward strand.
CACATCTCTCAACCTGCAGGACTAACTGTGGGAATGAAATGACCAGTTTGATTTCAGCTCCTTCTCTTTCACCACCATAGGCAGCCCCATAGAGAGGGGACCAAAGGGAAAGCCGGGTTCTGGATGATCTTTGAATTAGGTGATTATCGCTACTAACCAAGAAACGTTAATATTGTCCCAAGACGGATGTGTTAATGGTGTTTGAGGTGGAGGAACACGGTCACCAAATTTTGTCTTTTTGGGAGACTCTTGTTGTGAAGGCGTGGTTCTCTGTGATGGACTAAACTGCATGCTGTCATGTGTGGAATGAGCCAGGAAGAGCCAGCGTCCTGGCTGCTTTGTTCGGTCATGGGAGGACAACGGAGTTAGCTCTCTGCATGTCTGTGTCACTGAATTCAAAGACATTTGTTATGTGCCTGTGAGATTTGCAATAACTCATATTCCAGGTGCAGGGCGTGGGGAAGCATATATAAAGATATTCAAGATACCTTTGCATCAAGGCAAGGAAGTGGCCACTTCCCTTCCACTGCTGGGGCACAAAGCAAGCCCGTCAAGGGCTTCATGAGCACAAGGTTTAGGTTTATGATATTCATGAATAAGAAAATTGTGGCTTTCCATTGAATGCTCTAATATCTTATGAGGATCATAGTCAAAATATTCCGTATTAGAATGGGCCTATTAAACATGGCCTTGTTCTTAATGAAAGCAATCTGAATATATTTCCTTCAATTTGCAAGAAGTATGTACAGACTGTTTATTTAATTTTCTGTGTGCCTGAATATCTTCACTCACATACAACTTCTCTATGATAATTGGCCAGGAAGGCCAATTCTAAATGATTTGTAAGTTTAAGTGTTAACTGTGTGTTTGGAGCAGAACTGTACCAGAGCCACATTACCCAGTGTTTAGAAATGCAAATCTTGGGCCAGCCGCATGGCTCATAGTGGTTAAGTTTGGCCCACTCCACTTTGGTGGCCTGGGTTCATGAGTTTAGATCCCTGGTGAGGACCTGCACCACTCATCAGCCATGCTGTGGTGGCGACCCACATACAAAGTAGAGGAAGAATGACACAGATGTTGGCTCCAGGACAATCTTCCTCAACAACAACAGAAATGCAAATCCTGACAGGCTGTGTCGGAAGACAACTGCAGCAGAACAGGTGGATGGTGACAGTAGGGGCCACTAATTCATGTGCAGAAGGAGGACATATGCCAGTTACACCGTCAACTGCATTCTAGTTGACCAGGCTGCTCCGCGTTTTATGAAATGCACTCATTTGGCGATATGAGGTTGTAAGCTTGGCTTCCATGTTGAAGAAAGGGATTTAAACACACTTCATCTGTGTAGTTCCTCCCTTCACTGTTCAGAGAGCTGGACAGCTGAAAGTGAGGAACAGAGTTGTTTTAGTACTAGGAGAGACCCTAGACGTGGCTCACCCCTTCACGCTGCGTTCTTTTGTAGATGAGAAGTGAGAGGAGAGAGGGCAGGAAATGGCCCAAGGGCACACGGCTCACTTGAGATAGAGGGAGCAGTGGAGTCGATCTTTCTCACTCGTGTAAGTGTCGGCCTGTCCCTGCCCATGGGCTCCTTCCCCTCCATCTACAAATACCATCAAATCTCTTTCTCCCCAAGTAAAAAAACCAGCCAAACAAAACACCAAAATAAAGACCAGACCCCTCCTCCCCTGCACACCTTCAGCGCCCTCCGGCTATACCCTGCCTCTCCTCTTCTCACCCACGCTCTTTAAGAAGCAGCCAACATCGCACTGTCTCCACGAGCACATCTCCCCTCTGTCCCGAGCAGCTGTCAAGGGGCTTCTTCCTGTTCCAAATCCAGTGAGCGTTTTTCTGTCTTCTCAGGGGCACTCAGCCTTGTCCCTTCATGCGTCTGGCTCCTTTGACACTACCCTGTCCTGCTTCTGACCACGGTTCCCTGAACTTCCCTCCTGAGCTCCTGGAGCCCGTCTCCCTGCCGGCATGCCCACTTCTGCAGCATTCTGTTCCTGCCACGGCTCTTCTCACTCTACACTCAGTCCTGGGCCATGTGGTCTGCGCTCAAGTTCCATTACGAACTAGGTGTGACGTCTCCCCAATTAAATTCTACATTCTGGACGTCACTCCTGAGCTTCAGTCTGAATGTCCAGCTGCTGGTTGGATAATTCCACGTGGAAGCACTATAGAAACCTCAGATCAACACATTCTGAGTGGCTTTCATGGTGAGGACAGGGTGTGTCCCCTTGTCTCTGTCACTCCAGCACTAGCATGGAGCGGGTGCTCCACAATTGTTTGTTGCCTCAGTGAGAATCCTACTCAGAAGGCAGGGTGGGGCAGAAATGTCTGAGGACATCGAGAGTAGGGAAAAGTTCCAAAGAGATGTATGAATGTGGCTTGGAGTGTTGATTAGAAGGGGTGCTTCCCGATGCCCTCAGTTGAAAGCCGGCTCTGAAGGGGGATGCGGTGTTGTCAGGCCCTGTTTTCCAGCACCACCTAGTGGGCATCCTGAGTCAGCCAGAGGGCCTTTTACTTAAAAATGACAACTCAGTTGAAGGTTCGCACTGTGATAGTACCGACCAAGTATTTTACATAAATTGTCTCATTTAATCTCCACCACAAGACGGGTATTATCCTCCCCATTTTACAGATGAGCAAACTAAACCCTAGAAAGTTTGAGAAAGTGCCCCAGTTCACACAGGTGCGTCTCCAACACCAGCCTCCGGCCCTCTGCTGGAGACTCTGGCACCTTTTTCCTGCTTGTTTTCTTTAACTGCTGCAAGTTTAGCTCGTCTGTTGAAGAACGTGTGCAGTCAGTTTGTGGGGCGCCTAGACTCTGGAGGAGTCCTTCTAGCAGTAAACATCAGTTATACCAACAGAACTAATACTAACAACAGACGCAGAGCACCTGCTACGTACAGACACTGTTCTAGTACTTTCTACATATCATCTCATTTAATTCCTGCAAGTGACCCATGAAGAGATACTTCTTAATAACAGATAAAGGATTATGCTTGTTGTATTTTCCCAAGGACTCCAGCTAGCAGTGGTGGAACCTGAATTCAACCAGGTAGCCTGGCTCCAGAGTCAGGCCGTTAACCTCTATTAGAAAAGAACAACATCAGGAGATGCTCAAAGGGGCAGGTGGACCTTAGCACACGTTTTCTCATTTGATTTCCATGATAACAGACCCTTACATGTTTGGTCCACGTGTAGTCCGCTCTCTTCAGTGCTTGGCATGGACCTTTCCAATAGAATTTCGGACACCACTAATTGAATGAATGATCTGTATCAAGGTGATATGACGGCTTAATGTGTGCATCACCCCCAAATACCTTACTTTCCCTTTATTAAGAACTTTCTAGAGACAGAATGCCTTAATCAGAAGAGATTACTCAAGATAGCGATGGGCTGGGAGAAAGTGCTTTTCAGTGTGTGTGGATGTCCTCACGCCTGCCCCTAGTGACCCACTGTTAAGATTTTTGTTGCGGGGCCAGCTCTGTGGCACAGTGGTTGGGTTTGGCATGCTCTGCTTCAGTAGCCTGGGTTCGCGGATTTGGATCCCAGGCTTGGACCTACACTCCATCAGTCACACTGTGGAGGCATCCCATGTGTAACGTGGAGGAGGATTGGCATGGATGTTGGCTCATGGCTAGTCTTCCTTCACACTCACACACACACACACACACACACCAAGTTTTGTTGAATGTGAGCACAGTGCCGCCTCCCTGCCCAGCTTCTGTCTCAGGCCCTGGACTCAGTCTTGGGGAGCCTGTGGGCCCAGGCCGTCTCTTGACTTATTTGGTACATGACTGAAAGACCCTGATTTGACATCCATGTCGTTCATACCTTTAGGTTTGGGTTTTATGCAAATAGCTTGGCCACACCTGAACACATGCTACCAGCGGGATAATGCTTCTCGAGTGACCTCCGGATGATTCTCTTCTGTCGGGCTTTAGATCTGCTTTGTTATAAGTATCAGGCTTGGCAGTTTCAGACAGGGTGTCTACTTTTTCGAAACTCCACATGGAAGGAAAAACCTGAAAAAGAAAAAAGATATCTTTGGTAGAAGTTCACTTTGTGATGGGGTCTATTGAACAAGATCTGAAATGAAGGAGACTGCCCTAGACGTTTAGTCAAACAAAACTTTGTGTGCAAATTTTAACCTTTTGAACTGAAGAATTTTTTAAAACATGTACTTCAAAAGATCAGTGCTTCCAGCCACATCTCTGCTAACCTAGCCTTATGTCAAGACCTGCCCTTCCCTCACTCAACAAGGCTTACGCCTATTAGTTATCTCCAGCCCGCAACTCCGAGATGTAATTTCCGTGAAGCCAATATTTATACATAATTAAAATTTGTCTACTCTGATTAATTTACATCTTCCAAATGAATCATTTTCCTTCTTACATCCATCTCACTTTCTGACAGCAGCAGAATTCCACAGCTTCCAAATGGGAATGACATTCCTGCATTGGCAAATGGTGCCCTTCTGGTTCCCTGAGGTACCTCTCTGGGACATGGGCCCTGCATAGCTTTTAACTGAAGGAACACTGAGGAATATACAAAAATGCTTTTAGACTTTATTTGCCTAATTAGATGAAGATCTGGTTTTTCTAATTATCTTCCTTTTACTTAATTAACTAATTAATTTTGTGAGGAAGATTCCTCCTGAGCTAACATCTGTTGCCAATCCTCTTTCTATTTTTGCTTAAGGAAGATTAGCCCTGAGCTAACATCTGTGCCAATCCTCCTCTACTTTGTATGTGGGATGCCTCCACAGCATGGCTGATGAGTGGAGTAGGCGCACACCCAGGATCCAAATCCATGAACCTGGGCCACCAAAGTGGAGTATGGGGAACTTTACCTACTCAGCCATGGGGCCAGCCCAATGTTTTTTTATAGTTATCTTAAAAAGGCCGTGTATATAAAGAAAGAAACACATAGAGGGAAATGAGCTTAAAGTTCAAGGGTTTCTTTTTTTTTTAACGGTAAATATTCTTTATAGTAAAGATTAGAGAAAAGCATTGTTATAGACTGAATTGTGCCTCCCCGCAAATCCGTGTGTTGAAGCCCTCACCCCCAGTGTGAGTGTGTTCGGAGACGGGGCCTTTGGGCGGTGACTAGGGTTAGATGAGGTCATGAGGGTAGAACCCTCACGATGGGACTGGAGGCTTTATGAGATGAAGACTAGAGAGAGATTGCTCTCGCTCTGCCATGTGAGGACAAGGAGAGAGCGTAACCCTCTGCAGGCCAGCAAGAGAGTCACCGGGAATGGAATCGCCCAGCACCTTGACCTTGGATTTCCCAGCCTCCAGAACTGTGAGAAACAGTGTCTGTTGCTTAAGCCATGCAGTCTGTGGTATTTTGTTATAGCAGCCCAAACAGACAAATACATATATGATTAAGAAGATGGTTTCCAGTCATTTTAAACACATGAGATAAAAACGACGTTTTGGATTTGTGAAAAATAATAGTTATTTAAAGTAGAATCTTAGTCCCAAAGAAACCCTTCATTATACCCATGCTGGTGGGAACTTGCACTCTATCGATAAGGCTGGAGATATTACAAGGTGGAAAATAAGTAAGCAAACAAGGGCAAGGGAATCGCTTTGCTCACCCATGAGTCTCAAGCACCCAGCGTTCTCATTTGCTGAATGAGCGGGTGGAATGAAAGCCGGGTGCCGGTGATGGAAGGGACCTGGGCTTGCGATGCCCTTGGGTGAAGATCTGGCTCTTCCATGGAATAAGGAGCTGCCTGACCATGGGCAAGGTAATGAATTTCATTTAGCCTCAATTCCTCCTCAAAATGGGCATGATAACGCCATCGTCGCAAGGTTGTTGTGAAGATTCAAGACAATGAGGACAAAGTGCTTAGGATGAGCCAAGATGCACAAGACCCTCAGCGCTATTGCAGCTCGTGTTCAAGGAAAGGAGGGCTGGAGTTGGCAGGAGAACTTTCAAGGAAGGGGCAAGGCTTGATCCCGACTCTAAAGAAATAAAGATAGAGAGATGGAAACCCTACCACTATGGGCATGCACATAAACACACCCGCATTTCTGATGGCAGTGACATGCCATTTGCAGTAGTTTACCTCTGGCAAAAGGAGGGATGAGAATGGAGTGTGTGACTGGAGACCTTCAGTTCTATTCTCTGTATCATATCATTTATATCTTGAAAAATAAGCATGCCTTACTTTTGTAAATAATGTAAAAGAACAACTTAGAAAGAGGTGGCATTAACTAGATAGAAATGGAGAGGGGATCCCAAGGCAGAGGCATAAATCAGAGATCTACCAGATGAGTTGTTGTTTGACGTTAGCAAGGGTGCTCTTGAACACAGAAATCACAAGTGTTTCCTGATCTCCATTCCTCTGTCTCTCCTCCCACCATCAGTTAAAGGGCATTTCCCAAACTGCCCTTTTCTGGACTTGTAGTTTAAGTAGGTACCAATCTTATATCCTGAGCTATCTCACTGGATTTTGACCCTCACCTCAAATGCTTGTCAACAGAACAGAAGAGCGTGAAGTTGCTAGAATATGTGGCTCCCGCCTCTCCCCGCTCCCCTCTCCCCTTGGCTATCTAACTAGAGGATGGGAAGACAGGAACACAGTGTCCTTTGCCAGGAGTGCCCCGCAGGGCACAGAAAGGACCATATCCTCCGTCCTGTTAAGAGACGGTTTGCAATTTTCCAAACATTAGCAATTCTTCTTTCGGAAACCCAGAGACTGCCCTGTGCGACTCTACCGCCTTTGATCTCCACATCTCAACAGCATTAGCTCATCCACCCTTAGAGTTTGCAGGACACTTGGGTAGAGCCACAGGGCAATTAACACCGGGCCAGGAGTGAGTCCGCATTAAAAAGGCGTGGAGCCCAGATCTCCTAATGGCTGGTCAAACCTTCCTCTGTTCCCCCTCCTTGCCCGCTGCTCCTGTGTGGAGTTGGGACGATGTCACATTCTGCTGCCCAAGAGGAATGCTTTTATGTCATTTTATGTGTTTGTTTCCCTTTGTGTTTTCAAGGCTGCGTATTGCATGAAAATATTCCCCTGGTAACCATCTGTCATCATTAGTAATAACAACATGTAACATTGCATGGAAGCAAGTTGGTCATCGGTCAGAGCTGCCCTCTGGCAGTGATGGGACAGCAGAGCCTGGTCTGGTAGTTTTGAACCAAGACTGTGACATGAATGGAATGCTATTTCTGGAATATATACATCTCCAGGGACCCAGGGGGTATACAGAGGGTCGAAGAGCTTATTTTATTGGAATGTCAATCTGTTTCATTTTTTATCACACTTGGCCTTTCTCTGAGCTAATTTCCTCCACAACGTGTGGAGTTGTGATTTACGAGGACAGAGGGCTCCTGAACTTCGCCTTGCACAGCCCACATGGCTGGGCTGGAGCCTGGGTCGCCTGCCCGCACTTAGCGTGTTAGGTTTGGCATCATAGCCACAAACATTTGGATGACGTGGAAAGCAAATGCTTCTGCTTGTTCAGAAGATGTGTAAATCCTCCGTCTGATCTGCTTTCCCTGGGAAATGCCCATTTGGACACATTTTCTGGTAGCTCCCAGTTCGGTTCATGGAAAGCAGTTGCATATCTACTTGTCACAGTTTAAAACACAATTTCTGCAAAATACAATGATGGGTTTCAGGGATTACACAGAGAAGGAGAGAATCCAGACTTGGCAGACCTGTGAAAAGAGAGTGTCTCTCACCTTCCCTGAGTCATCTCCACGCCTCAGTCTGCGGCTCTTTCCACTCCCTAGCGGCCTCCTGGAGGGCAGGCTCTGTGTCAAGTGTCTGCGCCCACCTTCTTTTAAAGAGTGCCTAACTTGTCCCTCAAGCCTTTCTCTCTGAATTATCCTCTTTCCCTTTTCCTTTCCAACGTCTATACTAACAGCCACCATGAAGGAAGCATTGTTTCCATGAAAGCACTCAGCCCTCACAATCTCAGTTAGTCCTCACCACCACCCGATACGGTATGTCATCATTTCCTTCATGAAAGATGGGGAAATTGAGGCTCACAGAGGTAAGATACTTTGCCCAAGATCACACGGCTGAAAAGAGGCTGCTGCGTTCTGGTCGCTCAGCTCTGTCTGGCTCCAAAGGGTGTGCTCTCAACTGCGGGCTCAGACGTCCCACAGAACTGGTGTGGACACTCCTTGTTTGTGGAGTCTCCATGAGAGGAAACGTCATCCCATTCACAAAACACAGTACAGGGAACAAGGACACTTAGCACCCAGCACTGGCCTTCCACAACATGTTCAGTGATGTAGGCATGAGAATAATAATGATATTTTTATTACTGCCAAAGTAATTGGCTGCCTTCCACGTCCCAGGTGCTCTCTAAGTCCCTTGCAGGGGTTACCGCTTCCAGCCACACAGCAGCCCTGGGAGGTGGGTACTGGTACTCATTTCACGGATCAGGAAGCTGGAGCGCAGTGTGGTAAACCCCTCCCCTGAGGTCAAGGGCAGCACACAGCAGCAAGTCATAGCCCAGCTCTCGCCTCATCTCTCCGTAGAAGAGTTTTCACTAGATAATTTCTCAAATGTCTTTCAGCTCTTTCGAACATACTCACTTGTCATTGCCTTGTTACGGTAAACTGTTTTTCCCTCCCTTGCATTGATAATAGGTCTTTTCATATTGTTTCTCTTGAGAGACACTTCATTATAAGATCATTGAGGCCAGGACATCTCACTCATCTGGCATGTTCTCTGAAATTGCATAGATACAGATGAAATTAACTCGTTATTAGAAATGGACAGTGGTAGATAGGAGCAGCAAGGGAAATAAAAACAGCCAAGAGTTTCAAGTTCATTCCTAGTATTTTATTTCTTTTAATTAAAGCTGCTAAAAAATATTAAAAATTGACCTGATCAAATTTGTTTTTTTTTTGGCTTTCTTGCCATCTGGAGGAAGATGATGCATAAAAAGTAAAATGGCAGGGGCTGGCCCCGTGGCCGAGTGGTTAAGTTCGCGCGCTCCGCTGCAGGCGGCCCAGTGTTTCGTTAGTTCGAATCCTGGGCGCGGACATGGTGCTGCTCATCAGACCACGCTGAGGCGGCGTCCCACATGCCACAACTAGAAGAACCCACAACGAAGAATACGCAACTATGTACCCGGGGGGGCTTTGGGGAGAAAAAGGAAAAAAATAAATAAAAAAATAAAATCTTTAAAATGAAGCTTTAAAAAAAAAAAGTAAAATGGCAAAAAAAGACAAACTAGGAGAAAATATGAAACAGGAACAAGGGAGTGACTTTTGAAGAAAAAGTTGTGATGCTTACAGTTACATTTCTTTTTCTCCTTTTATTTCTTTTGGGAGGGTGGGTATGGAGAAAGATCTAAAAGAGATATCAGGGGCCGGCCTGGTGGTGCAGATGTTAAGTGCGCACGTTCTGCTTCGGCGGCCCGGGGTTCACAGGTTCGGATCCCGGGTGCGGACATGGCACCGCTTGTCAAGCCATGCTGTGGTAGGCGTCCCACATATAAAGTAGAGGAAGATGGGCACAGATGTTAGCTCAGGGCCTGTCTTCCTCGGCAAAAAGAGGAGGATTGGCAGCAGATGTTAGCTCAGGGCCTGTCTTCCTCAAAAAAAAAGAAAAGAAAAGAAAAAGAGATATCAAATGAAACAGAAAGATGTGCCAAATTGAACTGAAATTGTCAAAAGAGTGGAGGGCAGTGGAGGGCAGTGTGTATTCGCGGTGTTCTCGGACCCGCAGCTTCTGCTGAGGTCGTGCGTCCTGTGTGGCTGCTCCCGGAGCTGCTGGCTTCACTGTGTTCATTCTGCAACTTCCTGTGCAGGTATATTTGGTAAAAACCTCAATGCACTAAACTCCTCTACTTATTTCATTATTTTTTTGATGTTTCCATTTTCTCTACACCCTATGTCTGTAGCCACTTGACCTGTTCAAAGAAAAGAAGAAAAAGAAAACAAGAGACTGGGATATTTCCAGCGCATCCACAAAATCGCCTTCACAGTCCATTTTTAACCACGGTCCACAGAGTATCTCCTGTTTATCAAGCTGATTTTCAGTTATGCACCCTGATAGGTTAACATGTTTTCACGGCAGTGAAAAAGGACTGAAAGGATTTTAAATGGAAATTAAATAATGGGATGATTGAGTTGATGGTCATTAAGCTGACCTGACAAATTTCACTGATGTTGGGATCTGAGTTTACCACCTACCCTATTAAAAACAGCAGCTTTCAGTCATACTAATATCACCAAACTGGCTTGACCAATTTTTTTTCCCTTAAGTCCCAGTTCGCATATTTGCCATCTGGTTGACCAGTTGCCAGAATTAAATGCCAGTCATGCCAGAGAGTTGTCAATACAATGAAAACGCCCTGGTGTGGCTTCCCCATGGAAGTAACAGCCTCATAGGCGCTGTTGTAATTGTTGTGTCCAGGGCATAACAACTTGTTAATAAAAAGGAATATCATATATCTTATAAATATCTGAGTTACAGTGGACTTTGAGCCCCTGGCTGAAGGCTTAAAGAGTTTTCAGTTCTTTTTGAAGGTCTCTCAGGATGCTATTTGTTTGTGCTCTAAAATGAGTCACTCATCTTACCTCTGGCTTCCTATGAAATTGACACAATGCAGCCTCTGAAGCCACCCACCTTCAGGAAATGGGTGAGCCACCCACACAGTTGATGACTGTTTGCATCCACCATTGCAACCCACTCTGGTCTTGTTGGTGGCAGGGAGGATGCTCTTTCTTTCACACAAAGAAAGACAGGTAGTTCTTAATTCCATACAACACTGATAGACAAGGATGTGGTTTTGAAGCATTTTAGTGATGATTTGGGGATGACATAAGAGAAATACAATGGAGAGGGTAGGTTACAATTGATACTACAACCTCTGCTCTTAGGATCCAGGGCTGTCTTTGCGGGGCCCCGCCCTGGCTGGCTCCTGGTCTGCTTCCACGGGGCAGTGGCCAGCGTATGCCCACCAAGGAGAGAGCTCTGAGCATGTGTAACGCATGCCATGGAGCACCATCCAGACTGCTTTCTAGGAACGAAGCTTCTCTTTCCCCAGCTGCTGGGAGCTTGGCTGCCAGCAGCTGCCAGTGAGTTCTCCAGGCCTTGCCCCAGAGCAGTGGTTCTCACACCTTACCAGGGACCAGAATCACCTGGGTAAACCACAGGCTGTTGGCCCACCCCTAGAGTTTGAGATTCGGAAGGTCTGGGATGGGACCCAATAATTTACATTTCTCATAAGTTTCAAAGTGATGCTGATGCTGCTAGTTCAAGGACCACAGACTGACCTAGACTGACGAGTGCCACCTTGCCCAAGGTTCTGCCCTTCCTTGGGGTGGCCTACATCCGATGACCGGTTTGGGCAGGGGTTTAAGGCCTTGTCCCTCTGCACAGCTTGAGACAACTTTGAAGGACATTCTGGCTCCAGGGCACAGCACAGGATCGGCTGGGCTCTTCATTGTGGTGATTGCAAGTCTGCTTCTCCCTCCACTCAGTCCTGCTCTCTACATCATCCTGGGTGTTGAGCTGAGGGCCCTTCTCAATAAACCGCCTGCGTGCCAACCTCCATTTCAGAGCGGGCTTGGGGAGTGGGCTGGGGGACTGATGTGCACCTTGGGAACCAGGCCCATGGAGAGGGACAAGTTTTCTTCCCCATTTTCAATTTAGAGCCTTCCTCCAGAGCCATAACTACTCTGCCAGGATTGGCTTCTCAGGGTGACTGACAGCGGGATCCTCTTCTCGCTGGCCTTCAAAAGGCAGTTTCTCAAGAACACAGAACTCCAACACGATTTTATTCTAGGAAGCTAAGTCTTAAATAACACAGAGAAGAGGGCATCAGCAGGCCGGTCCAGGACAGGTTTACAGGCTTCCTTCCAAGGGAGGGGCGGGGGTGAGGGTGGGTCCCGTAGGCCTTTCCTGCATTCGGCTGCTTCGCATGTCTCCTGGGAACAATTAATTGAAACACTACAAAAATGAAAAATATTCTAATTTTATACAAAACCAATATAATTTCTTCCCTCACTCCCAAATCAAGAAATTCTTCAAGGTTCATAAAACGAAGGGTAATCCAAGAACCCCAGAACAAAGATGTTCCACTGCCGCGGACGTGAACTTAGGTCCTTGCCTCTTGCTAGTCTGCAAAAACTCATGTGTAGCTTCAAATTAGGAATATTTTTGGATTCAACTCATCCAGATTAAAAAAAGAAGGGTCTTGGGGCTGGCCCCGTGGCCGAGTGGTTAAGTTCGCGCGCTCCGCTGCAGGCGGCCCAGTGTTTCATTAGTTCGAATCCTGGTCGCGGACATGGCACTGCTCATCAGACCACGCTGAGGCAGCGTCCCACATGCCACAACTAGAAGGACCCACAACGAAGAATACACAACTATGTACCAGGGGGGCTTTGGGGAGAAAAAGGAAAAAATAAAATCTTTAAAAAAAAAAAAAAAAAAGAAGGGTCTTGAGTCCAATTCCAAAAATGAGCACCCAGTTACACAGCGTTTAGTGTGGAGACATCGATCGATCACCTCGTTACAGAGGGTCCTTCCGTAAGGCGCTCCTTGGCAAATTTCCTCTCACGTCTGGTTACCGTGAACAGCTGTGAGGCTGCGGAGCAGCTGCTCTGTTTTCATCTCGTGGGCTTTCCAGATTGAAGAGATCTGGTAGACGGCATCCCAAACACAGTTCCAGGGATGAAGTTGGTTTTGGAAAGAAGAGCTCGGACCGTGGATCCCTAAGGCTAATTTGGGTTCCAAGAAGAGTGGGCATATGGCGCGGCCGCACCTCTGCAGCCCCCAGGGGTGAGTGGGGGAGGGCTTGGCGGCTGGAGAATTCCAGTCCTTCCAGTTGTCTCAGGTGGGAATGAAGGGCTGTGAGGTGGAGGGGTCGATGTCCTCTCAAAGGAGCACGTGCCCTGGGAGCAGGGCGGGGTTTCCAATCCTGAGGACACTCTGGAACAGTCAGTGTGGATCAAGGTGGAGGTCACACATAGGACCCAATGGCCCTGGAAGAAATTGCTTAGGACAGCTTGGCGTCAAGCCTTCTGTCCTGTTTAAACAAGAAGGAGATTCTCAGCCTCTCAGTATCTGCTTTGCTCGATCCCTAGTGACCCAGATGGCCTCATGTATAACCTCCCATCCTGGCACACTGGCCTCTCTGGGCACCAGGAAGTTGGGCGGTGATGGGGGACAGTCTCTCTATTTAGCCCTGTGACCTTTTCCGGGAACTCCCATTCCTCCTCCCCTGGGAGGGAGAGAGACTTTGAGAGTATGTCCCAGCACATTCCCTACTTTTCCAAGGTTTACAGACCTCAGGCACCGGAGAGAGCAACCTGAGAGGAAAGAGGCACCACCAAACTCCCCGCCTTCCCCTCCCTGCTCCTGAGTGGACCCGCTAGAGGGGGAGTTGCTTAGAATTGAACGTGGGCCATTGATGGTCACTGATGGCCAGGGCGAGGGCTCATGACTGAGGAGCAGGGGGAGCCTGAATGTCCCCAGATCAAGGTCAACCTGATGCATGGATGGTTATCTCTGTGTACTCTTTGAGAGCCACCGGGCAAACCCTTGCCTCAAGTTTTCTCACCCCAACAAACTGGTGTGTTCCCCCTTCTTCTCTCTCTCACGTATACATACACACATGCACTCGTGCACACACACTCTCTCTGTCTCTCCATTTTGATGGCACAGAGGCAGTACAGCATAATAATTAGGGATGAAGGTTCCAATCCAGAAAGCCTGTGTTTGATTTTCACTTTACCACTAGACATGTGTGACTTTGGCAAGTTACTTAACCTCTCTGTACCCCAATGTCTTTGTCTGAATATGAGATTAATAATTATATGTACGTTTGGCAGGGACGATGCTATGTGCTCACCAAAACCCATTTTCTCTTCCTTCTTCCAGGGCACACAGAAGACTTCACCTCCTAGTTTGCTTAGAGTTAGGCCGGGTCACACGACTAGCTGTAGACCAGGAGGTGGAGTACATGTGACACGCATCACTTTGGGCTGACACGGTGAACTGCTCCTTTCCAGTTCTCTCTGCTCCTCTGTTCCTCTGTTGCAGCCTCTGAAGAGACACTGAGATCATAAGAGCACAATGAGTCACTGAGTCACCACGCGGAGGACAGTCGCCCTGGTGAGTTGCCTGGACATACAGATTTTATGTAGAAGAAGAAATTTTATCTATGAAGAAGAAATGAGGCTCTTGTTGTTGTTTTTGGGGAGGAAGCTTCACCCTGAGGTAACAACTGTTTGCAATCTTCATCTTTCTTTTTGCTTGAGGAAGATTCACTCTGAGCTGACATCTGTGCCAGTTTTCCTCTACTTTGTGTGTGGGATGCCTCCACAGCATGGCTGATGAGTGGAGTAGGTCCAGGCCCGGGATCTGAACCAGTGAACCCAGGCTGCCAAAGCACAGCACACAGAACCTTAACCACTCAGCCATGGGGCAGCCCCCAGAAATGAGTTTTTGTTACATGGAAGTTAATAAAAGACCTTAACTAAACTGGAGTCAGGAACACCTGTAGGGGGAGCTTTAGACCCTTGACTGCACATGGTGAAATACAACATCCAGGGAATGTTAGCTGCTGCTGTTGTCACAAAGAACGACATTGTCCCTCTTCTCTAGAAGCTTTCTGAGGCTGCGCCAGTCAGACCTAGTCATTCAGTCTCCTCCCTCTGCTTTTTTGGCATGGCGCCTCTCCTTCTATTTTAGAATTTGCATTTTTGTAATAACACGTTTAGGTGTCTGGCTCTCCCATTCGGCTGTGAATTGCAGGAGGATAGAAGGTATGTGCTACTATCCAGGTAACTCCCTCCAGATCCGCCAGGAAGCCTGGTACAGTGTGAGCTCAGGAAAATATGTGCTGAATGGATAAACAAAAACCCTCCTGCCCTCCTCCCTTTTATGTGTCTGGCACTGATTAGATTTGGAAGAGAGGTCGCTAAAGGCACCATATCTGCCTTTCAGAAGCTCACAGTCTAAAGGGAAGACAGACAAGCAAATGGACAGTTAAAATACAGTGTGGTCTGAAGCAGGCGGAGTGCTGTGGGAGAGGGCGAGGAAGGGTGTGGAATATCCAGGCAGAAGGAACAGAGGTCTCCAAGCAGGGTTTGCTGATGGGGTGACACCAAGAAGAGGCCTGGAGTGAAGAACAGGTAGCCCCGCGAGAACAGTGGGATCTGCTCTTCCAGCCAAGGGGAACAGCATGTGCAAAGGCATCAGGGAAAAGCGAAGAGTGCTCGGGAGACTGCATGTGTTTGGAAATGGCTGTAACTCTGATGTAAGTCGATAAAGGCAAGGAGTAAACCTGGGAAGTTGCTCATCAGCGGCTTCCGCTGTCATGGTGAGCGGTTTGGCTTTTATCCCACAGGTGAAGAGCCTCGGCAGGTAAGGCACCTTATTCGACCTGCATGTGAGAAAGTTCCTCCTTACCAGAGCGGAGGAGACTAGTTATGAGGCATCACAAGAGTGCAGGGGAGAACCCAGGCACAGGTGTGTGAATGGGAAGAGAAGCATTTGTTACCGGGCAAGGGCAAGGGCCTGTTACCCAATGTGCATAGAAGTCAATACTACAGCATTGGCTTTCGAGAGAAGAAACAGCTTTATTGCACAGCAGGCCAGCAAGAAGACGGGAGGCAAGGCTCGAATGTCTCATTGAGCTGAAGACTTTTAAGGAGTTGGGCGTAGGAGTGGTTATGCAAAACACTAGCTTGGCGGAGTCTGACTGGAGGCTGGGAGTGTAACAGTCTGATAAGTCCTGTGTGCTACAAGTCAAGGGACATCTTGCTTCTTATTAGGTTCCTCGTGCTGCTTTCTTTTCACATTGAGTTCTGTTGCCAGAGAAGTTTTGGTTCCTAGGCGGCTTGAGGTCATCTGAGGACAAGGTTTCCACCTTCTGAGCATGCTCCAGCTACATGACTTGCAGGTTTTGCCCCTGCAAGATAACTTTGATATTTTGTTATTGATACAATGGGATATAATAGGGCCAGTCCAAACTGGTCCATGTTGGTTACACACGGATTTGAGAGATATCAAGGAAATGGAATTCACAGATGATGGAGGAGACAGAGGGAGAGGTGGCATCTTAGATGAATTCCAGGATTCTCACTTCAACAGTTGGGTAGTTATGGCATCATGACTGACACAGGAAGTACAGAGGCCCAGTGGATGTAAGGTGTGTGATCTGTGCTTGTGTCTGTGTGGGTAAGACTAAGAGTTCAGTTTTAGGATTATAACAAGAAGTCCAGAGGAAGATGAAGACACAGGGAAGTGGATCCCTGGAGACCTGTGCTATGCAATGTAGGGCGGGGCAAAGCCCCAAGGGTGAGGAGCATTGCTTGCCTAGAGCTGGCTATGTCTTCATGGGTGCTCCTTGCAACAGGCAGTCCTCTTCTTTTTATAAACTGTGCCCTTCTTGAGATGCCTTCCCCATAGCTCCTTAAAGAGGCCCCATTCTAGAAATACGATTTACAGACTGAATGAATTTTAGAGTGAAGATCAGTTATTATTTTCTTTTTAATCTAAAAACAGGGAAAAAGAAAATGAAGTTGCGTTCATTATTTTTCCAATCAGTGGCTTTTAATGCACCTGTGAAAACTTCCTATTGTGGAATGAATATTTTCTTTTCTAGACAGGGACAATTTTTCTTTTGGTGAGGAAGATTAGCCCTGAGCTACCATCCACTGCCATTCCTCTTCTTTTTGCTGAGGAAGACTGGCCCTGAGCTAACATCTGTGCCCATCTTCCTCTATTTTATATGTGGGACGCCTGCCACAGCATGGCTTGATGAGCAGTGCTAGGTTCGCACCCGGGATTCAAACTGGTGAACCCTGTGCCCCCAAAGCACTGTGCATAAACTTAACTGGTACTCCACCAGGCCGGGCCCCAGACAGGGACAATAACCGAAAGTATCTAGGTCTAAGCTCTAAATACTCTCGCCAACATGAGATTTCTATTTCAGCTCTTAAGAGGAAGATTATAAATATCAGAGTTAACAGTTATCTTCCATAACTGAAAGAACATTAGCATAAATTTTTATGTGAGTGAATAACCACCCCATTTATTTGTTTCTAAGCCTGGATTTTATTATAGGGTTTTAAAACCACTGCACGCCTTTTGCTTTGAGTGAAAGGGGATATGTAAATTCAGAAAACACAGCACCATATTTAATAAGCCTCTCCCCCAGCTTCAAACCGTGCTGACCTGCCCTGGCTCACCGCTGTTCCTGAAGTTAACCACATTAACTCTTAGAGCCGCTTTTCCTCCTGGTATTGACTTGGGCCTCAAGTTAACTGCTTAGCTCACTATTGAATATGGTCTGCTTCTCTCTCCTTCTTTCCCTCTGCCCCATCCACTAATCAGCTCCTGCCTCGAGCAGTTGCTTTCTAGCTTTTTGTTCAATCCCCCCTAAAATGATTTTGAAAAATTATATACCCACTGGCTCACTTTTAGGTTGACATCTAAAATTTTTAATCATAAGTGTAAATAGTTACAAAGGATATAAATCTCCAGTCTATTATAAATATTGACACAGAAAAATAAGCCCTTTATAGTTCTCTTTAAATGTATCCAGTAGAATCTGAATATCATGGCTATAAGATACCTATTAGCATCCATTAAAAAATACATGAACAAATTCTTTCAGAGTTGGAAATTTTATTTTAAGGCATATTTTTATCCCATTTCCTTCCCAAAATATCATCCTAGCACATTTTTTGCTAGAAAGTTTCTTAATGGAAACTCTTATACTTTTCTGCAACAAATATATGAACATAAAATGAAAGTTTAAAAATAGTTTTAGGTATTTTTGATATTGGTGCAGTGGTTAAGTTCGCACATTCCGCTTCGACAGCCTGGGGTTCGCCGGTTCGGATCCCTGGTGCGGACAAGCCATGCTGTGGCAGGCGTCCCACATATACAGTAGAGGAAGATGGGCATGTATGTTAGCTCAGGGCCAGTCTTCCTCAGCAAAAAGAAGAGGATTGGCAGCAGATGTTAGCTCAGGGCTAATCTTCCTCAACAAAAAACCCTTTTATTTCCTTTCTTCAGTAGTTATCAGTATAGTTATTATCAGTAAGTAGTCTATGAAAACAACATAAAAATATTACGTATTTTTTATAAATAACTATTAAACCTAGAAGTAAAAGTGTACTGGAAGCACATCTCTTAATAGGATGGAGGGGAGGGAACGGGTTTGGGACCTCAGTTAACCAGAGGCTTCACCTACCCCGATATTTCAAGTGATTCTGTGTTTCATGCACGGCATTTTCACGCCTTAGGGCAGTGCACACCTGGTAAGATTTGGAATGGGAAAAGGCCGCTATTACCTTACTAAAATGAGGGAAGAGAGATCATGAAAGGGGAGAGGAAACAGGAGGATGAGGAAGATGCAGGTGTTCTCTTGGGTGGTTTTAGGAAAGGGTCCACGTGGAAGTCGAGCATCTGCAAATGGAGTCCCTTGAACTGTCCTCACGTACCCGCAGGGCTGCACAGATCCAGTTCTCAGAATTTTGCCCTAAAGAACTATCATAACACAGCCAATAGGTGGCATCTTTTTTGCCTTTATTCTTCCAGCAAAAGCTCTCTTTTGAAGGACGTAGTTTAAACAGTTTTGGGCATACTGAACATTCAGGTTTGGTGGGCATGGCAAGCTTTCTTTCCCCAAAATTCATCTACAAATGCATTTTCTATTGAACTCTCATTTGTACACATGACCATGACTATTTGTTGAATGAATACGTATTTTGCATCTGTTACCTCAACCCCAGCAGAGCTCTGGATTCAGCACTGGGACAAGCTGGCTCGGTCCACGTTCCAGGGACAAGGGCGAGTTCCTGAAGATTCCATCCCTCACTGTGGTCTTCGTGCAGTAAAAGTGTTTGCTAGATGTGTTGGCTTGGATAGTTACACAAATTTAACCTGGTATATTTTAAATCGTGTTAATTTATGCTAATCTACCACCATGTCATTTCAAAGGAAAAGAAGAAGGCAAAATAAGAAATGTTAAATTATTAATAAAATATTGACATAAGCTATTATCCAAGGCCACTGGCTCATAGTAAAATAAAGCCATTTTGGACATAATTTATTAGGAATCATAAAAAATATTATGTAGATGCTGCATAGATTGAATATGTTAACAGCTTTTAAAAACTACCTTGTCAGTTCCTTTCCAATCTATTATGTTTTTTATTTCTTCCTTTTTTTTTTCTTGAGGAAGTTTAGCCCTGAGCTAACTACGGCCAATCCTCCTCTTTTTGCTCAGGAAGACTGGCCCTGAGCTAACATCCATGCCCATCTTCCTCTACTTTATACTTGGGACGCCTACCACAGAATGGCTTTTGCAAAGCGGTGCCATGTCCGCACCCGGGATCCGAACCAGCGAACCCTTGGCTCCCGAGAAGCGGAACATGTTAGGAAGCACCTAACTGCTGTGCCACTGGGCTGGCCCCCCAATCTATTATGTTTTTTAAAATTTCCTTTCCCTTCCTTTATAATCAAGACAGTATTTTTTTTCCTGAGGATCTCATTGGCCTTTCAAGTGATTAATATTAACTACTTCTCTGCCAAATACTGAACCATTTGCCTTTGCTATCAGAGTGCTGGAACATCAGGATGTATTATCCAAGATGCCATTTTCTAGACTAAGAGTCATATCAAGGTTGTATAGTCTGAAAAGTGAACCTTACTATAATTCTTGCTTTTCTATACTTTAGTATGAAAAATATTTTTCCAGCATCTATCTCTACCGTTCAACTTCACTCCTTCATTATCATGAATTAACTGAGCATGGTTTCAAGGTGAACTGATCCATTATCTAGGTTTTGGCAGGAAAGGCTCTTTTCTTTCATTTCCTGGCAGAATCAAAGAGATGGAAAGGACTCAGAGAGAGTGGAGGAGGGTGAGAAAGAGAGAGAGTCAGAGATGGCAGTGCCATAAGACTTAGGTTGGGGATGTGTGTGTTTTCAACTAATGCACGCGTTTTGGCTGCTGCTCTGCTTATTTTCTCCCACTGGGAAAACTTATCTTGAAGTAGAGTTGTGTGGTTTGGCACATCTGATTTGTTACAAGTCTGAAATTAAATGTACCCAATGTGTTTAGTTCCATATTGGAATCTCAAAAAAATGTTGAAATAGGAATGCCACGTAGCTCGTAGGATTAAGCAAAGATTCAGAGACGTAATTAGATTTTGCCTTCTTCTATTTTTCTTTGGACTACACTGGACTGGGAATATTAAAGTATTTTGCTACTTTTGTTTTTTAATCTTTACAATGTGAGTAATAGTTTCTCCAGGCCCTTGGTGGGATTCCTATCACTTTGCTCCTAGCCAAATCTCAAAGGAAGAGTGTACGTTTCTTTTGTCTGTCTGCGTAAACTTTCCACAGGATGGAGCACAGTCTAATGGAAAAATCTCTAATGTAAGAGTTGGAAGCCAAGGCTCTCAGGTCTGTCTCCAACAAGCTAGCTGACCTTGGGCAAGTCACTTCACACCTCTGGTCCTTAACACCTTCATCTCTAAACAAGGGGATTGGACCTTAGGAGATTGCTAAGGTACCATTAACTTTGAAGACTCTCTGGGGAAGGAACCCGCAAAATATTTAGTTTGTTTTCACAGGTGAAATAATGCTTTCTGAAATGTCAATATTCAGATATCCATGCCCTTGATATCATCATAAACGCTGCTAGCACGCCCTTGTGCATCGATGAATGAAGATTAAGTTCAGGCAACTGAAATCTCAACACTGGGTGTATTAGTTTGCTTGGGCTGCCAAGACAAAGGTGCCTTAACAGAACTTTGTCATCTCACAGCTCTGGAGGCTAAAGGTCTGAGAGCAAGGTCTCAGGAGGGTTGTTTTCTCCTGAGGGATGCGAGAGAATCTATTCCGCACCTCTCTCCTAGCTTCCGGTCGTTTGCAACAGTCTTCGGCATTCATTGGCTTGCAGAAGCATCATCCCCAATGGTGCTCTGTGTGTGTATGTCTGTGTGTGTGTGTTTGCAAATTTTCCCTTTTTATAAGGGCACCAGTCATACTGGATTAGGGGCCCATCCTACTCCAGTATGCCCTCATCTTAACTAACACATCTGTAACAACGCCACTTCCAAATGAGGTCACATTCTGAGAGAGTGCGGGCTAGGATTTTAACACATGAATTCGAGGGGGGCATAAGTCAATCCATAACACTTGAAAATGGAATAAGTGCTGAAAACTTGAGGTTCCAAATATGAGAAAAGGTTTAAGTTATGTGGGCCACACTGTGAACGATTTTGCGGTGGGCTTCCAAGGTTGGCTCAGGTATGTTGCTTTCATCTTTCAATTCCCCTTTGTTCAGACCTGCAAACTTGAGTCAGAGTTTGCAGTCTCCCCTTTCTCCCTTCTACAACCAGCCCCTCCTTCTGAAAGGACAAAAGAAGCTCAAGGAACCAACTTATCAGTTCACTGACCTACATGCCATCCAACCCACCATCAAACCAACAAACTCTGCCTCAGCCACAAAGGCAGCCTCATCTCCAGTTTCAAAACTGAAGATGCCTCTGTAAGCGTGCTTATCTATCAAGAAATGAGAATGATGGGGCCGGCTCCGTGGCCAAGTGGTTAAGTTCACGCGCTCCGCTGCGGCGGCCCAGGGTTCGGATCCTGGGCGTGGACATGGCACTGCTCCTCAGGCCACGTTGAGGCGGCGTCCCACATCCCACAACTAGAAGGACCTGCAACTAAGATATACAACTAGGTACTGGGGGGTTTGGGGAGATAAAGCAGAAAAAAAAAAAGAAATGAGAATGACATCTCCTGTGCCCAGAATTCAAGGGCATAAAACAAGCCCTTGATCTTAATGAATCTACAGTCTAGTTGGAGAGACCAAAGCTACACATTTTTTAAAAATTAACTATGCAACGCAGTGCAATAGACTCTTAATTGAAAACCTCAGCAGATTCCCTAACTCAAGAAGAAAACCGTAGCATGTGCTCTCTGCCATGAAATTTCTGTTTCCAGGTACCATTTCTGAGTTTTCTCAATTTTGGTCCCTTTCCACAGCAGCAGCAGCAGCAACTGCTAGCTTTCTTCTGGGCATCATATTTTTCTTATTATACTTTATCAGTGCATTAGCAGTGAAAATTCCATGCCACTCTCCCGTGCACGCAACATAACCAAATGCTTCAGGCTAGTATGTGGTCTACTCCTTCCATTTTTACATTGTTAGAGAAAATATAGTTTTGGCAAGTGTTAAGTACACTTTATGTCTTGAATTAGATGTCATGACTCTGCAAAGTTGATACATATGATTTTACTGTAGGGGGCATCTACAGGAACAGCTGTTTATTTGTTACTTTTTATTGAAGTATGTGGAAATCAATAAAAGGAACCTTAACTAAATTGGAGACGGGAAGGCCTGTAACGGGAGCTCTCATGCCCTATCACACATCCTCAATTACACCAAACAGGAAGAGAGGGATGCTTGAATCTTGGACAGGAAGTAAAGCTACTCTACTACTGAGGGTGATTTCTCTCCCCACCTAGCAACAGCCCAGCCAATGAGAAGCTGCTGCCACCTGAACTGTTACTTTCCTCCCATAGAGTTTCCTTTAAAACAGCCCCTCCCTACACTCCTTTTTCTCTATATAAGCAAACTCTACTTCTTTGTTTTCTGAATTTGTCTGTGGGTCACCATAGCATGCATATCCCGAATTGCAATTCTTTTGGCTATTCCTGAATAAACTTGTTTTGAGGATAACATAACAGATGAGTTTGCTTTTTAAGTTGACAAGTATAATATACATACAGAAAAGTGCACATATAGGAACTCAATGAATATTCACAAATAGAAGACAACCATGAACCCAGAACCCAGAACAAGAAACAGAATGTGGGCAGGCCAGGTGGCACAGTGGTTAAGTGTGCACGTTCTGTATCTCTGCAGCCCAGGGTTTGCCAGTTCGGATCCCGGGTGCAGACATGGCACCGCTTGGCAAAAGCCATGCGGTCACAGGCGTCCCACGTATAAAATAGAGGAAGATGGGCATGGATGTTAGCTCAGGGCCAGTCTTCCTCAGCAAAAAGAGGAAGATTGGCAGTAGTTAGCTCAGGGCTGATCTTCCTCAAAGAAAGAAAAGAAATAGAATGCTTCTTTGTCCTCCCTTCCAGGCATTACTCCCAAAAGGATAGCCTGCTTGTATACTTTATTTAAGTGGAATGACAGTGTATACATATTTTCTTACACCTGGCATCTTTTGCTCAATAGTACAGCTGTGAGATCCACCCAGATTGTTGTGAATAGTTGTACATTGTCCTTTCTCATTGCTGTATAGTATTCCACTGTGTGACTATAACTTAATATATTCATCTATTCTGCTGCTCTTGGGCACTTGGGTAGTATTCAGTTTTTAGCTGCAATGAATAATGCTGCCATAAAAAGTTCAGGTACATGGCTTTTGGTGACAATATGTACACATTTCCATTGGGCACAAACATGGAGTGGAATTGCCCATCAAAAGGTATGCATATGTTAGCTTTAGTAGACAATGCCAAGTGGTTTTCCAAAGTGGTTGTACCAGTTAACACTCTCATCAGCAGTGTAGGCATATTCCAGTTGCCCCACATTCTTACCAATATTTAGCAATTTTTACTTAAATTCTAGCTATTTTGGTGGTGTGGGTTCAATTTGTATCTCCTTGATGATTAATAAATTGAGCATCTTTATATAGGTGTACTAGCCATTTGGATATTCTCACTTATGAAGCATCTTTTCAAGTTTTTGTCCATTTTTCTACTGAATTGACTTTTAAAAAATTGATTTGTAGGAGTGCTTCATATATTTTGGATACAAGTTCTTTGTCAGATATATGTGTTGTTAATATCTTCTCCCATCTTCGGGTTGCCCTTTTCAGTCTCTTAGTGGTGTTTTTTTACATAAGCTTTTTTTTTTAAAGATTTTATTTTTTCCTTTTTCTCCCCAAAGCTCCCCGGTGCATAGTTGTGAATTTTTCGTTGTGGGTTCTTTTAGTTGTGGCATGTGGGACGCTGCCTCAGCGTGGTCTGATGAGCAGTGCCATGTCCGCGCCCAGGATTCGAACTAACGAAACACTGGGCCGCCTGCAGCGGAGCGCGCGAACTTAACCACTCGGCCACGGGGCCAGCCCCTCTTAGTGGTGTTTTTTGATGAACAAAAGTTCTTAGTTTTATACAATCCAATTTACTACATTATTCTTTTATGGATAATGGGCCTTTTTTTTTTTTTTTTTTTTTTGCTGAGGAAGATTAGCCCTGAGCTAACATCTGTGCCAGTCTTCCTCTGTTTTGTATCTGGGTTGCTGCCATAGCATGGCTGACAGGTGGTGTAGGTGTAGGTCTGTGCCTGGGGTCCGAACCTGTAAACCTGGGCCACCAAAGTAAAGCATGCCAAACTTAACCAGTACACCTGGGGCCAGCCCCTGGATAGTGTTTTTTAATGTCCTGTTTAAGACGCTTTTGTCAATTGAAGATCATAAAGACATTTCTTATGTTTTTCTCTTTTATCATTTTACCTTTAAATTTATAACCCATCTGGAATTCATTTTTTGCGTATGGTGTGATGTCAACATCCATTTTCTCCCCATAGCAATATCCAATTGATCCAGCACCATTTATTTAAAAGATGATCTTCTTCCAAAGAAATGGAACTATGACCTTTGCCACAAGTCAGGTACTCATACTAAGAGCTGGTAAGTCTCTGAACTCTTTATTTGGCAACTGGTCAGTTTGTCTCACCTTGTGCCAATACCACACCATCATAATTACTATCCCTTTAAAAAGTGTTTGTTATCTGGTGGTGGAAATGCTCCAGGTTGTTTTTCTCCTTCAAGATGTGGGCTTTTTTCTTTTAAACAAAGAAACAATGCTTGCACCTCATGCGGCCTACCGTGGTTACTGTGTGACATGTAAAATGATGAAGTTGGAGTGAATGTGGACGCTGGGCAGGCTGCTAGGCTCAGTTTACTACCTAAAAATGTGTCCCTCTCGGAGCTCTGACATCACGGTCACTGGATTTATGCCTCATCCAAATCGCCCAGCACACATGCCACAGCCCTTGGGGACTGCCTGTGAAGAGGGCATGCAGATATTAAACCTGCGGTGGCCACACGTCAGAAAACCAGACTGGTGCCCTCCCCCTGGCTGGCTCTGCTGGGGTGCAGACCTTATCTTGAAGCTGATCACCACAGGCCAAGGACTGATTTCACGTGCTCTCCTGCCCTCTTCCTAGTGGCTGTGGCTGGAACTTGGAAACATCCTGAAAATGAAAGCCAATCTCTGCCAGGGGCCGCAAAACGGTGCGGTTAGAGTCCGAAAAGAGGGACGTCAAGGCTGCTGTGAACACGTCCAGGTGCAGACGGACTGGGCCTGGGCTCGCTTCTCTGGCTGGGTCTCCATGGGAAACATCCTATGGTGAGGTCCTCAGCCTGCGCTTTGTGTCAGTAAATTCCTCAAACATAAACACTTCCTTGGCCGGAAGGAAGTCACCTGGTGGGGCCTGCGAGCAGAGTCCTGGAAGACGCATCAACTCAACAGCGGCCCTGAAGGACCAGGGTGACCTACTGATGGGAAGCTCACGGTCCTCGCCTCCCCAGAAGTCACACAGCGGATGCGGGACTTCCTCGTCTGGACGAATATTCTGGGTACATACATCTTTCTCAATAAAGGAGTGTTGAGACCACAGGAACGATCTAGAATGCTGCCTCCTTTGTCTGCCAGGCTTTTTTCCTGAAGTTCTGCCTTCACATTTATCCTAATTCTAATCACTTTCTGTGAAAATCTCTGCCTATGCGGGAGCCACAGCTTTCTTTCAACGATTTTCTGAGTTGAATCTACTCCATCTTCTCTTTAGTACCTGCTAATTCAGCAGCACTTACCCTCCTCCCCCTGTGTCCCAGATGTGAGTAAGTCACTGGGAACTCACGATGCTCAGGACGTGGCCTCTGCCCCGGCAGCCCGGCTCTGCGGCAGGGTGGATGCACCGACACTCATGTGGTCAGGGGTAGGACAGAGGCGGCCGACGCAGGGAGCTTCCTGAGGCGAGGGCCTCACCTTTACTTTCTTCATATTTTGCACACAAAGTTGGTTTTCCTTTGCAGCACTCCCACTCTTCCCACATCCCTCAGTTTCATTTTTTCCTGTTTAGTTCACCCGCAGGAAGGGGAGGGTGCAATTTACCAACAGCCTGCAACGATGTGGTCATTTCCTTGGGTAATAAAGAAAGCAGCCTTTTGAGCTTCCGTACCTCGTGGGGCTGTCTGAGGAGCAAGTGGGATAATTTGTAGGACAGCAATTTAGGAAGTAAGCACAAAGCCATTATGTTCAAAATCCGTCCCAGGCTTCCACTGTGAAACACCATCTAGACAAGTTCCTTGCCTACTAGCAGGAGGCTTTGGGAAATCCCATTAAAGAGGCGGGCATCTGCCTTCCGGGAATGCGAGCCTGTACACTGGGTGAGGCCAAGGGCCTTGGGGAGATGTCCACCCAGATTGTTTCCTTATAAGTCTTATTTTGTTTGGGAAACAACTTCTTTCTACATTTAAGGGATTCTCTGCAGTGGCCCAGGGTGAAAACGCGAGTGCCTTTGTGCACAGCTACTTTCTGTAACATCCACAATAGATCGCTATTGAACTCCTCGCTTTGAGCTCCATGACCCACCGTGCAATTCTGGCCACCACATTCCCAGTTTGTGGTGCTCTCTTACACCGAGCATTGCCTCTAAGACATAAGCTGGCACTATGCGACACCAGGGAGTACAGGGGGCTTCATAGTCGGCCCACCCAGGCCAAATGGAGTCCTTAAATTCTGACCTGATGGCTGACACTATTAATTAAAATCTCCACCCCAAATGAATTTTGACTGAATCTGTTTTCTCCAAAAAGGATTATGAAGTGTAATACCTACTATAGTAACTGCCCAAGGCTTACAGCTAATCTTACAGAGTCTGCTTTTGATCAGATGCTAAGCGTCATATTAAATATGCATCATATTAAATATTCATATTGTTTTTACAGAAACTGGTGTCAACGTTCAACTTTCTGGGCACATCATTTTGCTCAAAGTAGGATCTCCCCCTACTGGGACACGTTGCTGTGCAGCGGGGACAATAGGATTCCTCACACAGTGCTGGTTCAGGCTTTAGCTTTTATTTTTCTCAGAAGGAGTTCAAACCCTGACTCTTGGATCCTGGGATCTCCTGAAAATGGAAGTTAATCCACAGCTTGACACAAGAGGAGGTAATTTAATTCTTTTATAGCCACGTTCAGAAAGCACTGTGCTATTTGCATTATTAATTCACAGGAACATTTTTACCTGACAGATTAAAGTTTATTTTCCAGTATTCAAAGCAAATCTCGTCCCCAAATTATTCATAACCTCTGCTTGGTTGGCATATAAGTCTCCTTATAATCGAATTAAGCTTATTTTAACATTCTTTAGTTGGGAAGGAACATGGAATAAATCAGTTGTGCCCATAGCTTGAGGTCTGCATTTCTGGAACTTGAAAGTATTTTCCTGCCTGCTTTTCTTCTTTTTGAACAAATTAAGCAATGTATTTCTGCTTGGACACATGGCTTGGGACCCCTAGACTTGGGGGGTGGTTGACACTCTGCTCCCGCTCAGCTATGAAAGGTGGTTAGGGAAGAATGGACTTCTGATTTCTCTTGGTCACTTTTGACCAGAAGTGCCAAATTTTGAGCATTGGACCTGTTTTAAAAGTACAAATAAAAATTTGCATACATCTCATATTAGAAAATTGTTCTCTCAATGGCGTTTGATGGGAAAATTCACGTGTAAACACGGATTCTAGGGTCCCTGGGCATAATTCTCTTGCTCTCCAGGGTCCTTGGTCTTTGGTTAGGAAAGCTGGAACAGGAGATACAGAAACCAATGCCTATCGGTTTAACTAACCCCGCATTGGTCACCAGGAAGGATTTCAAAGGAGGTCAGATCTGACTCCTTCAGGACCTGAAGGATACACACCCTCCAAAGAGCCGATGAACTTGGGCCTAAACAGAGCTTCTTTTCCTGCCAGAAACTTCCCTTTGGAAGCCCCTGGGTCCGCAGCGTGGGTGGCATTGTTCGGGGATGTGCATGATACACAGGCAAATGATTCACGTCCGGAGTGGGTGGCCCCTGAAGGCCTTTTGCAGAAGACTAGCGATTGTTTTCCAGCTTCATAAATGAGCCGCACAGAGCTCTGGGGAGGCGTACCGGGGGTCACTCTCTGGAACCTCCGAGCCAAGCCCGCATTACCCAAGGTGAAGCCGAGGTTAGGCGGCTCTGGCGCGCTTCTCCGCAGCAGGGGAAATGATTGGTTTTTCAAATGGAGACCTCCCTGTGGCCTTTTGGAAGGCTCTCTGTAGTCGTTGGAGCCAACGTTACAAAGGGAAGCAGTAGCCGCATCCAGCGAGGGTGACCGTAGAGGGGAAGGGAAAACGGCAACCAGGCTCCCTCCTCTCGTCCTGGGACCGGTCACATCTGGACCCTTTGGACGCGCTCCCTTCTTCCTCTGGTGGTATTCCTAAAAGGTCACCAGGCTTTCCCTCTGCGGTTGGGCCCACCTACGTGGGGCCCGGAGGCAAACTCACCCCAGAAGCGCCCCGGAGACTGGATAAGGGAGTGTATTCGGAAACCTTCTCCATGGCCCCGTCGATTCTCAGAGCACAGGACGAGGAGCGCAATTTCTCTGCGCGCAGAACCTGTGCCAGACATGCGGGCCGGGCTGGCCTTCTCCTGGGAAAGGAGCCTGCTGTCCAGGTCTGAGGGTGTGACTGTCCAAGCTCAACAAAGACTCCAGGGTTGGAAGGAGCAGCCCCCATGCGCTCTCCCTGTAACGCAGGGGCCGGGCCGTGTTTGCAGCCCCAAGCATCCATTATGTAAAGCCAGCCATTGCCATCACTAACCCCGGCTTCCTGTTTTGGAGCGGCAGCATAATGGACCCTCTGTAGTTCGTTTGTTTGACTAAGGAATGTAATTCTGCTGTGTGGCTCCCAGAGTGGAAAGATAAAATTCAAACTGTCAGTTTTTTTCAGGCCACAGGAAGTGGGACTGAAAAAAACACACCTCTTTCAAGTTGGGTTTGACTAATTGTAAGTAAAGGATCAGAAGGACTTTGAAAGCAAGTGTGGACCTGGGAAGGCGGCTCCCTCCCTTGCTCTGTCAGTACTTCTCCGAGGCATCAACTTCCGCAAGTCAGCTAGAAGCTAGCTTTTGCTAAGTGGGAAATTGAGCATTTTGGGAGAAGAAATAAATGAGCCTTGGCACCACACCTTGACTTTCTCTACCGAGGCTGTAGGAAAAGTCCCAGCAAATGGGCAAACGATGACAGAGTAGAATGGAATTGAGGAAAATAAATGCCTTGGAAATGCAAAGCTGAGAGTTTGGCCCAAGACAATGGACAACTTCATAGTCGCAACATCCATGTCAATCTAGAAACAAAATCATTACATCCCGTTTATTTGCAGGCTTGCTCTTAATCTCATTCGGGAGGAGAACTGGCTGGAAAGGAGACTTGAGGACATTCAGTAACGTCTGTAGTTGGTATTAGAAGCTGAGATGCTTAAATAGCCTGTCAACCTGCAAAAGCAGAAACTAGTTCAAGAGGCAGAGTGTCTATCTGGGATCAAAGAATTGCAATTCGGGAGCACAGATTTAGGCAGAACCCAAATAGTGTCCCACTAGGGAGTAAAAGTCAGGGGCTTTTGAAGGCAAAGAAGGAGGTTGCAGTACAAAGTTTTTTTTTTTTTTTTTTTTTTTTTTGGTAAGGAAGATTCACCCTGAGCTTACACCTGTTGCCAATCTTCCTTTTTTTTTTTTTTGCTTGAGGAAGATTAGCCCTGAGCTAACATCTGTGCTACTTTCGTATGTGGGATGCCTCCACAGCATGCTTGACGAGTGGAGCAGGTCTGTGCCTGGGATTTGAATCTGTAAACCTGGGCTGCTGAAGCCTACTATGCAGAGCTAACCATTTGGCAACCCGGCCAGCCCTGTATTACAGAGAATTTTAGTTGGATCTGGAGATAGAGAGCCAGACATTGATTGACTATTGATTCTATCTTCAGAAAGTCCACAATCCTCTGTCTTTGTGATCAGGATGTCCATTCTCCTGTGACTTTCAAACAATTGCTTATAAAACATTTGCCGTGTAGGCCCCATCCGAAGGTTTGACCCAGTACAGGGTTCAAAACAGCAAGGCAGTTTCTCTGGAAAGGCAGCTGAGTCCATTTTAAAACGGCTCCACTGCAGTCAATTTTGACAAACCACAGAGCCATTCATTCCTGAAGACAGAGAGAGGAGATAGATTACCACTCTGAATCTTTATCCAGCTCTAATTTTTGTGTATTCAGACACATGGAACATTCAGCGCTGGCATCATAAGAGATGCCGAGTCTGTAACATCACTGGGCTCTGGAAAGTGGCCTGTACTGAGTCCAGAGGCACTGGGGAAGGTCCCTGGCACTACGGCATTTCGGGTCTCACCATCTGCTGGGGCTCTCAGTGGATCTGCGAGGAGAAACTCGTCTACTGGGCACACGTGGGGAGAAATGGCAGCCAGTGAAGGAATCCTCTCGTACTTGGACCACTTACGTCCTCCCCCTCCCATTCCTCTTCAAGTTTTTGTTATCAAGACTTGGAGTCTGAAACTACGGAGAAATTAGATCCAATCTTTCTTCTCTTCCTATTCCCAAGTCAAATGGAGGGTCAAAGAGTTTCCTCAAAGAATGACACCTCCTCCCTTTGGAAGTTAACCGTGAGTCCAGAGTGGCTACGGTTCTAACACTTTCATAAGTATGATGACCCCTACTTCCTCAGTAATTTGTGAATCTTCATGTCCTTCCAAGATCTCAGTGATGCCTTATGTATGTCTCCCAGGGAGGAGAAGCAGCAAACCACCCATTTGGTTCTCATTTGACAGAAAAATGACCATGGACGCTGAGACCCCAAAGAAAAGCTGTGTAGGTCGTTATCGGTACTCATAAGTTTAATGATGAAGATCCTTAGTGCCTGGACGTTCTGGTGTATATCCTCATCTTCATCAGTATTTACAGAATACCCACAATACACTGGTCTCTGTGTTAGGTTAGAAGAGAAAATGATTTAACATGTCTAACACCAAATCCTCATTGCTCTTTCCATCCTTCCATTCTCAAACCCGCTTCCCCCTCTTCTGGATCTTGACTAATTGCATCCCTGTCCGCCTATTACCTACAACAGAAACTTACATTTGACTTCTTTCCCTCATTCCTCGTAGTTGGTTCTAAAGCTATTCAAGCAATTTTTCTAAAACAGAGATTCCTGTATAGAAATCTAGATACCTTCCTCTTTTTGACAAATTGAAGTCCAAACTCTTTTGCACTGAAGTTTGGTCCATCACAGTCTGATTCCAACATAAATTTTCCATTTCCTCTCTGGAACTTCATTTTTTGTTAATAACACATGACCTGCTGCTCTCCAGAAGGGCTCGGTTTCTTCCAGCCTCCACATCCTTCCAGCCGTAGCCGCCACCAGGAGTCTAGCACGCCAGCTTCCCCTCTTTGCCACTATCATCATTTATCCTTCAAAGTCACAGATCAAATATGTCATCTGAGAAGCCACTCCTTCCGTAATGAGTCATTGTTCCCTCCTCTGTTCTCTTGTGTCCTTTATTCAGTATTACAACAGGAGCAGAAGTTGGATGGCACTAAAGTTAATGGTGTCCACATCAGCCCCTCCAAGACTGGAAGTTCTTGAGGGTAAAGGGCCTAGATCCTCTCAGCTCCAAGTCTAGCAGTTGAATTCCACTGAAGTCCTTGCACTCAAGAAGCTTACAGACTATTTGAGGAGTTGGGCATTAATCATAAGAAGATAAATGACAATATGACGTGAATAAGCTTCATTGGCCTTCAAAATGGGTGCTGCCCTGGCTGGACCTTAGTATCTGAGAGCAGTGGTACAAATCCAGGACTACCTAGACACTTGTGTGTCACAAACTCTGTTGTGCATCTTTATCCTTAGAGTGCAGATCCATCAAGGTCAGCTACTAGAAGACAGTGCAAGCATCAGACAGCCTTTCACCTGTTCATGAAACTTGTTTGCATGTCTATTATATGCTAGGCACTATGTTAGGCTCTGGGGAGTAAAACAAACACAATCTCTACCTTCAAGGAGCTTCCAGTCTAATGAGGTTCCACTGACAGGATTTGGAGTCATATGAACCAAATTGTCTTACAAATAAATATATAATTACAAAGCACGATAAGTGCCCTGAAGGGAAATGCAGCGCAATGAGAGCAGAGGGGGTAACACTCTGAGGGAGGATGAAGTGTCTGTGCCCAGGGGTCAGGATGCCGTTGTAAGGCCTAGATAGAGAAGACTGTTTAGGAAGAAAAATAAAGACCCAGTTTTGACAAATGGCCCTTGCCATTGAAGTCTCCGAGAGTTAAGTCTGGCTTTACAACATGTGGCCTTCCTACATAGTGGTCCAACAGACGCATGGGATGGTGAGTACATTTTCGTGAGCATAAATATTAGATGATAATATTTATATTGAATTACATTTTTCAAAAATAACGGATATTTTAAATGAAATGTGCTATGTTCAAAATCTCCCTTCTAGCCCTCAACGCATACGAAACTGGCAAACCAAAGGGAGTAATCTTATAAGAAAACGTGAAGTGTTTTCCCCAGCATTTTGTACAGAGGCACCAGTTTTGAATGAAACATCTTCTGTCTTCTTTTTTCCTACTCTTGAACGTAATTCCATGCCTTTTCTTTCTTTCCTTTCTCCTCAATACTTCCTGAATATAAATGACTAGCTCTAAAGCCAGAAATTGTTCATTTTCTTTACCAGGTAATATTCAAGTCATTCCTTCCCACACACATGTTTGGAGATGAAAATGGCGCAGTTAGTCTTAAGGTTTAATCAGCACAGAACTCAAACCAAAAATCAATTATGAGTGATGAAATAACATGATATCATGACTTAAACAATTCTAATAAACAGGAAGCTACTATATTAGTGCTATATTAATTCTACTTATTATATTTATTATGTTGTTATTATCCTATTTATTCTTACTGTGGTGAGGATGAGAAAAAATGTTGACCCAATGTTGGCAGACATGGATGTTTTTCCTCCAAAGGCGAAGAAATGGGATGTTTAAAGGAGTTTTTATTTTAAATTTTTTTTGGTAAGCTATTCTCCTAAGTCTATTTTAAGGTTTTTGTTTGTTTTTTAACTTTCAGGCAGCTATTTCTCTTTGATATCAAAGTAGGGATTTGGCATCCTAATTAGCAATGTGAAAAATTGATGATAAAATCTCACAGGACAAAGGACAAAAAATTATTTTTTTTTCTGAGCAGAGAGTTAGCTTTGCTTTTTGATATTCTTATAAGGACCTGAGGGTCATCTTATTTTAGAGGATGTAGTATAAATGAAATGTTTTCCAAAAAAAATCACAAAATTGTAAAACCATAGAGATGATTTGGTCAAATTCCCTAATTTTATAGAAATTAGCGGGGCTGGCCCTGTGGCCAAGTGGTTAAGTTTGCGCGCTCCGCTTCAATGGCCCAGGGTTTCACCGGTTTGGATCCTGGGCACGGACATGGCACTGCTTATCAAGCCACACTGAGTTGGCATCCCACATAACACAACCAGAGGGACTGATGGGGTCCAGGGCAGGCCGCCCCAAGATGCACCACTGTGGTATGTGGATTATTTCGAGCTGAAGACAGTAAAGGCTCAGACTCAACAAGAGCATTCGACCTTTCCCCCCTAACTGCCTAAAAGAAAGTTAAAATAAAGGCCTGTCCCCAGGACAGGTCATCACCATAGATAACTGTGGCTTCCGGTAGACTAGGAGGATCCTTGCTAAGCCCAGTCTTATCAAAGTTCTATTTACCGAATGTTTGCTTTTCCATTTCCATGTGGGTTGCCTTCCTCCCCTTTGAAGCCCAAAACCACTACGCCAGACGTCCTCCTTGTCTGTAGCTGAAGATACTTAAACCGGCAACCTCGGCCAGTTGGCTGAGTTACTCAGTGTCGCCTGAGTTTCTCCCGTGTACACATGCTATTAAACTTTGTTTGATTTTCTCCTGCTAACCTGCCTTTTTAATTATTTGGCCAACCATAAGAACCTTAAAGGAAAGGTGGGGGGCAATTCTCCCACTTCCCCGACAGGGACCTACAACTAGAATATACAACCATGTACTGGGGGGCTTTGGGGAGAAGAAGAAGAAGAAGAAAAGGAAGATTGGCAACAGATGTTAGCTCAGGTACCAATCTTTAAAAAAAAAAAAAAAAAGGAAATTTGAGTCCTGAGAGATTTTGTCTTGTCCAGAGTCACGTGCAAGTTAGTGGCAAAACCAGGACTAGAACTCAGGCCTCTGTGGGGACCTGCAATTGGCCACCCCAAGATATGTCTCTTTGGCATCAGGATTATTTGAGGCTGATTGCTTTTGATAAACTGGGACAGGGAAGGAAGCTCTGAGGAATGGAACTTGCCCTTCCTTAGGACACATTTACTTTTGTAAGGTAAATCTCTATCTGTAAAAGGTGCCTCCCTCTCTGTACCAGGAAGAAGAAAGGAGATGACCTTCTCTCTAAAAACTCTTAATCAATACCAAAGGCAAGGACTTAAATCTGCATTTTATTGTGCTTTTCTGGTAACCTCCTGTAACTGACTTCCCTCCCCCTCCCAACGCTGGCAACTCCTTAAAGATTAAGCATCTTTCTTTAGGCTGGGAACCTATTTCGGAGCTCATCTGTGACCCCGCCCCCCCCGCGCCCCCTCCCCCCCCCCCAGCCCGAGGCAACACACCTGCCACCCCACTGCGTTCACTGGGACAGCAGACCTATCTGTCATTTCCATCGAGTTCTGTGCTGACAGAGTGGCCTCGTGACTATTGTAAAAGGGACATTTTCAATCACATGTGAAACACCCCGTTTGGGGGTATATAACCACTATGTGCACCCCACTTCTGCGGTGCCCTATCTTCCTTCGGGAAGAAAGGCCCTGGGCCATGGTTCCTCATAAAGCTTTGTTTAATTTTCTCTTGCTATTCTGTCTCATGTGAATTTAATTCGTTCTCTGGCCAGATGAACCCCCACTTGGGGAGAGGAAATGTCCTCCTCCCCTACACCTCCAAACTCTTAGTCCAGTGACTGTACTCCTTGGAACATGTGATTACATGGCAATTTTAACCTGCAATAGAAATAAGGAAAATATTCTGGTAATGGTAAAACTTTCATTTCGGTTTTAGAAGTCCATATATTGTTGAGTTTTTGGTTTCCATCTCTGTCACCATAACTCCTGTTTTCCTTCCTGTTTGTCCTCTTAGGAGTGTGTGTGTGTGTGTGTGTGTGTGTGTGTGTCTGTCGCTTCTATAAAAAACCCTCTAGGAGGGCAAGAACCATCCTGAATGTTTTCTTCATCACCACCAACCTTTAACTATTAGTCCACGTGCAGTTACCAATAAATACATTGAAAAACCTGTTCTGAGCAGGGCCTGCGCTGAGCGCTGCAGGGACTACGGAGATATGCACAGTGCTGCTTTCAAGGAATTTACAACCTAGTTGGGAAGTGGGCTCTTTTGAAAATAACTTCTCCAAAGCAGATTCTGAGTGGTGTCATCCTAAAGGTAGGAACTAAACGCTAGATTCAAAGAGAGAAAGGATCCTATTTGTGAAGGTGGGGCTGGGGATGGAATCAAAAGAGGATTCACAAAGGAGACCGCCTTTGACATGACCTTGAAGTGATACCAGCTCAACACAAGGTTGACATAGAGAAGCCGTATTATGGAAAAGAAACCATATTGTAAATTTAAATGACCTCTGATTAACTAGCCCAGACAGGCTCTGTAGATTTTGTGGCTCCTTCCAGCTGCTTTAAGATGATAACTTTGTTCCTTTGAGTTCCTTAGGAATGTGATGACCCCCGGGAAGAGAACCTATGCAGATAGCCATCATCAATGACGACTGAAAGATCAGGGTATAGGGCATTGCTCCATTCTCTGATGCATATGCAGTAAAACAAAGGACTATCAGGAACTGGGACCAGATGTCTGCCCACGGAGAGACCAGTCACCTCCCCCACCTGCAGACCAGCCCATATATAACTGACCTGTAGTCTTTGTTCTGGGAGACAGTTCTTCCAGACATGAGTCAACCATCTTCCCTCTTGCTAGCAAGCTGTAATAAACTCCTTTCTCTCCTTCCACCTTGCCTGCTGACTATCGGCCTGTCTTACAGTGAGCAGACGAGCTCACTTGGGCCGTAACAGAGGGTGGGTAGGATTTCAAGAGTTGGAGATGAAGGGAGGGGGTTTGCACTGTGGGAGGGGGCATAGGCCAGATGACATCACCTGTCATTACAGACTTCCAAAACTTAGGTCTGTCTCAAGCTCTTCTCATGCAGGAGGCAGTCAATAAATGTGTGCTGATTGATTGACACTCTGTCCCAAGGCCCCTGTCATTCATTTCTGCCCGCGTGAGCAAGGCCCACAGGTGCTGCAAATGCTCCATAGACCAGGCCGAGGGGCACGAACGTTACGTTCACAAAGACCCTCGGCTGCTGTGCTTTGCCTCCACAATGGACATAAACATGTGACCCACACATATTCATCTTTATTCGTCCTCTCAGAACACACTTAACTTCTGGCCCACATCAGTTGTTGATGCAGAATAATGTGGTGTCCCATTTGTCTGAGCAAAGTCTGAACCCAAGCCATAGAGGTTTTATTTTTTTATTTTTTTGAGGAAGATTAGCCCTGAGCCACCATCTGCCACCAGTCCTCCTCTTTTTGCTGAGGAAGACTAGCCCTGAGCTAACACCCATGCCCATCTTCCTCTACTTTATATGTGGGACTCCTGCCACAGCATGGCTTGACAGACAGTGTGTAGGTCTGCACTTGGGATCTGAACCTGTGAACCATGGGCTGCCAAAGCAGAATGTGGGAACTTAACCACTGTGCCACAGCACTGGCCCCACGAGCCATAGAGGTTTTAGCATAATCCTCCCACAGCTGGAGCTTGGTACCACCCAGTTCCTGTAGATGACCACCGACCACTTGAGTTTAATCAAAGTGGTCATTGAAGTAGGCTCAGTTTTTGCCTGGCTCCTGTACAGCGGAACAACCAGGTCAGTTTTCGTAACATGGATTGCTGTGCCTGCTACAGCTTCCTCTCCTGGTCTTTCCCCAGGAGTCTACCCCAGGCACCCATGAGGCCAGTTTCCCCAGCTGGAGTGTCTGATCCTTCCTAGAGCAGAATTGGCAGCTGGTCTTCTTTCCTTGAAATGGCCAGGCACCCTGATCTCAGAAGCTAAGAGCACAGCCATTGTCTAGACCAGAGGTTTACAACCACAGTATGGAAATTCGTTGGTGAGTCCTGTCAGTTGTGAATTGTGCTACAAGAAAAGAGCTATAAGAAAAAGACCACTTAAGCCTACAAATCACAGCTAAAAAATTAGAAAGGATCCACTGTTTTTCCCATAGTAATGTCAGACTCATCCCATGCAACAGGATGGTCTCTGGCCTGGGGTGGAACAGACTGGACTCACAGGTCAGCAGGCTGGGATTACCACACCACCTCCACCCTGCAGTATGTGGGCCAGCAAGAGTGAGGCGGTTCGTGCATTCATCGGCCAGGCATTGCCCTGTGGAACAGAGGCTGAGAAATGCTGGCTTGGTGGGTATCACAACTGAGTAGGTCCTGATAGATGGAGTGCAGGCTGGGGAGCCATCTGTGTGGGTGTTCAATGACTGTGCTGGTGACCTTCCGCTGAACACTTTCCAGCTCTGATCAGCCATGCTTTGTCAAGCTAGAATCAGATACAGTGGCCTCACATGCTTACTCAGCCATTACTCTTTAAGACCTGTGCTAGGTGCCAAGAATACAACAGGCAAAGAGTCCCAGATCCTGCCTTTTTGAGCTTAGAGTCTAAAAGGTTCTATGTTCCAACATTCGCCAAAACTTTGGACAATGTGGGAAAGCAGCGTGTGGCAGATAGCATTTTAATTCATGGGTGACTCAATCAGAAACCACTTGGAGACAAGATGAGTAGATCTGTTACTGCCCAGGGTGGGTTGTCTGCTTTCCACAAGACGTGCCAATAGTCAGGAGGCAAGGTGGTAGGAGAGAGGACTTTATTACAGCTTGCTAGCAAGAGGGAGGATGGCTAACTCATGTCCAAATGAACAATCTCCCAGAACAAAGACTACAGGCCAATTATATACAGGGCTGGTCTCCCAGTGGGGAGATGGCTGGTTTCTGGGTGGGGCAGACATCTGGTCCCAGTTCCAATAGTCTTAGTGCGTGTGCATCAGAGACCAGAACAATGCCCTATACCCTGATCTTTCAGTTGTCATTGATGAGGGCTATCTGCATAGGCTGAGGGTCATCACATTCCTAAGGAGCTCAAAGGAACAAAGTTATCATCTTAAAGCAGCTGGAAGGGGCCACAAAATCTGCAGAGCATTTCTGGGCTTGTTAGTCAGAGGTCATTTAACGTTATAATATGGTTTCTTTTCTATAATACGGCTTCCCTTATGTCAACTTTGTGTTGAGCCAGTATCACATCCTTGTAGCCTCTGCCCACTGGAACTGCTGGAATTGATTGTGTCGTCACCTGAGTGACTATATGGCCTCAAATGTTTTCGGGCGCTGCTCTCTCTACATAGGCTGCCGTTGGGCTTCTGGGAAGAACCCTGCACTAGTCATTGACTTATCAACCAGGCAGAGATCCTTTCTACTTGTGTCTTAGTTTCTATCTCTGTGAGGACAGATTATAACATTTTGTGTCTTTCCTCGTCACCGAGGCTCCATGTTAAGTCAGTCAATATGTGGTTTCTCGTGAAGGCACATGTACTAGTTTCTTGGAGCTGCTGTAACAAGTTGCCAAACTTGGCAGCCTAAACAGCAGAAATGCATTCTTCAACAGTTCTGGAATGCAAAAATCTGAAGTCAAGGTGTCGGCCAAGTTGGTTCCTCCTGGAGGTTCTGAGGGGGAATCCATTCTGTGCCTCTCTCTCGCTTCTGGTGGCTGCTGGCAACCTCTGGTGTCCCTTGACTTGAGGCTGCATAACTCCAGTCTTTCCCTCTGTTTTCACATGGCCTGATACTGACTCAACACAAGGTTGAGAGAAGGGAAGCTATATTGTAGAAAAGAAATCATATTGTAATTTAGAATGACTTCTGATTAACTAGCCACGACATGCTCTGTAGATTTTGTGGCCCCTTCCAGCTGCTTTAAATGATAACTTTGTTCCTTTGAGTTCCTTAGGAATGTGATGACCCCCGGGAAGAGAGCCTATGCAGATAGCCATCATCAATGATGACTGAAAGATCAGGGTATAGGGCGTTCCTCCATTCGCTGATGCATATGCAGTAAAACAAAGGACTATCAGGAACTGGGACCAGATGTCTGCCCCACCCAGAGACCAGATGGAGGCCCCACCCAGAGACCACCAGCTTCCCCTACCCAGAGACCAGCCCCTGTATAACAGACCTGTAGTCTTTGTTCTGGAAGATGATTCTTTCAGACATTAATCGGCCATCTTTCCTCCTGCTAGTAAGCTGTAATAAAGAAACCCTTTCTCTCCTACCACCCTGACTATTGGCCTGTTTACAGTGAGTAGAGGCCCCCCCCCCCCCCCCGGGTGGTAACAGGCCTTCTTCTCTCAGTGTCTCTGTGCCTGCTCCTTTTATGTCTCTTATAAGGACAGTCATCATTAGATTTAGGACTCACCCTAATCCAGGATGACCTTGTAGGGGAGGAAGACATTTCCTCTACCCAATGTGGGTTCGTCTGGCCAGAGGATGAATTAAATTCATGTGAGACAGAATAGCAGGAGAAAATTAAACAAGACTTTATAATATGTATACATGGGAGGCTCAGGCAAGCTGAGCAACTCACCAAAATGGCTGAAGCCCCCACCTTAAATATCATCTTCAACTAATGACAAAGGAGGATGTTGGGGGTGGGGGGAGTCAGTTACAGGAGGTTACCAGAAACAGGAATAAGATTATTATGCAGATTTAAGTCCTTGCTTTTGGTATTGATTAAGAGTTTCTAGAGGTAAAGTCATCCACTTTCTTCTTCCTTGTACAGAGAGGGAGGGACCTTTACAGATGGAGATTTCCTTTACAATGTAAATGTCTCTTAACAAAAGGCAAGCAAGTTCCACTCCTCAGAGCCTCCTTCCCTGTCCCAGTTTATCAAGCATCAAACCCCAAATAATCGTCATGCCAAAGAGACATATCTTGGTGTGGCCAAGACCAGTCCCCAACAATCTCATCTCCATATCCTTACCTTAATCACATCTGCTAAGACCCTTATTCTGAATAAGGCCACATTCTGAGGTTTTGGGTGGACATATCTTTCGGGGGCCACAATTCAACTCATTATGGTAAGTCATAGTACTTAGGGGGTCTTCAAGAGTTTACACTGCAGTAGTCCCATCTGGAGCATTAAGAGTTGATGAGTATTTGGAAAATGTGAAAATAGTTGCTACAATTCTGAGGTCAGATCTCAGGTTTAAAGGTGTCAGGAGCCTTCAGTCCCCCTCATTTGGGAGAATTGGCTAAAGGAAGTGCTCTTTCTTCCTTCCCTCCCTCTTTCCGTCTCTTGCCCAATGACTGAGAAGAGGAAGGAAATTGGTTCGGATCCATCTTGGCTCTAGACCTTCTTTCCATGCAGAAGAGATTGCTAGCTCTTAGCCAGCAACTTTAGATTCCTTCTTGCTAAATTGACATGATTGTAAGCAAATTACACTATTTTCTTACTGATCTGAAAGGTTATAAGTTAAAAAAGAGATTTCAGGATTTAAAAAATGAAAGAGCAACAATGACAACATTGTGAATCTGCTAAATCCACTTGTCTTTACAATGTCCTATTTTGTACGCTGATTATCTCTAAGGAGAATTTCACTTCAGAAATACCCAGGTATTTCCTGAATCTCTTCTGGCATACATAGATAATGACAACATTGCTAGGGCACATCGGGGTAAAGGGAGGAGGCTGCCAGAGTGGCCAAGGGAAGAGCAGCATCTCAGCACTCATGGGGTTCACTTGTCATAGCCCCCGGTTGGTGCCCTGTCACAGAGAGCCATGCAGGATGGACCATAATGGTCATGGACCTGCCATCAGCTTAGGAGGATCAGATTTTACCTAGTGGTGTGACCTCAAGAAACAGAAATTGCCTTGTTTTCACTAAGAAAACTGCATCCCCAATATGTAGGTCCTTTCAAGCTTTTTCTAGCTTTTAATCCTTCAATAAAATAAGTCAGAAGTCAGTCAAGTAGATTGGACTAGCCCAGATGAACCCAAATCTTTCAGTTGGTGAAAGTTAAGAAGGAACAGAGCCGAGCTGAGCTGAGGGGCTAGGGAGAGGAAGGCATGCTGTTCAGGTCAGCTAGGAACTTTGTTCAGATAACTTACACTTTCCAAGACTCAGTTTCTCTGTTAATCAAATTGGAACCTTAATATCTGCCCTGACTATCCAATGTGGTTTCTTTCTTGAGACTTAAAAAAAGAAAATGAATGTGAAAGTTCTTGCATAAAAGTTAAAATTATATTATTACTGGAGCCCAAAGTTCAAGGAGATATTCTCAGGGTCGTGCAGGTTGAGCCCTTGGTGCCTCTCTTGCCTCACCCTACTTATTAGCAATTATTTCATGCAATATATTATTAACAGTTAATGATGACAGGCCCTTGAACTCCATCACTGTTCTGGGCTTCACAGGGAGTTGTTGATTCTGCTTAGTGTGGAGATAGGAGGGGTAGGATCAAATACATAATTCTACAGCTATAAAGCCTTTTGTATCATGATAGTGCCTGGCTTAGTGCCCGGTAAACGCTCAACATTTAGGATTCTAGAGCTGAAGGGATGTCAGCGATGACCTGGCCCAGTGATCTGCAAACTCCCTGATGGTGGAGGGGGCGCGGAATAGACAGGTGCTGTCCCTCCTCCCATAATTGGTGTAGCCCTGCTCTGCTGTTCGTTTTGGCTTGAATGTTTCAATAACGAAAAAAAAAAAAAGGAGGAGGAGGTGGAGTTTTGCCAATGTCTATGTGCCTTTCATGCCCCACCTTCCTCCTCAAAATGAACTTCACCCACTTTTACTCACATCCCAGATCACTCACTGACCCCCATGGCGTCTGAACTTGGTGACTGACCACTCTCCAAAGCTGTCTACCAGGTCAGGTCAGGGGGCAGGTCTGTCTGGGCATCTACAAAGGAGAAGCCTCTCAAAGTCTTGTTTTTGTTGGAAGGGCAGGAAGGCATTGTTGGGAGCAAAAGGGACAGCTCTATGTAACTGGAGTAAACATTAGCACGGGAATGGATTGTCTGCAACTGACAGCGCAAGATATGCCACATTCTTCATTATCTTAAGTTAGATCATTCTCTGT
Organism: Equus asinus; assembly: GCF_041296235.1. Classification (NCBI taxonomy): domain Eukaryota; kingdom Metazoa; phylum Chordata; class Mammalia; order Perissodactyla; family Equidae; genus Equus; species Equus asinus. Next base: position 20,415,481 of record NC_091818.1, read on the forward strand.
CTCCAACCACTTGACTGGCAAGACTTCCAATCTCAATCATTTTTGTGAGTCCTCTTCCATCATTTGGAAGGAGATGAGAACCAGATCTTACATGCTCCAGGAAAAGCAGGTCAGGCCATTTAGCATTCTACCAACGGCTGCACCTGAGATACTCAATTGTCTTTCCAAGGTGGCAGCTCTGCCAGTGGCGTCCACCTCCACAATGCTGAGGCAGACCCCTGCTTGGTCCTCAGGGATCCATGGAGTCTCCTTCCTCCACCTCAGTAATGACGTGTCTGTGGTTCTCAACTCCTTCGGTTCTCTCAGTCTGGCCCCAGAATGGGCCATGCTCCTCCTCCTCTGAGATGATCTAGCTTGTCCCACCTCATAGGGGCTGGAGTGGGGCACCTGAGCCCAGAGCTGCAAACCCAAAGACCTCGCCACACTTGATGGGAGGGAAGGGCTGTTCCCTTTCCTTCTCTTTGATGATAACTCCGTAGTGGCAAGAAGGACTGAACACCAAATAAATTCTCTATAACTCATCAATGAACAGCAATATTCATTGTTATTTTTAAAAAGTGTTTAAAAACAGGGACAATTAAGGTTGTGGAGGAAATGTTGCCACCATTTATTGAGAGATCAGTCTTAATGTCCTGGAAATGTCTTGTCTCAGAAAAATCTTAATTCTCCCTAAAATCACACATTTGGATATAGCTAGAGAATATAATAAGTGAAAGAAAATTTGGATCTAGTGCTCTATACAAGTCTTGCATTTCTGTCTTTATCTGAATTCTAGGCTTTACTGATAGGCAGGCTGAGGTTTGGGCGTGTGACCTTTTCTGCCAAAGGGAACATTAGAAAGGAGCTAAATATATGTTGAGGATTTCTTGAATATCCAGTACTATGTCCCAGATATTTTATGTACATTTGTTCATTTAATCCTAACAATAATACTGTGGGGGTAGGTATTATTATCTTACTTTACAGAGGAGCCAACTGTAGAGATTAAATACATTTCCATCACACAACTCATAAGTGAATGAGTCCAGGGCTTGAATCTAAGTCTCTGATTCAAAATTTCAATGTTCCTTTTGTTAACCGATGTAGTTAATCAGGAAGACAATGGAGGACTTTCTCCGTGTTTAGTTGTTTATTTTACACAAAGATGCAGGTACAGAATATTTGAGTGACTGCTAACTGACAAAACCCAGATGGTATAATAATAGGTAGAAAAGGAGGAGGGAGAAGAAAGAAGAGGAATAAGGTAGAAAAATACAGGGAGACACAGATACACGTGCACACTGCATGTTCCTTTGACCACAGCCAGTCAGTGAAGGGAGTGAATAAAAGTGGGTTTTTTGAAAGACATTGACTTTGGGAAGATTGTCAACAAATTCTTCCAATACTTGTTTGCTGATAATTGTGTCTAAAGGCAAGACTGTTGAGTGCAAATTATGTCTGAATGTTATGTTGGCAAAAAAGAAAGGAAGAAAAAGAAAATCTGGAATGCATACTATCATTTTCCTCTATAATCATAAAGCATTCTCCATTGTGACTGTATTTTCCCTTGGTAATGAATAGTAAACAACATTGATTATAGAAATGATCTAATTGCGCTCCTCTTCTTGCTGCCTGCCATCGCTGCTGAACTCCTCCTTCTTTCTTTTGTGCACATACACACACACACAGAGAAAACTCATAAATCAACAAACCATGTTAAGTACTTACTCAATGCCGTGCACAGTGAAAGGCACAGCACGAGGGGCACCATCCATATTGCTGAAGACCAAATATGCTCTTGTCTATTCTTGACTTAAGAAGAGACACAATGTCTTTTAGGGTAGAAATTGTGTAAATGCTCTGTTCTCAGGGGCCTTTTTGAGCATTCTGTTTGACTTTGGGAGGATTTATAAAGCAGAGTGCCCTTAACATCTATTTCAAATAGATGTGAATGCATTGAGTATGAAATTAAATTCACTCCAGTGGTGGTTATGCAGCTAGGCAAGATTGGCGCAGAATAAATGAGAGCCAAGGGGATTTGCAAAAACTAGAGGAGGTAGGGAGACCACAACGTGGGTCATGTTTTCTGTAGCAGGTAGAAGGTGCTGGAGAGTTTCTGCAGAGCCAGCCTTGGAGTAAGCGGCAGATCATACACATGGCAGCTAACTTAGGAATGTTGGAAGCCATTCGCAGGCATTTCCTCTGCTTCTGGCATCTCTCTTCACATTTGGAAAGCATACCAGTAGAATGGTAGTTTCCAAAGTTTTAGGTCCTGACTGCTTCCCCGAGAAACATCATGGTAATCTATGTTCCAAATCAGCCTTCCATTCCTGGTGCTAAAAATCAAACAAACCATTTGACTAAGGATGAGTTATGGGCCTTCCACAGCCGCTAAGCAACTGTTAGAAAATTTTTAAGGATAGTCCCTCTTGACATCACATCAGATATTTGAGATGAAGAATAGGAAAAGGAAGACAGTGAGAGGGCCCAAAGATGAGGCTAGATCATGGGCATCTTATCCCATAGCAGGCCCAGGTGCAGAGCAGCCTTGTCTGAAGCAGTAGCTTAGCCCACAGGGATGGACATGGGCTTCCAAGTCAGATGGATGCACGCGTTCAAGTTCGGGTTCTGGCCCTTCCCATCTGTGAGACCTTCCCCGGCCCCTCAGTATCTATGCTCTTGGTTGTCTCATTCGTAGGGTGAGTTGTCTGAGAATTAGGGATAATGAAAAATGCCTGACATGGTAAGCTCTTAATAAAAAAATAGCTATTATTATAATTTCATAAGTTTTCCAAATGATGATGTATTGTTGCTGCAGCAATGCCTCGCTGCCTTAGGACTCTCAGGAGTTCACGCAGACGTTCTGACCTCCAATTACAGAAATGCTCACCTGGAACGTGCCAATGGACAGATACATCAGTTTCCCTGGTTGCCTTTCTGTAAGGAGAAGCCTGAGTCTATTTGTGGCCAAAAAACTACATAATCTATTACCAATCCGAAGAAGAAAACTATATACCTGACAGTATTGGGATTGAGGTTACAAAACTGAAACTTGGGAAAGTAAAGGGGAATTTCCTACGCCCTCAGATTTAGCCCGGAATGTGTTGTCTCGGCCACTCTTCCATGGATGGCCCTGACACATAGCAGAGGAGCGTATGAAGAAGCCTTTCTCTGCAAGGTGCTATCAGGGATGACTGGGCTAAATCAACAGCTAGAGAGACACTGATGTGTAAATCAGAGAGGAACCATTTAACTGTGAGCCTCATGTTTGGTTTAGGATGCTTTTGACTTTGAAACGAGAAAGCTGACACTGTCTGGGGCCCTCCTTGGTAAGCGTGGGAAACCACAGGCTTCGGAAAGCCCAGGACCTGCAAATATTTGGGTTTATTTTTCTACACACTGATAAGTTCTAGCTGTAAGTCTTTCGCATACTTACGCCACTACATTTTTGTTACTGCCTCTTCTCTGGGTGCCCATTGTACATAATGCAAATGCACACACATCAACAATAACAGCCCAAACCGCTGCTTGTACAGCTAACAGAAACCAAATGGCCCAGCAGTTTCGAACTCCACATAGTACATGTTTTTATCTTCCCCATTGATTTAAGAATTTCTCTCCCTGAGCTAATTTTCTTCCCTGTTCATTCTACTCCAGGCCCCAAATGTCTGTAGTCTACAGGTCTTTTGTCAACCACACTTAAAGACTTCCATCTCCTCTAGGGTGAATTTCTCTGCCTTGTTTATTACTTTCTGGCCTTCGTCACAGACGGGGACTTTGACCTTCTGAAATTCCTACTGGAGATTAAATATGGAACCCAGCAGTCCATAGGCGAGTTAACAGACAGTTTCAGTACACACAGCAAGACCTTGCAGAGGGGTCAAATTATTAACTCATGGGAAAATGTGGATCCATGGTCCAATGCAGGATGTAACACATTCTAATCAGCTTTTCACACTGGGGGTCACTGAGTCCTAGGTAGGCAATAACTCTGCTCTTGGCCAGCAGGAGAACCCAAGGTTGGGCTTTTTCTGCAAAGCACACAAATGCTACTGATTCCTTCTGTATGGAACTTTTAGGCCCTTCAGTTCCACTTTGACAGCCTTGCTTTTGGCCCTCATCTATAATACCTCTTTTTGGTGGTATTGTGTCAGAATTACTGTCTTTTCTTTCCCCCTCCTCCTCTCTTTTCCCTTTTCCCATCCTAGTTTTAGGCTTTTCTAGAGGTTTAAAGTATTACATGGCTGGCCAGTAAGACAGAAGTAAATAAGAAGCATCTAGGGTACCTGGGGTATATATCCCATAACTATCCTGGCTCTTGAAGTTCCCAAGTCAGAAGGTGGGGGAGCCAGGAATATAGTGGAGAAATTGATGGCCTTCATTCAGCAAACGTATTGTGTTATAATTGAATGGAGATTTTAAGTTTCTAAACTTTCTGAGAAATCTGTGAATTTGATTGAAGATGTTTTGTACAATTGTCTCTTGATCAGTTCAGATTTCTTCACCGGCCCTTCTTTCTGCTGCCTGCCCTTTGGTTATCTTTGTTACTTACTCTGATACAGGGAAGGAAGGCTCCAAGAGAGAAGGAGAGAGGAAAATATGACTCTATAGTCTTCCTATTTTGGAATCTGTTAATATTTTCTTGGGAATAAGAGACTAAAACTCTGGGTAAGATGTGTTTTTGGTACCATCCATACTTCTATGCCACTGGGGAGAGCAAACCTTCCTGAAGTGGATGAAAGCAATTTTAGATCAGATGGACAGCTTCATTTGTAACTAATCAGGGAGCTACGTGCCCCAAACTTCCTCTTCATGGAGGTCCAGGAATTTGCGGAACTCGTTCAGGGTGCTTTTGGCAGCGCTCATAGGAAAAACACAAAAGAGAAAGCTTTGGAAATTTCTGCAGTTTCTGAGCTATGCTGCCTAAGCATTTCTGATCCCCTAAACTCTTCTAGGACCTACTGTAGCAGCATTTAAAATATCCAGAATGAGGTAGTGCTCACCTGATTTATTCCCCCCAATTTGACCAGTTCAGTCAAATTGCTGTCGTTGTCTCTGTGTTCAGGCTCCACCCAGGCCCCAAGAGCTTGGTCTTTACTCAGCCCCGCGTAAGAAACCATTATACACTCTGAACCATTACAAGACTGCTTGGCCAGGCTGACGGTGGTCCCCTATATGACTAGGATGGGGCTGTTCCAGAATTCTCTGAGTTTGGTCTCAAAAGATCCTTCTGAAATTATTGATGAGTGGGAGTAAGGGACCTTGAGTTCTGTTCCAGGAATTCTGGAATCAGCCCGACTCGTGTCCTGGCTTCAGCCACATTAAAGCCACAAGGTCAGTGGCAGTGACACCACCTCAGCGTGCGTTGCAGTTGCCCGAAGACTGCGTGTGCATCTCTGCGTTCGTCCTCACAGTGGCTCTGGGAGGTTTGCTGGGCTGCATCCTAGTCATAATAGCAAAGCCTTCTTGAACACTTGCTAAGTGATGGAATTTAAGCCAGGCGCTCCAGTGCCTGCCCGACCCCGTGAGATAACACTGTTTACAGGGGCTCAGAGCGCCGAGTCAGTCGCCACACTGCAGAGATGGCCTTTGAATCCTGGTCTGCGCAGCCCAGGAGGCCATACCCTGCACCCCCAGGACCCTCCCAGATTTCTCCTTCTCTGGCTGGTCTGCTTCCTGCTACACAGTGCTAAAGGCACTCTATATTTTGGATTATTAAACTTTAAGCAGCTTATAAAACCACTCCGTTTTGCTGACCCCGCAGCTGGGAGTGATTACTCGGTGCGAGCCCTCGGGCGGCGGCCGCGGCAGCTCTCCCCTCTCCTCTCATCCTGCATCCTCTCCTCCGGCTGCCCTCCAGAGGCACAGGGGGGCTGTAAAGAAATGCTGCTGCCAGTTGCAGATGAAGTTGGTAAGGGTCTCTGGAGGGGCGGCCCAGGCACGAGCATTTTCTACCAGCTCCCAGGTGAGTCCCATGGCAATCAGGGCTGGGCACCATTGGCTTCGGAAGGAGGCAGTGTGCAGGTCACGTCATCTTGGTCACACGGGTATCTTAGCTGGCCTTCCAGAGGCAGAGATGGGTGTACAGAAATCGTTTCATGCGGCACTTAGCACAGGGCCACATGCAAGGAATCTCACCAAGTTTTGGATGTTACCTACAGTAGATCAGGAATTTTTAATTTAGAGCCAGTTGATGGCTTCTCAAGCGGGGCAGGGCATGGTTTGGGGACTCCTGAGACTGAATTGGGTATTTGTCAGATGAGCATTTTTCCAATGAGGGGTGCGTTATTTTCAGAGTTTCTCTAAGCAAAGAAGGTCAAGGAGCTCACAAAAGTCACCTTTGTGATTACTCCAAGAGCAGCAGTAGAAGGGAGAAATCCAGGCTATCAGAGCCGGAAGGGGCTGGGGTCGTGACCTTGGGGCAAATGACAATGACCTGGGGCTGTTGGAAATACTGATGCCAGGGCCATAAGCTCAGAGGCTATGACTGTATCGTCTGTGGGAAGACCAGGGAATGAGTATTTTTAAAAAAGCTCCCCAGACGCTTCTCAGGAGGCGCCAGGGTGAGAACCGATGGTGGAGAGCCCCACTCAGCTTTCAGAAGAGGCCCTGCGGCCCCACAGAGCTGGCTCATCAGCTTCTCTGCCGCTGGGCTCTGAGCACCAGTTACCATCACGTGTTCCCTCCTAGGCCCGTTTGATGACCGGCTTCCACCTTTCATTCCAGCTCCAAATTGCCCCCACTGCACCTCTCTATCTTCTTGTATTTCTCCAAAAGCTCTCTCTCTCTCTCTCTTTATCTGCTTACTTATTTCTAAGAAAGCTCACCAACTAGTTTTATCATCTGCTTTGATTAGAACACTTCCAGAACCAGGACTAAGGTGAGGCCTCAGCACAGAATTTAAGGGGGATCAAAACCCTCTGTAATTGAGATAAATAATATTTGAAAGTGCTATTTTTTAAAAATCAAAATTAATGCAAAAAACCCCATAGTGAATAAAATACCAAAATTTTAAAATAAACAAAATCACTCTCAGTGCCTCGCAAAGCCGTATCAAAACGTGAGGCAAAAGAAAAACGTCAGTAACATTGATCCTGACTTTATTTAAAAATTCAACATTTTGTTCATCATAGGGTTTTTTTCCCCACTAGCTTAGTGCATTAAATATTGCAAATAAAGAGTGCAATAAAATATGGTTGATCTTGGTGCTGGCCTGGTGGTGTGGTGGTTAACTGCTCATGCTCCACTTTCACAGCTCAGGGTTCATGGATTCAGATCCCCAGTGCAGACCTATATACCACTCATCAAGCCATGCTGTGGCGGTGTCCCACATACAAAAAATAGAGGAAGATTGGCACAGATGTTAGCTCAGTGACAGTCTTCCTCAAGCAAAAAGAGGGAGATTGGCAGTGGATGTTAGCTTAGGGCCAATCTGCCTCACCAAAAAAAAAAATATTGTTGATCCTGGTGCCCCTTACATTTTGTCCCCTGGTCCCAGCCCTAAGGACTGCATCTGCTTAGTGGAGTCCTGGGGGCTAACAAGAAGCTGCTGGCCATTATGGGGAGCAGGTTGAGCCACGGGGCAGGGTGGGAGCTGGGACAGATCAAATAATATATATATTTTATTATAAAAGTAGATGAAAATATTGCTTTCTTACCAGCCAGCACCAAAGTTTTCCTTAGAGGAGAGCTCAGACTTCGCTGAAGAACACTTTCTAGTCAGCTGCTTAAAGGAAAGATAAAACTGATCATTTGAGTTATTAGCAGCCAAGATGATTAAAAAAAGAAAAAGACCCATAGGCTGTTTGGTTAGGGAGAAAAGAGGACAGATGAGGAAAAGCCTGGGAAGGGGAGCAGGTGGCAAAGCATGTTTTTGGGAACAGGAATTGCTGATGCCCGAGTTGTTTGCATTTGAAATCTAAATCTTTCCGTCTTCCTAAACCTTCTCGTGAAGTCCGTACAAATGTCTTATGTGAGTGGGTTTTATTTTATTTCTGTGCTGTGCAGGTTAAGGCAGGGGATGCATCTCCTGTCAGGAGGAATGAGAGGCCCCTTCAATGGACTAATTCAGCAGAAACAGGAGCTCAGAGCCTGAGAGGCGGACAAGGTCTTTAGGAATTCTCGGAAATTTCGCGGAAGGCCTCAGGCATCCAATGTTTGTGGAGTAAAGTGTTGAATCCACCTTCCCCGAAGCTGAAGGGGCTGGAGGCGCGGGCCTTAGCACGGCTGCTCCCAGTGCCACACAGCGCCCTTGAGTCACTAGTTTGTGGCTGTGTAGACTCAGGTACTTGTGTGTGACTGCGGCTCCCACCTCAGGGTTTCTTCTCCAGGCCTGCAGTCTCATCACCTTTCTCTCCCTATCAAAAAAATTATCAAAAACTTAGATATAAGGCAACCAGATGGGCCCCGTGACCTTTCAATGTCCTATGGGGACAAAAGCCCAGCTGAGGGTTATCTCGGATAATGCCTGTCTTCAACTCACTGTTGACTGATGTCTAAAGTTCCCAGTTACAGAGGGCACATATGAAGTTGTAGCTCTTTCCTTGGCAGACATGCAAATAATTTATGTCTGGCAGGGAGAAAAAAATCACTCCAAAGTATATAGCTTATTTCCTTTAAGATATTAATTAATTTTGTATCTAACCCAGTGATCTTACTGGAACATTGCTTTTCTAAATTGCCTATGAACACCTAGCTCTTCAAATCTCTTTCAACTGGTCTTAACATCTTACTGGTTCCCTCAGGGATTAATGAGTTGAACAAGACCTTTGAAGTGTTTATTTCATATGTGTATGAACAGTCATGATTTTGCCTTATTGACAATTGTACTTTAGCTCTCTCTGTGCCTGTAGACCTCAGACTATGGGCGGTTCCACCGCCCCTTCCTGCACAGAACACAGCCTCGGAATCACCCCGCCATGGCTTCCACGCACCATCGGCACAGCATCGGGCCTGGTGCATGACAGTGGCTCAAATATTCACTGACCGTTGTGTGATTTCTAGCCCCCATTCCGCTGTCTGCTTTGATGACTAAGTTCCACTTGTCAGACCCGAGGATTGGTCCTTCTAAGGGGAATGGCGTCCTGAGGACCCAGGATGCTGCACGGAAGGTGGGGTACCTGATGCTCTTCTCCTAGCGAGGAACGTGGGGTTCAGGAGCCCCAGGAAAGTCTGTCCCCAGCGGGGCCCCTTTAAATCTCTTGCTTAGGGTTCATGGCCCTGGCTGCACATTAGAATTAATTGGGGAGAGAAAAGCACACCCACGTCAGGGCCCTATCTTCGGAGAGCTTGATTTAACACACATGAGCCAGGCCTGGGTATCAGCATTTTAAAAGGCCTGCCACGGATGCTTCTGCGCAGCCAGCGTTGAGAACCACCGCTCCAGCACCGACCCTCAGCCAGCCCATGGAACGCAGGCCGGCTGTCCTCCTCCTCAGGCGTTGGTCACTTGAGCTTTTACAGCCCCGTCCTCCCGCCCCACCCCCCGCGGCTGTTTTTCTGTGCAGCGCCCTGTGTTAGTCTTCGTTGTGGGGCCCTCAGGAGCTCCAAAGTCCACAGAAAAATCCCCCTTCCTAAAAGATTCTCAGCTTATCAGCAATCTCCCCTACTGGCTGCCCAGAATACACTATTGTATGCAGTTTTTCTCTTTTTTTCTTTTTTTAATTCAAAGTTCTTGGCAGCCACTAAAATGTCTCAGAGGCAGAAGCCGACTTTGATAGGCTGTCGGCAGAGTTGAAGACTGCAATTTTTAAACAATTTTCTAAAATCTCCCTTTTCTCGTCTGTCCTTCGCTCCACTGCCTTTGGACTGCCAATTTGCACAGTGCGCTTTGCTGGCCTCCGCCCCAGCCACCCTCCCCTCCTGCTGCCCCTACAAATTAATGCAGTACAGGTTTCTCCCAGTGTGGCTTTCTCTGGCCTCTCTGCCATCACAGCCTGGCAGCTTCAAAGCTCTCATCGTCCTGTTTCTGTCTTCCCCTGAGCCCTGGTGGACTGACTCCGCTGCACGGGTCAAAAGTGCAGCCTCAGCCCCAAGGCAGGAACCGGGGGGCAGTGAGGAGAGCCTCAGAGCCTCGTTTCTCCCCCCTCCCCTTGTCCACCTCCTCCCCCAAGACCAATCCTTCCTCTGCAGAGATAAGGCTCTCTTCTCAGTCCCCGCATCCCCTTCCTCTGATTCCCGTTTCCTTCTAGTTCAGACTAAGGCGGCGATTGTGAAGGGGGGTGTGGGGTTTTGCGCAAACCCTGAATCTTTTCCAGTCTGCCCTCTGCCCTGCCTGTCAGTTCCCGGGCTTGAAACCGCTCTGTTTGCTTTTGCTGGTAACAGGATACTGTTTTGAAAAGTGATGCAGAAGTCAGATTACTTATGAATCTGGGCTTTATTTTGCATGAATGCTTTTCAAGGCAACTATAGATTTATTTTTTTTCCTCACCAAGAATTCTGTTGCTGGGGGTGAGGGGGGTGGGAAGGGTGTGGGGGTGGGGGGTGGGGAGGGTGTGTTGGCGGGCGGCGCGTGGTAGCCAGGAGGCGGGGAAGCCCAGAGACCTGTTTAACTTTTCACCCTGGAGCTTGGAAATCTCGGCGGCAGGGAGGTAGGAAAACCAAGTAGCCACCGTTTCGTTGGCAGCTTCTTTCAGTCAAGATCTTGCCCTTTCCTCTCGGAAAATGTCATTATTTCACCCAAGATGTCGTTCATCCCACTAAAGTATCTGTAGTGCCTGTTAGAAATCACCTGTCAAACGTTCTGGAGAAAGAAAAATGTAGAGACAGAATAATAGTAACCAATTTTCATTAAAAGCCTGGTCAGTCCCTTGTGCCTCTTGTTGCTCATCTTTAGGACAGCTGTGTATGGCAAGTCTATTATTCCCATTTTCAGGTGAAACAGCATGGCAACCAAGGGTTTTAGATTTTTCAGGACCGAACCGAATTTAAGTATTCTCTCTCAATAGCAGACCACATGGCCGATAATGGATCCTAAGTGTTAGGGAAGTGTGGCCCGGTATCATGTTTCTAGTCTCTGAATCAAGTCACCCCCACAGCATTATAGTCATAGGACGAAAGCTGTGGCGTCTATGGAACGTCAAACAGCCTATGGAAAGATGGACTCTATAAAAATCAGGTATTGAGGGCTTTTGGTGAAGTTCAGAGGAGAATAAGCAGCGAGAAAAGAAAGGGCCCTTTGCAAAAACTGGCTGACAGTCCCAGGCCTGAAAATGCCACTGGTTAACCCAAAAATGCAACAATAGGGGAAAGAGGAAATGAATTATGGGACACATAGTAACCACATTGCTGTTCTTATGTATCGTATTTTCGAAAATATTAATTGGGGGAATCTTGCAGTATTTTAAGTGAAAAGAGCAGGTTGCTCTATAATTTTAACCTTATAAAAAGTAGGAAAAACTGAGAGAAAGCCCAAAAGTATTAGTAGCAGTTATCGTTGAGTGGTAAGAATATTTTTATAGTTTTGAAAAATATTTCCTATGTGTTCCACAATGGGCATGTGTTCTTGCTGTAATCAGAGCCCAGCCACTAAGGTCACCCAAAGAAAGGAGAGGAGGAGGACCCCGCTCCTCGTACAGTGCTTCACTTGGGTCGAACATCAGGAAGGCAGCCCGGGGGGAAAGACTCTTCCAGTGCGGCCTCGTGTAAGCAAATATATTCTTTGTCTTTCTTCTCCCTTCCCCTTTTCTGCGAGACTGTGTATTAGCTTCTGGCCTGTTTCGCCTCCTTCTGCTGTTACAGACGGATTCACTTAAACAGATGTGTTTGTTGTATCTGTGATTGACAATAGTTTCTGAGGGTCTCTTTCCCATTCTCCTGCACTGGGGATACGAGAGGGAAGGAAATGAGGGAAAGAGAGAGTCACCTATCCGAGTCACAGTGCTGTGTAGCTGCTTGAGGTCCCTCAGGGAGCCCTGTTGTGACCCAAACGCTCCTGCTACAGTCAGGGTTCCTGGACCCTAAGCTCTCCCGGGCAGCCGCTCCCTTGCAAGCTGGTTGTGTGCATTTCCATCCCCTGACATCACCGCAGGTAAAGAACTGCTGGCAGCTTGATGTTCTGTGGAACGGCTCCCTGGATGGTGCTAATATCTGTGGTGCTTACTCAGTCGTGTGTTCTCTTCAATCTGGAGGAATGCAGAGCAAATGCAGGGCCTGGAGACCCCAGAAGAACCACTTGAGGAGAGTGGGCCTGTAGTGACCGTTGGGCCTACACTGGAAGAAATGATTTTTGTGTTTTAAATTTTTTTAATTAAAAAACGTAAATTATTCTTGTTGGAAAAATAATGCATGTTTATTGTTTCAAGTTTTGGAAGTCTCGAGCATTTTCCATCCACTTTGGGAGGGCAGAGGAAGTCTTTCTAGATCTCCTAATGAAGTCTTTATTTTTTTAGTTCACCTTGAAGAGATTAAATTTTGGTTGAGAGCACTTCCTACTCTACTCTCTTTACTGGTAGATCTTTCAGGGTGTGGCCTGAGTTTGTGCTATATTGAGGTTACTCAGGAAGTGACGTGATGGGGCCAGCCTGGTGGCGCAGGGGTTAAGTTCGTCACACGCTCCACTTCTCGGTGGCCCTGGGTTCGCCGGTTCAGATCCCGGGTGCGGACATGGCACTGCTTGGCAAAAGCCATGCTGTGGTAGGCGTCTCACATATAAAGTAGAGGAAGATGGGCACAGATGTTAGCCCAGGGCCAGTCTTCCTCAGAAAAAAGAGGAGGATTGAGAGCAGATGTTAGCTCAGGGCTAATCTTCCTCAAAAAAAAAAAAAAAAGGAAGTGACATGATGAACACAGATGAGGGGTTCCAGTGCTCCCTGTCCCTGAAAGAACTAAGACACTGTTCTTTCTCTGAGTTCTGAAGATTCGGTGGGGCGGCACTTCTTCCGGATCCGGCACTGTGGGCTTTGGGGAGATAGTCACCTTTCCCTGTCTCAGTATCTCTGTATGAAATGAAGATGATGTTACACCGTGTCCCAAAGGTGTTGTGAGGAGCATTTGAAATCACGGATGTGAACCTGTTTTGAAAATAAAGATGTTCTAAATACAAGGTCTTATTCATATTTCTTCTATACTTCTGTATGTGTCCAGTGGTACCACACATCAACATCAAACATTTTCAGATGTCAACTATTATGTGCTTAGCATTGCAAAAGGGAGTGTGGAGGATATAGAAGTGAAAGACATGGTCCAGGTCTCAAGGAGCTTACAGGCCCGGTGAGATCACCCATCTCTGATGACCTCATGTATAGAACACACACAGCCATAGGAAAGACCACAGAGGAAACACTGCCAGGAGGTTGGAGGAGCAGAGAGGCCTCCTGTAGGCTGGGCAGGGCTTGCATACGCTATAAGGAAATGGTGCAGTATTCCAGGTTTGGGGAAAACCAGGAAAACCCAAGGGGGGAATGGTATATGGGTTCCGGAGGCATTAAGAAAAAATGATGGACTAGACAGAAAGTGTTGAGGAATGACAAGGAACCAGCTGGGATGCAAAGGGACAGATAAGGGGGAGAGGGTTCGAAGAGTCAGGCAGAGTTGAGTCCTCAAAGAAAGAATGTGCCCGCATACACACACCTCCACAACCTAAGATCACACTGTCTGCTCAGGGCATCTGGTGAGCTGATGAGAAGTGGTTTTGAGGAGAAACTGAAAATCTATTTCCAAACATCTCAGCAACTGTAAAAGGGAATGTAAATCTTGGTTGTTATTTTAATATACTTTTGTTAAATGAAGATAACTCGAGAATAGGAGTAATATTTTCCTCTTGAATTTCTGAGTGTGTTAGCTGTGGAAAATTATCCAGGAAAATGCATTTTTTAAAATCCTAAGTTAGTGTTTATGGAAATACTAAATAAATAAAACCTTTAGGAAGAGAAAAAGTAGGATTGCATGCTTAGAAATTTTATGAGTTTTGCAAAAAGACAGATCAATCAAATTGTAGGACCAGCCAACTTCCCCTCACCTTGAATTTCAAAGCATTCCTTTTGGAAGTTGGTTTTTTGATTTCTTTAAAAAAAATCTCCCCTAGTCTTTGAACAGCTGGCGCTGGGTCCCATGCCAACCTAGGTCATTAACATGCTACCACTGGTTTTAATGAAGCAGGAAGTTTGGCTGAGAATGGGGACTACAGGGCAGCTGGATTACAGGACAATAACAGTGAAAAATGCATATTTATGGACTTCTATAAGCACAGATTATTGATTTAGTGCAGCTTAATGGATCTGACATGTTTTAGATTTTCTTCAGTTATCTTATAGAATGATTTTTCAATTCTTGCATGAGTTTCAAAAGCTTTTTTCCTATGATTTGTAATGCCTGTTAAATGGTCACAGGATTATGTTTGTTTAGATATATATGAAATGTTTATATTCTTTTGCCAAGTAGCAGTTCAGATTTTTTAAAGCCTGCATCTGCAAGTGAAGGCAGTGGATGTGAAATGAGCCAACAGTAAAACTCGGGCAGTTGGTAACTAGACACTGTTGACAGGTCATTTATCTGCTATCACAAAACCCATCAGTTTGATCAGTGGGGACTTTCTTCTAAGTGGGAAACTTATTTGTAGGCATAACCATTTCGCCAACAAACCTTAATTTGGTGCATTCTTAAGGTCAGATTGCATTCAACCTGAGCCCACTGCTTTTACCTAAAGTTACAACAGGGCAGCCCCCATCTCTGTCCCAGCAGAACAGAGAACAGACAAGAGAAAACTCAGCAAGAGCAGAGACACCCTGCTGTATGGCCAGTTGAGGAGCCATCCCTGCATGGAGCCCAGGGCATGCTGGGAATATCTCTTTGGAATCTGAGCTTCCCAGCCCACTGTTCTGTTAGTGAAATGTCCTTTAGTTAGGTCAATTTCCTGACCCAACTAATAAAATCTGCAGGTCTAAGTCTGGAAATAATTTTGTCATGAGGATGTAAGTATGGTTTTTGAATTTGATAGATTTAATTTAAATGCATGTTAGAATAACATAGGGGATTCTCTGAAAATTTGGGATAAAAGCTGTAAATTTCATCTATTTGGTCCCATTTGAGTGTCCATCAGGACTACCCAGAGGAAGCAAGACCGTTCTCTCTGGCAGTGTTGAGGAAGGACTGTATGTCCACTGACCAGGAGGATGACCCAGTGCTCCAGGACAGAGGTCAGCAAACTGCAGTCCTTCATCTGGATCTTTCCTTTCTTGGGAAACTTATTTTTAAAGCAGCAGCCATTTCAGGGCCATGGGAGCCAAGAACTCCTTACAATAAAGTTTGTTCCTTCCAGGGCTAGAACATTTTGTCGGTGACTTCTCATGTCTTAACATTGTGCTATTATGACATCATTGAAACTGAGTCAGGGTAAAGTCAAAACATTTAAATGGAAATATTTATTTCCTTCAAAATGTAGCTTATTTTACCCTCTCCAACTTTGAGAAGGAATATTAGGAGGTAGGGAGACGAGGTGAAACAACCATTGACATTCGTTATAAATCCTAGGGAGTTGTAACAAAGCATCCTTGGTCCAGTTCCAGGTCACGAAACTTCACATCCCTTTTTCCACTCAGACAAGTCTTTGCCTTCACAGTGTTTCTTCCAGCCTTGCCTACGGAGGAAAGGGAAGCAAGAGCAACAGAAAGAAGCATGACAGTCCAAATATTCTTAGGTTCAAAAACCGTAGACAGTTAACCAAAATCACCAGCAGTACCCCGGGCTTAGTTTCATTTGCTTCTGAGGTCCAAGGACTCTATCCTTTCGCCTTGTTAAGACTTTCCTCCCCCTGGTTTTCTCCTAGTCCCTGTTAGCCTCAGCAATAGGTAAACAACTTTTATGAGGATGGGTCATTTAGTTAAACACCCACATCTCTGAAAATGTGGTTCTTCAAGTGAGTGACCTGATTAGCAATGTTCACAAGAAATACAGCTGCAGAGACGATGGTGAGCAGCTAATCCGAGTCTCAGGCAGAATCTTGGGAAAGTTTCCCACCAAGTGATCCTGTAACTGATATGCTCATTTTTCTCTCACTGAGACCTGTTCTCTCCTCCCACCAAATGTCACCAGAGCCCTCCAAAATCTTATCCAAATTGAAAGCAAACACAGGCTTTTTTTTTCCCTTGTGAATTGACTTCATGGATGCTTTCCAGTTCACATTAGAAAGCACCTCTTTCCCCACTGTTTGGAACCCTGTAACCTAAAAAGCGATCGCAAATGACCATGACTCAATGCCATCTCTCCTCTTCCTCCCAATCCCCCTCCCCCCACATCCCCTGCACACCCACACTAACGGGCAAGGGTGTAGACAAGGCCATGTGACAATCTTTGGACCACCCCGCAGAGGTGGGTTTGTCAGTGTCCGCTGACACTTCGGGTTTTTGCCATATCAGCCTACGCCTCCCAAGGAAAGACTCTTACCAGTAGTTCATCCCTTCTGTCTCTTTAACAATTTTCTTGGCACAGATAATCGCATCTGTGAGGTCATCAGTGAGCAAGGCTGTGAGAAAGAGGAGGAGAGGGTTAGCTGAGACTTGGTTGTTTGAGGGGGGCTCCAAATCAGGTTTTCTTCACTCTTCTCACTGTTTTTTGGAACAGGAGGGCTGGAAAAACTATGAGTCATATTCTTATTTTTGTTATGCTTCTTCACAAATAAGGAATTTTTTGTTTCTAGATCATCCTCATTTTAAATTCCTTGAAGTTTTCAGAGGAATAGACGAGTCCTGAAGGGTTTTGGAAAATGTGTTTAGAAAAGACACAAGAGGAGAATGGTTTTTATGTGCAGAAGAAACACACAAGTAAGAGAGGACAGTCCAATGTTTTCTCTACTCAGGTTACTTTGACATGTAAGATCACTTTATAGGTCATTATTAACCTTTTGTCTATTGTAACTTTCCAGTTTGTGCATCAAAACATTTTTATCCAAGTTGTTTCTCATGTGCAGAAATTTTTAAGTTTTATGTCTTTGCCTTTATTTCTTTTTTTGTGACTGTCAGACATAAGGAACTTTTCAATTGAAAATGTCTTAATTGATATCAGCATTCTTTCCTGCTTGCCTGGAAGTGGCCTCAAATACCTTCTCAACACAAACACAGCAGAAAAAGGCAAGTAAATAAAACAAGTCCAGCATCACTTCTGTTGCAGGTTGGGTTCTCTAGAAGCAGATGCTGAGCTGGGTTTTGGGTGCAAGGTATTTATTAGGGATCCACACCTGTGAAAGAAATGGGGCAGGAGCAAGACTGGGTGGCTGGAGGTGTCCACTGTGATGCAGGCCCATCAGAACCTCAGTCAACTGGGCCAGGAGCTTGGGAGTGAATATTGACCAACAGAGTTACCCAAGTTGGGCCCAAATGCCCGGGCTCACTCAGTCCCTGGGTGTGGGCTGCCCCAGAAGAGCAGAACCTTGGGTGAGGCAGCTCTCTGCAGCTAAGGCAGATTTTGAAGGAGGTGCCAGGTAGACTGTCTGCAAGTCACACAAATACAGCTGGGACCAAACCTCTTCCCTTTCAGGGAATCTGGGCAGGCAGTCCATCTCCATGCCAACCACAACCACCTGTCAAAGATGCAAAACTCAAACCGCTTAATGGCATTTCTATTTATCAATTAGGCAAAGATTTCTTAAGAATTTGGTAATGCTCAATGTCAGCAAGGGTGCAATGAGACAGGCACTCTTGAATACTTGCTGGTGGAAGCGTAGTGGGGTCAACTTTTCAGAAAAGCACTTTAGCAGCACGTGTCAAGGCCCTTAAAGTGGTTCTTATGCTTTAACCCAGTAGTTTTTCTTTCTGGACTTATCCTAAGGAAATAATCATGAATCCAGACAAAGATTTATTTACCAAGTTGTTTACTGTAGCTTTATTCACATGAGGAAATTTGTTTCCAAATGGAAAAAATCTAATTGCCTCATAATTACAGATGTTCACATTAATAATAATACCTCCATATAATGACATAAGGAGCCATTTTAATCATGTTTTCACATGAACCTAATACTATTGGAAAATGCTCCCAGTGTGAAGTTACCAATATCTGCCTAGAGCTCAACGGTCCAATATGGTAGCCATTAGCTACACGTTACCATTTAAATCTAAATTAATTAATACAGTTGGAGCGTCAGTTCTTCAGTTGCTCTTGCTATAACTGGATGGTCCAGATAGAGAACATTCCGTCATCACAGAAAATTCTATTGAACAGCACTGGTTTAGAGGAAAAAAAGATAGTCATAAATTCACCAGTATTTTCAGAAAGATTAGCTCTTAATTGTGGGATCACCAAGGCTTTTAAATCTTCACTGTATGTTTTCTAAAGCTTTTACAATAGAAATGCATTATTTTTATTAAAAGAGAAAAAATAACCAAAAAGAATAATGTTTGCCTAAAATATTTCTTTTTTTTTTTTTTTCTTTTCAGGAAGATTAGCCCTGAGCTAACATCTGTGCCCATCTTCCTCTACTTTATATGTAGGATGCCTGCCACAGCATGGCTTGATAAGCAGTGTGTAGGTCCATGCCCCAGATCTGAACTGGTGAACCCTGGGCCACTGAAGTGGAATGTGGGAACTTAACCCCTGCGCCACCAGGCTGGCCCCTAAAATATTGCCTTTTAATGGATCATTATAATACCAAATTACTTTGTAAATTCAGTTGAAAAAGGAATTTTCCTTGAATATGGTGGTTTAGTTGTGAATTGGTTGCTTTCTCAAATAAGCTTAACTAGAACATAAAGGTAGTGACAGAGTTCTTTGAAGCAAATTCATTCTAAATGTGGTTTTCTAAAAAATTTAAAACAAATTCTATTAACTGGGAGAAAATTAATAAAAGATATGGTCTATAAGTAACAGCAAATTGAGGCAACGTATGCAAATTCACTAGTATTTGGTTTACAGTGAAAAATAAAGCTTTCTTAGCTTATAAAAGTCTATTGCCTTGTTTCTAGAGAGTTAAGTATTTAGAATAATAATAGCTATTACTAATAGCTAACTTTTATAGAAAACTTAGTCTGTCAGGCACATGTCAAGTCTCCCCATGCATTATCTCCCTTTGTCTTCAGAACAACCATATGGGTGGGTACCATTATTATCCCTATAAGCTGAGGGCACACACTCAGTCAATGAGTAGGCATTCAAACCTAGGGCTTACATTCTGTTATCCTTGGCTACCTCCTTCCAACAGAGCCACATAAGCGAAGATTCACGCTTATGGAACACTATAGCTAATGAAGTTGATAAAAGTATAAATACTTCACTCGTTTTTCTAGTAATTGTTTATCTATTAGGAGATTACCCAAACCTAGGCGCTTGGTATCTGATACAGGTTCCAATTACTTAGAAACACTTTATTTTGTGTACATCAATACTTGAAAAGTGCTGAGGTGCTGTGGTTTGCGTTTGAGAGTGGTCAGGGCCTGTTTCCTAGAAGTGGGTTCAGTGGGGTCTCCAGCGGCCGAAGGACGCAGATTATACATGGCAGGGAACAAACAGTATTCTGTTGTGCCGGGATTGGAGCCCGCCCAGGGCATGCGCAGGAAGAGCAAGGCTCGCATTGCGGGAGAGGCTCTTTGCTTGGCTGGAGATGCGGTGTAGAGACTCATGGGAGGATTAGGTGCTGCGGGTCCCGGTGCTGGAGACTGTTTAAGGTATCTCTCAGCTTCCCACTTTGTGACAGCATTCTGTTGCACAACTGAGATGTTTTGAAAGTGCTACTGGGACTGACTTTGAATTTGCTTCGGAAATGTGTTAAGGGAGTTGGGGGCTGGGAAATAAAGAACCCGATGAAGGGCTGAGATGTGAAAACAGTGAAATCACCACAGAGGGGCAGCAGAGGGGCAGAAATGAGTGAAGAGAGCGAGTCTCTATAAGGATCCATGCCAGTAATTGCTTCTGCTCAATTTACTTTAAATACACAATTGCCTCCAGTCAGAGATGAATGAGGAAAGGGTTATGTCGAACAGCGAAGCATTTTTCAACTGAATATTTTATTCTTCCTCATCCAACAACAGAAAATGGCAGCAATCGACACAGAAAGAGCTACTTTTAAGTTAGTTCTACTTCAAAGTTTCTGTCTCTCCCCAGCATCCTCCTGCCTCCTGACTAAAATACCACTACCGTGTTCACAATTTGCATCTCCTTCCTCTCTCTAAAGTGACAAGGGACAACTCAGATACCAGCCTGATATGAGAAACAGAGATTCATATAAGTGGACTAGACTAGATACAAGAGGCGACAATCTGCTTTTTCTTAAAAGTCTCTTATTTTGACAAGGACTATGCTGTTGGAGGAAAATAAAGATCGCTATTACATTGTCGTGTGTGTGTGTGTGTGTATACATAGGTATGTCTGTATTTATATATCTAACACATATTCTGTCCAAACAGTTAGGGGAATGGAGGCAGTATAGGAACACGGTTTGGTTTGGGAGTGAGGAACCGGCGGGGCTCTGGGAAATGGGCATGAGGCGCGTCCATACTGTCCATATGTGAACTATCATGTACCTCGTAAACATACCCTAATGCTAACTCGTTTCCGGGTTCCCATGACAAATGTCCCTACTGCTGTAATACATGGGACAGAATGACATTGTCGGTAATTAGAGGTTTTCTGGCCTGAGGCTGAGAGAGGCCAGTCATTGAGGGGTGATTAGGATATAAAAAACAACATCCTGTTTTCTATTTTAAAGCTGTCCCTCAAACTCCCATGCTCTTTATGATGAGAAAACAGATATGAGCATCCCTTTACCTCTAACCGTGAACCATCCAACATTTTAATTTCCTAGAATCCAAGCTTGTCCTGCAGATATACAGTTGTCCCAGACTTCCTTAATGGGAACTAAATTGAACAGTATTAAATTAATAAACTGCATGTAAAGTCAAGCATGGCCGTGATGGAGTAACAAATTTTCTCTCCCCCTGTAAACAACCAGAAAACTAGACAAAATATATGAGAACATTATTTTCAGACATTAGGCAACAGGCAATGCAGGATCATGATCCTTGGGAGATAGAAACCAAATAAGGCGAGCCTTGTGATTGTCATGACATTCTGCCAAGAAGTACTTTCCAGACCAGGAGGGTAGAACCCAGGCAGGAGATGGCAATCTAAGTTGTAAAGAAGAGTACCAGAGAGGTAGGTGCCACCCAGAAGGAGAGCACCAGAAGTCTGCACACGGATTCCCCTGAGTCTTTGGCTGAAGGCTCAACTGGAGATGCAGAGGGTAAAACTCCGTGAGGCCAGTCAGAGAGCAGTCACCAGGGAACCCACACAGGGCTGGGAGGCACTTGATTTCGGACTAGCCAGAGGAGAGAGACTTTGCTGAATCCTGGGACATTCAAAAGAGTCAAAGAGCCATGCCTTGGTAGTAGGACTAAACTAGTCCTACCATAAAGAATATTCTAGAACTTCCTGATCAGAATTAACTGCTTGTCAGGATGAAATTCAACAATCCTTAAAGGAAGTCAACATAATCCAGACACTCAACAAGGTAACATACCCTCTGTGTAGTATCCAATAAAAAGTTATTACATGTACTAAGAGGCATGAAAATGGGACCCGCAATCAGGAGAAAGATCGGTCAATGGAAAGACCTGGAAATGACAGAGTTGATTGAATTAGCAGACAAGAAATTTAAAGCAGTGCTTATAAATATGCTTATTTATATCAAGGACTTACAGGAAAACATGAACAAAATGAGAGAAATGAAAGATATAAAACAGTTACGTAGCACTGAAAAGAATACAATATCTGTAATGAAACATTCCATTGATGAATTTAATAGACTAGGCACTTCAGAAAAAAGAGCCAAGAACTTGAAGATATAGCAATGGAAACTACTGGGGGAAAAAAAAACCCACAGAAAGGGAAAAAGCCTGAACAAAAATGAAGAGTTTCAGTGACCTGTGGGACAACATCGGATGACCTAACACACGTGTCATTAGAGTCCTAGAAGGAGAAAAGTTTAAAAGTATCCACTCAGGGGTCCAAAATGTCCCTGAATATCAAACAAGATAAACGCTGAAAAACACACATCATGATCAAATTGCTGAAAAATGGTGATAGAGAGGAAATTGTAAAAGCAGCTAGAGGAACAAGGACACGTTACGTACAAGGAATGTGAGATAAGAAAATCAGTGATTTCTCATAATAAACAAGTCAAGCAGAAGATAACGGGATATCTTTAACGAGTTGATAGGAAAACATCTGTCAGCCTAGAATTTTATAGATAGAGAGAAAATATCCCTCAAAGAAGAAAATGAAATATAGACATTTTCAGATGCACAAAAACCTCGAGAATGCTTGCCAGTAGACCTCCACTCCAAAAAAACATTGAAGGAAGTTCTTTAGGCTGAAAGAAAATGATATAACTTAACTGCCTGTCCAAATGAATCCACCACAGGAGTAAAGAACGTTGGAAATGGTAAATATGTGGCAAATATAAAGAGACCCTTTTCCTCATTTAAGCATTTTATTTAAAAGATAATTGTTTAGAGCAAGAATAGTGAAAATGCATTGTGTATATACACACTGTGAGGTGTGTAACATGCATGTAATGTAGCACATGTGAAAATGCATTGTGAAGTGTGTAACACGTTGAAGTAAAATGCATGATAACATAGCACAAAGGTGGGATAGGGAAAATAGAAGCACACTGTTATAAAATTCATATATTCTGTGTGAAGTGATATAATGTCATTTGAAGGTAGAATGTGGTAAGACGATGCACATTGTGAACCCTGGAGTAACCACTGAAAATAAACAGAAGTGTAGTTAATGAGACAATGGAGGAAATAAAAAAGAGAATTTTGAGAAATATTCAATTAATCCAAAATAAAGGCAGGAAAACTAAACCAAGAATAGATGGCACAAATAGAAAACAAATAACAAGCTGGTGAATTTTAAAGTAACCGTATCAATAATTACATTAAATATAAGTGGTCTAAACCGAGGTTCAGCAAACTATGGCCCACCCTCTGATTTTGTAAATAAAGTTTATTGGAACACAGCCACATCCATTTGTTTACATATTGTCCAGGGCTGCTTTTGTGCTATATAGAGAGTTGAATAGTTACAACAGAGACAGCTTATGACCCACAAAGTCTAAAATATTTACTGTCTAGCCCTTTAAAAAAAGTTTGCCAACTCCTGGTCTGGACATTCCCATTGAAAAGCAGAGATTGTTGGACTAGATATAATAGCAATGCTTAACTATACGCTATCAATAAGAAAGTCACTATAAATATAAACATATAGATAGATTAAATGTAAAAAAATGGAAAGAAACATATCATGCTAAGAAAGCTGAGTGGTTACATACCATCAGACAAAGTAGATTTGGGGATAATAAATATTAGCAGAGTTAAGGAGGGACATTGACTCTAATGATAAAAGGGTAGATTCATCAAGGAAATATAACAGTCCATAGTGTGTATGCACCTAATAACAGAGCTTCAAAAACTGACAAAACTGAAAGGAGAAAGAGAGAAAATTATCATTATAGTTGGAAATTTCAGGATATCTTTCTCACTATTTGATAGAATAAGTAAGTAAATCAGTAAGGATACAATAGTCCTGTATAGAACATCTGCCCACTAACTGTAGAATACACATTTTTTTTCAAATTTGCATTCACCACAATAAATCATATGCTGTATGGTGATCATATAATGCATATCATAAGACAAAGTTCAAATAATTTTAAAGGTTTGGACCCACATGGACTATATTATCTGACTACAATAGAATTAATTTAGAAATCAACTATCAAAATTCATCCTGGCGTCATTCCTCATGATCGTCCTGGGCATTTCCTTTGCCTCTCTCTTTTACGGAGTTTCTTGTTTCCTGGATCTGTGTCTCTCTTTCTTGATTCACTTTATACTTTTGGTGGAGCACCTTCTCCAAAAGTTTTATGAGAAAGGATGCATGGAAAGTTTCTTTGCCCCTGGAGATCCACTCTCCACGCTTACTCACCACGCTCTGTGCACGAAGAGGCCGATCCCCATAGATGACCTCAGTGGACTTTCTTGTCCTCTTGCTGGTAGGGTTGAACTGACAGTGAGCAGCAGGAGACCGGAGGGAGGAAGGACAGTGAGATTGGGAGATATACCCTCCCAGTTTTGTTTTATGTGAAAGCTATGTCCCTTTGTGGAAGGTCACAGCTCCTACATGGTGGTCCTCCTCATGCAGACTCTCTTTATCTAGGTATGATTCACAGCTCCCAGTGCATTCCCCCTTGAGCCAGGAGGTGAAAATGGCCTGCTTATTATTTACTATCCCCTTGGTTTCCCTGCAGTATGAGCATGCTTTTGTAAGTAGGCCCTTCATTAAATTCTGAAATTATCCAATCTTAGTTGGCTATGTTTTCCAGTCAGAATTCTTTCTCACATATGAAGCAAAAATTTTAATAACTTGCTTGTCTAAAACTGTATGCATTCTACACTCACAATGTATTGACAATTTGGCAGTGTAGAATTTTAGATTGGAAATAATTTTTCCTCAGGATTTTGAAGACATTGCTCCATTTCCTTCTAGCTTTCAGTGTTGCTGTTGAGAAGTCTGACGTTACTCTGATGGTCGATCTTCCGTATGGAACATGTTTTACTCTCTCCAAAGCCTGTAGTGTGTTTAGTGTATTTTGTCTGTCTTCAGGGTTCTGAAATTTCATAAGGATGTGCCTGAGTGTGAGTGTCTGTTGATCCTGGATTCTAGTCACGTGGTGGACCTTGTAAATTGGAAACACGTGCCCTTCAGATCTGGAAATGTTTTTAAAAGATTTCATCCGATCTATTGTTTCTCCTTTCTCCTGCTGAAACTTCTCCTATTTTCCTTCTCTTTTTTTTCATCCTGCTTTTAGAGATTTCCTTAACGTTATTTTCCAACTAATCTATTGAGTTTTTCATTTCTGCTCTTTTATTTTGAACTTCCAGGAGCTCTTTATTTTATTCTCTAAATGTTTATTTTGTTCTTTTTTAAAAGCATCATGTTCTTGTTTCATCAAGACAACATCTTATCTATCTGAAGATATTAATGATAGTTTTGTTTCATTTAAAGCTTTCATTTTTCTGCATAATCTCTGCTTCCAACAAGTTAATTTTATCTGTTTTTGTTTGTTTTTTGGTCTGTTTTTCACATCAGTGACACTTCTATGAAGTCTACCTGGTGATCCCTGGTTATCTGCACTAATTTAAGAAGGGAATACTAAAAAGCTGATTAGGAGTTCTGTACACAGAGGTGGGGATTTTCAACTGTGTATCTCACTGTAGGGAGGTCTAGCTAGTTTTGTTCACTGGGAGGTCCCACTCAAAATCTTTAGTTATTTCCTTTTTATCTGGCTGGATTCCCTGGAACAGAATCTTCTCTTCTGGAGAGTCTAGCTTGCCTGCCATCATTCCAGGATCTGAGTGGAGGAAGGTGACTGGGACTGTGGAAGCTTTAACTGAATCTCCCATGTCTTTAGTACGGAGCTGTCACACTCAAAGATTGTTGCGGTCCCTCAGTTGAGAAACTTTCTGCTTACTCTGCCTAGAAGAGAAAGCTCCAGTATCCTGCCAGGGATGGGGAGGGGCAGGCAATAGATGAAGAGAGTCAGGAAGGGACTCTGATGGTCTAGCTGTGCCTTAATTGAACTTCCGGGTGATCCTCAATTTTCAACTTGCATTCACTCCAGTTTCCAGAAGTAGCTGGTGTTGCTGATTTTTGAGGCTTTTTGGGATTCTGTGGCTGCTTCTTGGCTGCCCACTGTCAGTTTAGGATTCAGATTTCTCTAATTGCTACATTAGTTACCATTTGTGCTCTTGCCTTCCAGCTTCTAACAATGCACATGTCCAATTTCCATGTTTAACTGGAAGACTCCATGGCAAGCTCTTAGGGCATGCTAATGAGATTAACCAGGGTGGAGAGGGGTTTAAAAAGTTACACCTGTAGGAAGATGAAGATACTGAATGTTTTAGCCTGGAACATAAAAAGTTGAAGATGAGAAATATCTACTAATCATTTTCAAGCATTTAATAAGTTTCTATGTATAAAACAAAGCTAATTTGTTTTGAATGAATCCAGAAGGAAAAACTAGGATTAATGGAAGAAAGCTATAAGGAGATAGATTTTGGCCCAACAAAAGAATGTTCTAAATTAAGGATTGATCAGGCATTGGGTGATCTACCTCAAGGGGTAATGAGCATTCTGTAATAAGGTAGAGATAGGAACAATTTACTAGACAAATTAACGTATTGTTCAATCATTCATGCATTCAAACATAAGTACTGATTATCTTGTGTCAAAGAGAAATTAAAAGCTTATTTCCTGCTCTTAAGGAATTCGCCATAGAATGTTTTCTGACTCTGTCTTCACCCTTGCTCCTCGTTTCCTCCATTCATTTATTTAATGAATATTTATTGAGCTCCAACAATGGCCAGACACCAGGCTAAGCATTGAGGATTCATCAGTAACAAAACAGACAAAACTCCTGCCCTCATGGCGCTTACATTCTGGAGGAAGAACAAACAAGACAATCGTTTACTGAGCTCTGTCTTTCTGCTGTTGAGTATCTCTTGCACATTCTTCTCCATGTCCCCAGCCACGACCATCATTCAGGCCTTTTCCTCTCTCACTTCAACAACTGCAGTAGCACTTAAATGGTCTCTTCTCTAATCAATCTCACACCCTGCTGCAGATTGACCTTTCTGAAGCAATGCTTAATCAGCTGACCTCTAATGATTTCCCACTGCAGGCAGAAATCAGTACACACTTCTCAGCCTGGCTTCCGAGGCTTCATGGTCAGGTGGTAGTCAACCTTTCCAACCACATGTCCTGTTATTCGTGCCCACATCCCCTTTGTTCCAGATAAGCAATGTCTCACTACTCCCTGTCCATGCCCCACCTTCCCACATTCGCTTCTTTGCTTCCGTTCCTCCTTTGACCTGAACGGCTCTTCTGAATATCCAAATATCATCTATATTCCAAGTCTTAGATCAAATGTTATCATGTTTACAAAACTTTCCACGACATTCCTCAATAAAACCTCTTTCCTCTGAAGCCCACAACAGTCAACCCACACCTGTTTATAGCCATTCATCCAACTTCAAATAGGTACATATTCTCCTCCCTAATACCACAATTCATGTCTGATGCTTTCTGATAGCCTCAATTCTGCGCACGTATCTATTTCTTAAATGATTGAGATAGAAGACTTAGAAGTAAGTTCTAGCTTAATTTCTGCTGTTTAAGAAATGTGTTTATTTGTCTCATTCAGTACAAAGAAGTATGAACTGCATCCTTTGAGTCAATTGCTTATGGAAAGCAGTTGGCAAACACGTTTCTCCTTCTTTTTGAACATATTCAATGTCTCCATGCATGAGACATTTGTTCATCCCCCTCTTTTGTGGTGGCCTTCATCAAAACCATCCTAGAAGAAATAAGTCAGCTTTAGACAAGTGGGCCACAGGACCTTCAATGTCACTGTTGCATAATTGATTGGCCTGGTGTGGACCTACCTACATATCTGAACTCCAAATTTTAGTTAAAGCAAAAGATAAGTGGATATTCCATGATCAGCTTTCCTGCCTTTGTCCCTGAGGATGAAACTTTTGGAGAATCACAACCGTACCTGAGCAGGCAACATGACAGTGGTTCTTGTCTTGCAGCTTCGCATTTCTGCACCACGTGAAACTGTTTATCTGAAAAATGCCATAGTCAGTGCTCCCATCCTCCAGGACAGTCTGAGCCGTTGTGTTGTAGTGGCTCTCGTAGTATGCCATGCAGATCCCTAGATGGAGAAAAAGCCGGAAATGCCAGTGAAGGAAATGCATTGTTTTCTCCAACCCTGCTCTTAGGGGAGAGTTCCCTTACATGAGTTACAATGCTCTGCTCCCAACAAACCTTGGGAGGGTCAGGACAGGTAGCATACCCACAGGGCACATCACGGGCAGGGATGGTACACCTGAAGCTGCACACCCAGTCAGTGGCTGAGCCTTGACTAGACGAAAAGTCGGGTCCACTCCCTACAATGCCAGCAATGGAGGCATTGTTTCCTCCTTCTCTTGCTGGTGTCATTAGTACAGGACTCCAAGAGTGAGGACATGAGGGGCAGCGAGGAGGAGAGAAGCCCCAGAGAGCAACAGTTGAATAGCCAACAGCCATCCCTGGGGGGGTGGCACAGAGCATGGAAAAGCTGGGAACAAACGGAAGTGAGTGTGGATGGGGCCTCAGGAGAGAGATCAGGGTAGAAAGAGAATCAGAAGGGAGAACTCTCACAGTTTCCAAGGCTAAAGCCCCGGTAATTGTCCAGGCCAGCCCTCGAAAATATTTTTGCCAGTTTACAGCGAGTGTAGACTTTGGGCTTGGTGACGGCGACCAGGCAGCCAATCAGGGCCAAGATGCCGGCAGCCTTCATCCCCAGGCCCGTTGGAGGCAGAACCTGTCAAAGATCCAGAGACCAGATCAGACAACTTTACTTCATCCTGAGTCCAGATTAAGTCTGTTCCCAATGAGAACTTCAAAACCCGCCAGCCACGGTTGTGGATGGCCCTGCCTAGATGTTTCCTGTCACTTTTAATCATTCAGAGCCAGCATCAGAGAAAAACAAAGTGCAGAGATTATGTAGTACAGGGAGGAATGAGGGCAGGTCTTTCCTTAATACTTTCTACGTGGTTACTTTCAAGTGAATGCTCTGTTCCTAGGATTAGGCGAGCAAAGAAATTAACCCTCCTTTATCTGCATCCAGATGGAAACCACAGAGGGCCATACGTTTTTAGGATTCCCATTTTAACTCTATGAACAGAAAAGAATAGAATACAAGGAGTTAAGCATCTCCTACATATGCTGAAACAGACACCCAGATTTCAGCTAGAGACGAAATATACGTGAGTGTGCATGGACAACTTTAAGATTTATTGTTTGGGGGTTTATCAAAGGGAGAAGATTTAGCATTTTATCTTTCTTCCATTCTCTTTTCTTGACACTTTTCCAAATGTGGGAGCATTGCTTCAAAAATATCAGTCATATTGCAAATGCAATGTTTTTCTGGGCCATCACTGTTTCATGGGGCCTCCTACAAGTCTGGGGACGACTAATGAGCAAGAAGGGGATGGATGACAATGGGTCACAAGAGGAGGAAAGCATTGCTGGTGGGAGTAGAGAGGCCATAAAGAGACCCCCACTAATTATTTAAAACGGGAGTAGGATCAAGAGTTCCATGACTTGTTGGCTACTGATTTTCCAGAAGCACTTCCTCTCTTGAAGTAGCGTCTCTCCCAAATATAACAGCCTTGCTGGGATGGGGGTGGAGTGAAATTTCTGATAACTGTTCATGATACTGAAGCTCATATTCATACATATTTTCATCCAGTATTATTTTCTGCACCTGCCTAGAAATTTCTGTAGTTGTTGGTTTCTCCTCTTGGAGCTAGGTTCCCCAATTGAGAGGTGAGCCTAAAAACTGGGGTGAGCATTCAGCAAGACCAGAGGGAGAATCACTGGGGGCTTAAGGTAATGAAGCAAGAAAGTAAATACATGTCATATGGGGTACGTAGAATACATACCGGCCGATAGTAAGTGTTAGCAAACTAAGCCTGCTTTTGAAAGTTTCACTGGAACCTAGCTATGCCAATTCAGTAGTACAATTGTGTGTGGCTGCTATCACACTACAATGGTGAATTTGAGTGGTTGTGTTAGAGACCCTATAGGCCACAAAGCCTAAAATATTACCTGGCCCTTTACAAAAAAAGTCCCCGGCGTACAGCATAGAGCTATACCCTACCACTGTGCCTAGCACTGAGGAAGTTTAATATGCAGAGCTTATAGATTAAGTTGGTTTCCATCCCCAGCCTTAGAATCTTACTGGTCTCAAACAAATGAAAACCCACAGCAATGATAGCCCCAAGCGTAATGTTTTTCATCCTTCAAGCCAGGGGTTGCCAATGCTGGTTCTTTGGGGCACATACCTTCATTAGAGTAATTTAGGTTTTATTAAAAAGGCAAATTCCTTGTGCCTGTCCCGGAGACATTGCTCAAGGTGATTCTGTAGAAGAAACACTGCCCTACTTACTCAGTCAGTGATTGGCAGCTCACACAAGCTTCCTGTATCCCGTGAAGTCATCTCTGATTCTTACAAGGCATAAGTGATAGCGTCCTCAACCAAGAAGCTTTCTTTTAGAGTCTTTGAGAAAGAAGAATTCTTAACTCTTTTGTCTCCAACTGCCTAGAGATTCTAGAATTCCACCTCTTGGGAGTTAAGGCCATACTGGTCTGCACTCATGTTCTGAGGCAGGTGATAACGACATTTTGGCTCTTTCTACCTCTCTTTTTCCTTCTTCCTCCTCAACGGTCTCTTCACTACTCAACTCAGCCAAGGCCTCGCATCCAAGTGAGAGCTCTTGTCTACAGAAGCAGTCTCCAAACTTTATCACAAATTCCATCAATAAAGTTGAGCGTGTCCCCCCAGTAGATGTGTGTTAAATTATAAACCACACTCATGTATTTCTGTACTAATATGTTACATAAATTATAAACATACATAAACCTAAAATTTGAAAAGTATGATAGAGGTGAAATTAACATCTAAAAATTTTATTAACAGCACAAAATGTCTTGCTACAATTAAGTTGTTATTATTAACAAAATAATTTTAGTGAGATCAGCATGATTGAATAGGATTCATTAGTTTTGAAAACTTTGGGGATCGATAATTAAAGTGCGAGTTTCAAAGCCCATTTATTTCCACGCTCGGATTTAATGGCGCCTTTGAAATCAATTCTCATGTGATATGTAGATCTAAGTAGAAGAAGCCCATTGTTGGCTGCACGTAATCTTAAATTCTATCTGCCAATTACGCAAAGGTTTTGTTGAAATTTACCCGATAATTTTTATTTTCCCAGTTATCAATCTTTGCTCTTGCAACTTAATTGGAAATTATCCCAGTTTTATGTTTTTAACAAATAGCTTTGAAACTTACCTATATTTTCTTTTGGAAGATTTTGAAGGAGGTTGGACAATTATTTCTAAGGGTTTAGAAGTGTGTGGATATGAGATTTGATTCTTAATATCAAATCTCAAAATTCTAAAAACTTAAAAAGTATAGTAAAAGATTCTCCCTTCCCTCTCAAGCAAGCATCCAATAGCCTTCCCCACAGGTAACCAATGATACTGCCATCCCTTCCGGAGATATATGCATATACACACAGATACATAAAGGCATTCTTTTATTTTTCTTCTCACACTATTTCTGCACCTTACCTTTTTATTTTGAGGAAGATTAGCCCTCAGCTAACATCCGCAGCCAATCCTCCTCTTTTTGCTGAGGAAGATTGGACCTGAGCTAACATTTGTGCCCATCTTCCTCTGGTTTACATGTGGGATGCCTACCACAGCATGGCTTGATAAGTGGTGTGTAGGTCTGCTCCCGGGATCTGAACCAGTGAACCCCCGGCCATCAAAGCAGAGCGTGTGAACTTAACCACTGGGCCAGCCCCTTTGCATCTTACTTTAAAAATTTGGTAGTATATGTTAAAGATCTATTTTATGACTATATAACATTATGTCATGTGGTTGTAACGTTTTTAGCCAACTTGATATAGAGGCACCTTTAAGTTGTTTCATTCTTCTATTATATGTTACAATTAGTTACAATTAATAATCGTGTTACAATTAATAATCTTCACACATGTTATTTGCACATTTGTAAGAATATCTGTAGGATAAATTCCTAAAAGTGGAATTGCTGAGTCATACAGGGGTTTTGTGATTTTGCCAGATATTGCCAGATTGCCTTCCACATGGCCTTATATCAGGAAGAGGAGGCCATTTCTCACTGCCTACTCAGAAATTATGTTACTAAACTTTTTAATCTTTGCCAATCTGAAAGATGAAAAATGGTTTCTCAACAGGGTGTCAATTTCTTTTTCCCTTATGTCAAGTTGGTTGAGCATCTTTTCTTATATTTAGGAGACATTTGTGTGTCTTTTTCTGAGAACTGTCTATAATATGAGAAATTTTATAGGTTTATTCTTCAAATGTCTTTTTCAAATTGCTTTGAATTAAGGATTTTACTAATCAGTCAGAAAATAGGGACAGATTGCATCCCTTTTTTATTCAAAAACAACTGTTTAGCAAATTTGCAGGCTATAAAGCAAATATACAAAAGTAATTCATAGTCTTATATACCAGTAATAGAAAATAGAATTTGAAATTTAAAAAAATACTATTTAAAATAGCACAAAAAAATTTACACTTAAGTTTAAATCTAGCAAATTATATGTAAGATCTATATACTGACAACTATAAAACAGATGAAAACATCAAGAAGATATAAATAAATGAAAAGATATGCCACGTTCATGAATTTGAAGAGTCAGTATTATTAAGATTTGATCTATAGATTTAATGCAATCTCAACCAAGATCCTAGAAAGTTCTTTGAAACTTCAGATCCTAAAATTTATATGGAAAGGCAAAGGGACTAGAATACTCAAAACTATTCCGAAAAAGAAAAAACTAAAGGACTCCTGCTACCTGATCTTAACACTTAATGTAAAACTGTAGTAATCAAGACAGTATGGTATTGGTAGAAATATAGACACATAGATCAATGGAACAGAATAGAGAGCCCAGAAATAGACTCACAAAAATGTAGTCAATCAAATTTTTACAAAGATGCAAATGCAATTCAATGGAAAAAATGATCCTTTTCAACAAATGTTACTGAAACAATTGGCTGTCTGTTTGCTAAACAAGCAAACAAGCAAAAATACGCCAACAATAAAACATAAAACTAAAACAAGATATGTTGAAGGACATGTATCTCATACTTGATGTAAAAATCATCTCAAATTGATCAATGATCTAAATGTAAAAAGTTAAACTATAACATTTCTAAAAGTAAATATAGGAGAAAATCTGCAAGACCTTGGGTTTGGGAATGAGTTTTAGATCCAAAACCGAAGGTATCATCCATGACAGAAAAAAATTGATAAATTAGACTTGATCAAAGTTAAAATCTTTTGCTCCTTGAAAGACACTGTTAAGAGAATAAGAAGACAAGCCAAAAATCCAGAGAAATAGTTACAAATTACATATTTGATGAAGGCCTTGTATCCGGAATATGTAAAGGACTCTTAAAACTCAATAATAAGCAGCACAAAGAACCCAGGTAGAAAAAAATGGGCAAATGAACTGAACAGATATTTCACCAGAGAAGACATAAAGATGGCAGATTAGCATATAAAAAGATGGTCAATGTCTTTTGTCATTAGGGAAATGTAAATTAAAACCAAAATGAAATGCCACTTTACACTTATTAGAATAGCTAAAATCACTTGAACAGATAACCCCAAATGCTGATGAAGATGGAGGGCAGCAAGAAGTCTCATTCATCACCGGTAGAATGCAAAATCGGGTAGTCACTTTGGAAAATAGCTTGGCAGGTTCTTACAAAGTTAAACATAGACTTACCAATCAAATCAACAATTACACTCCTAGGTATTTATCAAGTGAATTAGAAACTTATGTTCACACAAAAACAAGTTTACCAATGGTTATAGCAACTTTATTTATAATCACTAAAAACTGAAGGCAACCAGATGTCTTTCAAGAGGAGAATGTATAAACAACCTGTGGTATATCCATTCAATGGAATACTATACAGCAATAACAGGAACAACCTATTGATTTCCACAACGTGGATGACTCTCAAACGCATTTTGCTAAGTGAAAGAAGCAACCCAAAAGACCACATGTTACATGAATCCATTTGTATGATATTATGAAAAAGGCAAATCTATGGGATGGAAAATAGATCAGTGGTTGCCAGGGGTTGGGGAGGGGTTGACTACAAAGGGACTGCACAAGGGAAATTTTAGGTTAATGGCACTATTCTCCATGGTACTGGGGTAATTGATACATGACTCTGAATTTGTCAAAACCCGTAGAACTGCGCACCACAAAGAATGAACTTTATTGTATGCAACTTAAAAAATCAACCAGGAATGTTGGGGGTGCCAAGATGGAATGCAGACTGTGACAAAGAAACCTAGCGTAATACAGTGTACGACACAACCTCATTGAAGGGGGTGGGGAAAGGGTCACTGATCTAGGCAATTTTGGAAAACAGTGTTTTGACTGGATATTTAAATCTAAGGACAAAAATATCTGTATGTCAACACTGTACTTTAGTTAGAAAATTAGTTTTTCACAGAGGTAAGAGTTAGCAATTCTGAAACTTCTTTACAAGTATACTAGGGTCAAAGAAATGAGTAAATCAATTATGGATAATGGGAGCTCGATTTTACAAATAAACAATAGAGGAAAACTAGAATGAACCCCGTGGTGCTGGATTAGAGTCAGAGATATCTATCCATCTATTGATCTTCAGATAGATACACAGCTGTATACATACACGCATGTATATATGACATACCTATATTCTTTCCTTATCTTTGATATCTTTGAAATATCTTTTGAATATATACACATATATATCTTCTATTTTTGATAGAGAAATAATTATATAGATGTGTATACATGTATACAAGTGTATACACATTTATTTCCTAACTCTGTCTTCTGAGAGGACACTCAGGAGCAATGAGAACACTCAAGACCAGATTTTGCTTCTAGCACCGTTCTCCAATAAAGGAAACCAGGACTCCTTGGAAAATTGGCTTATTTCATGACTGGAGCATGGGAAAGGCAAGATGAGCCCAGAGCATCTTGTTAATGTTAGAAATTAACGAAGTGTTTAAAAAGAGAGAGAGAAAAAAACTGAGGGCTGTAATATACCAAAAGGACAGAGGAGCCAACTGAAGGAACTTCTGATGGCCAAAGATGGGACAATTTGAAAAACAAATAAATGACTATACCACTGGATTATAACTCAGAGAATAAAATAAATATCTATGAGTGCATACTGATATAAATAAATGATTGAGTAAATAAATACATGGGGAGAAGGGACAAATCTTACCTACAGAAGAATTCTAAATAACCTATGTAGATAACCCTCCCTCCAGGAAATGGAGCTTAATTCTCCTCCTTTGAGGAGGGTAGACTTACTGCCTTGCCTCCACAGAGAGAGTATGGAAAGGGAGAAAATGGTAACTTTACGTAAGTGGAGAAACCTGGCGCACCCCACCTTAGCTGGTGATGAAGGTTAAAGTCATGAGTGATGAGTCATGCTCTGCACCCTGATAAGACGTGATGAGAAGGGCACTTCAGCTCTGTGGTTCTCTTCCCCAACATCCACAACCCCAGCCTAATCATGGGAAAATAAGTC
Organism: Equus asinus; assembly: GCF_041296235.1. NCBI lineage: Eukaryota > Metazoa > Chordata > Mammalia > Perissodactyla > Equidae > Equus > Equus asinus. The sequence goes on from NC_091818.1 coordinate 20,450,668, forward strand.
AAATCCCAAATGAAGGACATTCCACAAAGTATCTGACCAGAACTCTTCAGATGTGTCAAAGTAAGGAAAAACAAGACTGAGAACCTGTTACAGACTAGAAGAGATTAAGGAGATGTGATGACTAACTATAATGTGGTATCCTGGTTTGGATCCTGGAATAGAAAGAGGACGATACTGGAAAAACTGGTGTTATCTGAACAAAGCCTGTAATTAATGCATTGTACTTATGTTAATTTCTTGGTTTTGAAGGATGTGCTAAGGATGTGTCAGATGTTAATGTTAGGGTAGCTGTGTAAAGAGTAGAAGGAGACTCTGTTCTGTCTGTGAGACTTTTCTGTAAATAGGAAATTATTCCAAAGTTAAAAAATCTGCTAGTTCACGTATTACCAATAGCCGCTTATAATAGAAAAGTTGAGCAAACTTGAAATACTCGTGTGATATTGTCACTTACAGTGAGAAATATATATTTAGTCTTCGTCCTTGTTTCTAGCACAGAGCTCCTAAAACTTGGGATTTCTTAAGTGATACGAATAATAAAGGTGTCTTGATATTCATAACAAACCCCATTCAACCACACTTGAGTTTATGTTAATGAGGCGAATTTTGGAAATCACCTAAAGGTGGGGTCTGGTTGCCAGGCGAACCATGGTTGCCAACCATACGATTAAAGGGTTGGAAATTTTAGTCTCCACCCCCCTCCAACTTGCAGGGAGGAGAGAGGTGCTGGAGGTGGAGGCCAGTCCCCAACTGCCAATGTTTTAACCCTTCATGCCTATGTCATGAAGCCTCCATCAAAAACTCCGAAAGGATCGGCTTTGGAGAGCTTTGGGGTTGGTGACACCTGGAGGTGCTGGGAGCTTCGTGCACCTGGAAAGAGCATGGCAGCTCTGTGTCCTTTCCCACTTCCCTTGCCCTATGCATCTCTTCCATCTGACTGTTTCTGAGTTTTGTCCTTTTATAATAAACTGGTAAACATCCGTAAGTGTTTCTCTGAGTTCTGTGAGCCACTCTCGTAAATCAATCGAAGCTGAGGAGAGGGTTGTGGGAACCTCAAATTTATAGCCAGTTGGTGAGAAACACAGGTGACAACATGGGTTCACGATTGGTGTCCAAAGGTGGGGGCAGTCTTGTGGGACTGAGACCTTAACCTGTGAGGTCTGATGCTATCTCCAGGTAGACAGTGTCAGAATTGAGTTAAATTGTAGGGCACTCAGTCAATGTCTGCTGAGAGTGGAGAATTGCTAGGTGGTATTGGGAAAATACACACACACACACATTGAACTTGTTTATTGTAAAATAAAAATGATTAATCTCTAAATCTGACAACACTTTTAACTACTTTTCCAATGAAAAACCCAGCAAACACGTGGCACAAAAGATTTTTGAAATCACTCTTCTCATTATAAATTATTGTGAAGATTCTGTTATTTAAAGACCTCTCTTTTTTTGAGGCAGCCCTGACGGCCTAGTGGTTAAAGTTCTGCACGCCCCACTTCAGCGGCCTGGGTTTGGTTCACAGGCATGGAACCATGCCACTAGTCTATCAGTACCTGGGCTTTGGTGGCGGCTCACAAAGAAGAACCAGAAGAACTTACAACTACACAACTATGTACTGGGGCTTTGAGGGGAAAGAGAAGAAAAAAAAAGGAGGAAGTTGGTAACAGATGTTAGCTTAGAATGAATCTTCCCCTGCAAAAAAAAAAAAAAAGCCCTCATTTTAATAAAATTAACCATATTAACTTCTAATATAATTAACTCTACTAATATAATCTAATCTTACTTAATTTTTTATAAAATGGGACCACATTGGTGACATCCTGTGCCATCGAAACTGCCATCTATTGCAGTAAACTGGAAGGAATGAAAGGATACATTATTCTCAATTCCCTCATCTGGGGCCCTACAAAATAAGAGAAGGACACAAGAGCCATAGCTCAGGAATAAAGACTCAAGCTGCTCACCTGACCTGTACCCTTACCTACATGCAACAACCAGCCGCGAAGCTGAGACCGATGAAAAGCACTGAGCAAGTCAAACTCAGGCTCGGCCACCCTGAAGGTGATCACGGCAGCAGTGACGTCAGATGTGTGCAATGCTTTGTTTTGTTTTATTATTATGATAAAATACACATAACATAAAACTGACCATTTTAAAGTGTACGGTTTAGTGGCATTAAATACACAACGTTGTGCATCCATCACCGCTATCTGTTTCCAGGACGTTTTCATCATCCCAAGAGGAAACCCTGTATCCACAAAGCAGTCACTCCCCCATTCCTCTCCCCCAGCCCTGATAACCACTGGCCTGTGTTCTTCTCTATGGATTTCCCTGTTCTGAATATTTCATGGAAGTGGGTCTGAGACGTTTTTACCAGCATATTTCTAAGTTCACTACCAGCTTGGGAACCAACTGAAAATGTGTTAAAATGGATCAGAGCTGAGGGTGTGGGAGGCTGGGAATCTGCATTTGACTGCTCCCCAGGCAATCATAATGCCCATTAAAGTGTGAGGAAACTTGAGGTAGCTGGTCCTCTCCCTGTCTTCTATTAGCGCTGACACTGGATGGCCCATTTCTTTGGGCTTCGCTGGGCAATTTGACCAATGGATTCATGACTGGCAATTAATCACTGATGTTGACTCAACAAGTAGCCTTTTTCAAGAGAATTGCAATGTTAATTCGACATCCTCAAAATGCAATGCCTCAGCCACTGTGATGGACTGAATGTGTCCCTCCCAAATTGATATGTTGAAATCCTAGCCCCCAGTGATGGCATTAGGTGGTGGGACCTTTGGGAGGTGACTAGGTCCTGAGCGCGGAGCCCTCACGAATGGGATGAGTGCCCTTATAAAAGAGACTCCAGAAGGTTCCCTTGGCCCTTCTGCCCTGAGAGGGCACAGCGAGAAGATAGCCCTCTATACCAGAAAGTGAGCCCTCAGACGTGAATCTGCCCGTTCTTCCATCTTGAACTTCTCAGTCTCCAGGGCTGTGAGAAATAAATGTTTCCTGTTTGAGCCACGTATTTTTGTTGTAGTAGCCTGAATGAACTCAGCCGCTTTCGCAATTTCCAAACTGTGCTCTTCAGAGGCTGAAAGTCCCATGGATGTGCCTTGGAAGCCACCCTGCCCGGGAGGTCTGAGCCACCCTAGGGGTTGGACAGACCCACTCCCATGCCCAGAACAATCTGACCAGCTCTCTAGCTCTATCTTTTGTTGATGGGAGGGAAAGTGGGAGGGAGCTTGAATACTGGGGCTCTGAACAAGATTTGGTTTCAGAGCTGTTTAAAAACCTAAAGACACTGCCTTAACCCAAGTCAATAAGCTCCCAGTGGTCAGATTTCTGCCAGTGTCATAGACAAGCAGGGGCGCCATTATGCCTGTTGAGTGACCGAACAGGCTAAGCCTGAGACTACTGTAGGGAATGGCAGGGATTGGGGTGCGTGTGCTGAGTTTCAGGGATGCCTGGGGGAAATGCGTCTCTAAGGTCAGTGGGCTGTGTAAGGTCCCTGGTATGACTAACACAGGACCGCCAGGATTAACACTCCAAAGAAACTTTCATAAGCCACCCGGAGATGGATTTGTGGGAAATCAAACCTCATTTCTATGTTACCACCCTTGGCCCACCTCACTACGGATATTCCGCTAACACCCTCACTATTTGAGGCTTGTATGACTCCTTCACTGCCATAGAAGCTTATTTCAAAGATCCAAATACAGGAGAGGTACCAACTCTATCACAATAAGGAACCGGTCTGTGCCCTTTAGATGTTCTAAAAGCCACCGTACAGGTTGGGTGTCTCCACTTGTCATTTGAGACCCACTCATACATCTTGATATCATACTTTGTCGACATCACACTCTTTTCAAGTGTTTTGTAGGCCTCCATTCCGTGAATCTGATGGGTGGCAACTGGCTGCTGGAATTGGAGAGAAACTTAGCCCATCCTCACAAAAGGATGGACAGTAGTCAAGATTCTAGGCCACACCTACAGTTCTTCCCCTGAAATAATAAGGGAGAAGGATAAAACAATTAAAAAAAAACTTTTTGGGTTCATCATTTTTTATTGTGTTTGTTTATTTTTACAGTTTCCACTGCCACATATAGGAGAGAAACATTTTTATGAGTAGGAGAAACTAGAAAGTTAAGAATGCAAAGTCTGGAATCGGAGAGCCAAGATCTGAACTCATGCCCTGCAATCTATTAATTGTCATTTTAACTTCTCTGTGCCCTAGTTGTGCTGTCTGTAAAATGGGATAATAACAGTGCTTTCTTCAATAGAGTCACTATGAAGACCGATGGGATGATACACGCAAGCTGTTAGAGCAGTGCCTGGCACCGGTGCAAGCTCAACATATCCTGAGTATCACCACCCTTTGTAGGGATCACTGCTATGATGACTATTATTACCATGGTGAAGAAAAGGAGGTCTTAGGCAAAAGCAACAGGCAGGTTTGGTAGTTATTTTGATGAAGAAAAGTGAGCTCATTCAGCATAAAGATTCATTCCTCAGAAAAGTCTACAGATACTGTCTGGTTAGAGTTCTTAGCCCAAGGCTGCGGGAGATCTGAAAATCTCCTGCAATTATATGCAAAATGGGGGTATGCATGTGCATTTTTCTGGGGATAGACTCTAAATTTGAGACTCAAAATTCTCAAAGGAATCTGAGACTTCCAGAATGTTAAGAATTGTTACTGCAGAGGCTGCTCAGCCAAGCTTAGACGGCTTACCTGCTGGAGCATTCTGCCCTGCCTGGAGGCACGTGCCTGGATGGGATGTGAATCCGTCATGTGTCCTTCATGCCACACTAATCTTGCACTGGATCTCTCTTATTGTTTCTAGTCCTTGACATTTTTAACATTTGCTGAGCACATAATGAGCGTTCTCCAGTGTTCCAAATACTCCGAAATCCTGGCACAGTCCAGGGTGGTAGGGTAACGTTGATTACTCCATGAAACACACATTTACTAAACTTTGTGGCACCCCAAGAATTCCAGTCATTCATATTCTAACCCTGGGAGAATCCGTGTGTGTGTGTTAAAGTTCCATTCTTCCCCTTGCATTTTTGATACTTTTCCCCCACACATGCCCACCCATTGGTAGACCTCTTTTCTTTGCTATCGTCTTTGCAAACCTTACCCATTTTTACTCTCGTATGTCAGCATGTCGTGTTATAGCCATTTCCAATTTTTTCAAGTCCAAGATAAATGCAGAAAGAACGTGCACTGTGGCTGAACTCTCCTTAACTTCTTGAAAGGAAAATGTCTGTGTGGCATGACTTTTTCCATCATTTAATCCAACTGTGTGCTCTCAGAATAAGGAAAATCAGAAACCTAGCAGGCTTACAACCGCTGGCTCCTGTCAATGGCAAAATGGTTGTTACTGTGAACCAGATAACTGGGGTATGAGGTACTGACCAACGTATCTCTGGCTTTGAGCACGTCTCCCAAAAGGAGAGCCCCATCTCTACTGGAATCTTGATTATGTTGCCACTATTAAGTGGGAAAGAAGTTTTACAGGAATAATTCTAAGGACCTTGATTCCCTTGCTATCATTTATTTATTATATCTGAGGTTTGCAGTAATCTGTAAGCATGTGTTTAAAATTCCAGTGAACATTTATCTCCATCCTCAGTGCTGGCAGTCTCCAATGGTGAGAACTAAGTTGTCTGGTGACCTTTCCACTGTATAATTTATATTCAGGAAAAATCACAATAACGAATCTGGATTCCTGAAGTTTATAAATGAAAGACAAACTATTTATAAACAAATAATAAAACCAGTCCAAATGAGATTTTTTTCAACAGGAAGAAACTCTAGAAATGTGGTAGTATGGTACCTTCTTTTATAGCTTAAGAAACTGAGGACTCCACCAACAAAATGAAAAGGCAACCTGCAGAATGGGAAAAGATATTTGCAAATCTTATATCTGATAAGGGGTTATTATCCAAAATACATAAAGAACTGATACAACTCAATAGCAAAAAACCAAACAATCTGATTTAAAAATGGGCAGAGGATCTGAATAGACATTTTTCCAAAGAAGAGATACAGATGGGTGACAGGTACATGAAAAAGTGCTCAACGTTATTAAACAGGGAAATGCAAATAAGAGCACAATAAGATATCACCTTCCACTGTTAGGATGGCTATTATCAAAAAGACACGAAAGAACGAGTGTTGGTGAGGATGTGGAGAAAAGGGAATGTTTGTGCACTGCTGGTGGGAATGTAAATTGGTGCAGCCACTACGGAAAACTGTATGGAAGTTCCTCAAAAAATTAAAACTAGGACTACCATATGATCCAGCAATTTCACTTGAGGGTATTTATCCAAAGAAAACGACAACACTAATTTGAAAAGATATACGCACCCTCCTTTTCCTTGCAGCATTATTTACAATAGCCAAGATATGGACAACCTAAGTGTCCATCGATGGATGAATGGATAAAGAGTATTCCACACAATGGAATGTTATTCAGCCATAAAAAAGAATGAGGGGCCACCTTGTGGCCGAGGGGTTAAGTTCATGTGCTCTGCATCCGTGGCCCAGGTTTTTGCCAGTTCACATCCTGGGCATGGATCTAGCACTGCTCATCGAGTCATGCTGAGGCAGAGTCCCACACAGCAGAGTCAGAAGGACCTACAGTCAGAATATACATCTATGTACTGGGGGGTTTCGGGGAGAAGAAAAAAAAAGAGAAAGAAAACATTGGCAATAGATGTTAGCTCAGGTGCCAATCGTTAAAAAAAAAACAGAATGAAATCTTACCTTTTATGTTGATGTGGATGGACCTCGAGGGCATTATGCTAAGTGAAATAAGTCAGACAGAGAAAAACAAATACTGTATGATCTCACTTACATGTGGAATCTAACACAAACAAACAAATACAAACCAAGTTCATAGACATAGAGAACACATTGGTTGTTGCGTGAGGCAGGAGGTGGGGGGTGAGTCAAATGAGTGAAGGGGTCAAAAGGTACAAACTTCCAGCTATAAAATAAATAAGCCCTGGGGATGTAATGTGCAGCCTGGTGACTATAGTTAATAACACTATATTGTATGTTTGAAAGTTGCTAAGAGAGTAAATCTTGAAAGTTATCATCACAAGAAAAGAAATTCTCTAACTATGTATGGTGGTGGATGTTAACTAGACTTATCGTGGTGATCATTTTGCAATATATACAAATATAAAATCATAATGTTGTACACCTGAAACTAATATAATGTTGCATGTTAATTATACTTCAATCAAAAAAATTTTAAAAAGCTGAGGTCCGAAGAGTTACCTTGTTGCATTTTAAGGACTAGCAAAAAGTTTGGTTCCAAGTAAGCATTCAGTCGTGCTTGTTGAATGAATATTTGTGATTAAGTGACTTGCCATTAGGAAGAATCTCCTAGTACCTGGCACCTAGTCAGAGCTTAATAAATATTAAGTTAACAGGATATGTCAATGGAAGCTCCATTTAAAAATGAATAACAGTAAACTACCATTTAATCCAGAGATGAAACTCTACACAAACCAGCCAACATCACTGTGAAATGACAACTGCAGGGATCACGTCCCCTTTGGACGTGGCAATCGTTGAGCAGAATTCCAAACCAGAGAAGCCAGTGACTGCTGCTGCCCAGTACCCTTCACGCAGGTTGACTGGGAAGTGTGCTTCTGCTCAGGGCGGTCCATCCTGGTTACAGCATTCTGTCCCCCTCAGAGGTTGTCACGTCTTTCACCCTCTCTTAGTCAGAACCCCAGGCCCCTCCCAGACCCCTGAGTGCTCAGAGGCCCCCCCCATTTCTCCTCTCTCTGTTCAGGGAGCAGTGGGTCACCGGTGTGATTCCATAGGGCACCCCTACCTAGCCAGCTCCTCATTTTATAGCCACTCCCCACATGTACCTCATCCAGGATTTTCCACTTTGCCTCACACATCTTGACATTTTTGACAAAAAGATAACGCTAGTTGCAAATCTGGATGGGTTTTCACGGCAGAGTCGGTGCCATGAATGAGGTTGCATATAAAAAGCTGAGGATCCAAGATTGCGTGGAAATTCTACTTGCTAACCCAGATGTGGTAATGCTATTAGATATCAACTCAACCAAGCATCCCACAAAGGTTAAAAATCATGGGCCCCTCCAGAGGGTTATTATTTCTCATTTCATTTGGGGATTTGGAGACACTCTTGCTTCTTATTTTTTTCCTTTGATTGGTAACCTGGTTTGTTGAGCATTTGAAGCTCCCGTCTCTGGCTTCTGCACAATCCATGCACTTTCCTGGTCAATAGCATCTCCACTAACCAGTGGGAAAATGAGAAAGGGAAGCCCAAATCACCAAATTTGTTTTTAAGGAAGCTCTTGTAAAAGATTTCAAGGGAGAAGATGTTAAAATGATGGGTTTGGAGTTTCTGTGGATTTATACTGCTGATGCCTTTCCTGCGTCCTGCTAGAAAGGATAATCAGATTTAATTGGATTTTGGGGGTTGAGAGACCAGCAACTAGTTTTGGGATTATTATAGACTTTTTTGGGAGATTAATTGAAATACTTACTTGGGCTGACGGAGAATCTGGTCTTTTATGTTGTAAAGACACACTCCTTTGTAATTAACTACACATAAAAGATGAAAATGTGCTTTCATCTATTCAAAAATTAGTGCAACTTAATTTTTTCCTGCTAAAAAAATACCGTGACATTTTTGCAAAACAAGACTTCTCACTTTTGATGGGTTCCGATGACTCAGGTTTGTTTTTTGCCCTCTTTGTTTGGAAATATACGCTGTCTGGGATTATGCATAGACACGTTCAGGATGAAGCAAAGGCTGGAGATATTTGGAAGTCAAGAATTTTGCAGCATCTGGAAAGCCTGAGCCTTTTAAAATGTAAGAATGTTTTGAAATGCTGAATTTACTTGGCTTAGAAAATCCAAGGACTAAATTTGTATTTAGGCGTCACCCGCTCCACGTTCTGCGGCCCAGAGTCCTGGAGAGGAAGCGAGGGATGCATGAGAATCTGCTAGAGCCGGGCTGGCACCAGGCTCGGTTTCCAAAACCTCAGGGCAAGGTGGAGAAGGACTCGCCCTCTGATTCTGCCACAGAATGTGAAATGGAAACTCTAATGCTGGCTTTGCCCCTGCCCCTCGGGAAAACATTCGTGGAGCACAGAGAGTCCTTGCCCTGCGGGGATATTCCTCTCCTTGGAGACAAAGTCCAAGGGTGACTTTATTTTTAAGTGACTTTTAAGGGCACAAAGTCATATGCGAGGAAGATAGTCTGAACGTAGCTCTTCTGTTCTTCTTGGCGTGTATCGCAGGCTCGAGCGCGGTACTTTGTACACCGTGGATGTGCAAGAAATCTTTCTTTGACTTGCATTATTAAAGATCTGGAACATTATATAATGTCTCGTTTTTCAGATACTATTAATAATCACCAAAAGGCATGAATTTGAAGTGATTCTCTAACATGCAAGTTTCCATTTGGAGGAAATGTATCTTAATGTGATACACCGGACCTTCATGTGAGATCCAAACAACATGCGCAGTATGTAATTCTTTAAATACATATATATATATAAATATATTGTATATTTGGGAGTATTGGATTTATCACTTAATCCCTTGCTTAGAGACAAAAGGACGAGTAGTGTGGTGTCAGGAACCATACTGAGGAACAACGTGCATAGATTTTTACTTTAGTTTGTACCATCCCTTGTCTTCATGGGGAAAAAATTCTATTCGCTTTCTTCTACGACTGCTAGCAGGGTATCTTGGAGAGAACAATATCTTAAGACTTTTAAGGGCTGGGGATCCAAGAGTATACTACCAGCCGGGAGCTTTGTCAGAGCTAACTGCTTTCTTTGCCTCGTAAAACTGCTATCTACATCAATCTGTGTTTATATTTCTCCTGCTTTTTAATTTGTTTAATGGACTTCAGCTGACGACTTTCCTCGACGTCTGAGGAAAGTCAAGTGTAATAAACCCGTAAGGACCTAGCAGGCACAGTTCAGCACTCTTGGGTTATTTTGTCCGACTTTCATCTTTGCTGCAGCAGAAACGATGGCTGCTGAGCCCCCTGGACCTAACCCCGCAGGGCTGGAGCCTGGGAAGCGATCAACCAGGTGAGTCTCACTTCTCTGCTCTCCTCTCCCCTTCCTTCTCTGTGGCGCTCTTCCCTCTCTTCTGTTTCCTCCGATCTGCTCCGTCTCAGCAGCCCCCTTCCTCTTTCAGTCCTCCATCTTCTTTTTTTTTGCTGCTTTGTACCTCCACTCTCATCTCATTTACTTTTTAAACACTTTCTTTGACTTCTTCACAAGCCAGAGAATGATAGAACCTCGAATTTCAGCTCACCATACCTGTGTTGTAAGGGTTCAGCGTGATAGATGAGATGGTCCACACATCTTCAAAAAGCTCAGACACCAGTGGAAATGAGCATGGACATGTGGGGGATGGCAAAAAGAAAAATATTGTTTGTTGGGGGACCATGCAAAACTAAGTTGAGAAAGAAGTAAGATTATCTGATGGTGGAAGGTTTTGATGGCTGAGGGCTGAAGAGTCTGATTTTCTAGAGTTTGATACTCAGATCACCTTCATCAGAAACAACTGGCCAGGCCCCATGGCCAAGTGGTTAAGTTTGTGCACTCTGCTTCAGCAGCCCAGGGTTTCGCTGGTTCGAATCCTGGGCACAGACATGGCACCACTCAACAAGCCATGCTGAGGCAGCATCCCACATGCCACAACTAGAAGGACCCACAACTAAAAATACACAACTATGTACCAGGGGGGCTTTGGGGAGAAAAAGGAAAAATAAAATCTTAAAAAAAAAAAAAAGAAACAACTGGCCAACTGATTAAACATCCAGATTACTGGGTTTAGAAACCAGGCCTATTGAATCAACATTTCTGGGTGAGGGCCCAGGAATCTACATTTCCAGCAAATACCTCAGATGATTCATTAGAAGTTGGAGAATCACTGACTAGAGCAACAGGGAGCCTTGAAATTCGTGATTTTAAAACTTTCTTTTGACTACATCAAACTAAAAAGCTTCTGCAACAATTGGGAGAAGATATTTGCAAACCATACATCAGATAAGGGGTTAATATCCAAAATATGCAAAGAACTCACACATCTCAACAACAAAAAAAACAACAGCCCAATTAAAAAGTGGGCAAAAGATCTGAACAGAGATTTCTCCAAAGATATACGGATGGCCAACAGGCATATGAACAGATGCTCAAAATCATTAACTATCAGGGAAATGCAAATAAAAACTACAATGAGGTATCACCTCACTCCGGTCAGAATGGCTATAATTAACAAGACAGGAAACAACAAATGTTGGAGAGAATGTGGAGAGAAGGGAACCCTTGTACACTGCTGGTGGGAGTGCAAACTGGTGCAGCCACTATGGAAAACAGTATGGAATATCCTCAGAAAATTAAGAAAAGATCTACCATATGATCCAGCTATCCCACTGCTGGGTACTTATCCAAAGAACTTGAAAACACAAATGCATAAAGATACTTGCTCCCCTATGTTCATTGCGGCATTATTCACAATAGCCAAGACTTGGAAGCAACCTAGGTGCCCATCAAGGGACAAATGGATAAAGAAGATGTGGTATATACACACAATGGAATACTACTCAGCCATAAGAAATGATGAAAACTGGCCATTTGTGACAACATGGATGGAACTTGAGGGTATTATGCAAAGTGAAATAAGTCAGAGGGAGAAAGTCAAATACTATACAATCTCACTCATAAGTAGAAGATAAAAACAATGGCAAACACACACATAACAACAGAGAATGGATTGGTGGTTACCACGGGGGAAGGTGGGGGGAGGGCAAAAGGGGTGATTAGGCTCACGTGTGAGGGGATGGACTATAATTAGTTTTTTGGGGGTGAACATGATGTAATCTACACAGAATTCGAAATATATTATGATGTACATCCAAAAACTATATAATGTTATAATCCAACGTTACTGCAATAAAAGAAAAAAAAGAAAAGTTTTAAAAATTTTCTTCTCCCTCAAAAAACTTACAATTTATTGGAAACTTACGACTTAGCTGTAGAAAATGTCATTATGAAATAAACGTTAAATCACAACATAAAAAAATTAAAAAATTAAAAAATTAAAAACATAAATAAAACTTTATTTTTAAACTTCACTCAGATGTGTTAACTGTCTTTCAAAAGCAGCATATTTTAATAGGTGAATGCAATCATTTTACGTTTGTTGTTTCTATTGACGCATCTGGGCTTCTTCCTACCATGTTTCTTGTACCACGTTTTTGCTTTGGCTTTTTTATACCTTCCTGACATCTGTTGAATTGTTACAGCTTTTTGTTGTTGGTGGTGGGGGTTGTTTTGGACATGCTTTTTTACCCTTTATACTGGTCTGAATATAACAGCTTGTAATCCTTCACTTTTAGGTAAAATTTGGTTTTAATGTGTGTATTCTCTTTCACATTTTCCTAATGTCACCTTAGGTCACTCAGTGCCTGGGTCCTCCCAAACAGCAAAGGCACTGTTAGTGAGCCAGCATGCTTTACATATTTTCCATCTTATCTCTCTATTTTCATGTTATTGCCATCTGGAATTTCAGGTCTATCTCTTTAAAAACAAAACACAATCAATTATTAATATGTTACTATCAGTACTTAGTGATATCAACATATGTTACTAATATCTTTCTTGCTAAGGACTACATTCCTTAAAAATTCCAGAAGCTTCTGTGAGTGGTTAACTTTCTAAGTCTTGACGTGTTTGAGAATGACTTTATTCGGCTCTCGTGATTGAATGATCATTCATCCTGGTACAGACTGAGCCACTTTCTCCAGCGCTCTGAGGATATTACACCACTGACTTCTGGCATCTCTTATTGGTGAGATGATTGCTGTTACCTGCTGCAGACAAGCCTTAAGGTGGTCTCCACGATCTTGCTTCCTGGTGTTCATAATCTTATAGCATTCTTTCCTTTGAGTGTGGGAGACTTGCTTCTAACCGATAGAATATAGGAAGGGAGGTGTGATGTCACTGCCGGGAATACGTTATGTTGCGTAAGCTGGCCTTGCCAGCAGTCTGGCTGTAGATTATTTGGCTCTGTGCTGCTTTGCAGAAGCGAGTAGTCATGAGTCTTGCAACTGCGAGGAAATGAACTCTGCTGACAACCTGAGGAGCTTGGAAGTGGATCCTTCCCCACTTGAGACTGCAAATGAGACCCTGGCCCTGGCTGACTCCTTCACTGCAGCCTCACAGAGAACTCAGTTAAGCTGTGTCCCAACTCTTGACCTACGGAAACTGTGAGATAAGAAATGCATGTTGTTTTATGCAGCCAAGTTTGTGTTAATTTTTTACATAGCATAGAAAACTAATACATCACCCCAACTGTTCCTCATTTGTAGGTCATCTGTCATTTCTCTCTGACAACCTCTACAGATTGTCTCTTTTTCTTTGATGGTCTACAGTTTCACTACAAAGTATCTAGGTCTAGTTTTACTTTTCTTTATCCTTTCCACACTTGACATGCACTACATATATGAGAACTCTTTTTTTCCTTCAATTCAGGAAAATGCTCAGCCATCAATTCTTCAAAACTCGCCACTCCACCACTTGGTGTGCTCTCTTCTCCCAGAGCTCTTCCTAGGTCCATCAGGGAGGGTTTCTATCTGTCTCCAGCTTGCCTGACTTCTCTTCCATTCTTCACGTTTCTTTGCCCGTCTGGGCATCATTCTGGATCACTCAGTACAATATGGCAGCTCTCAAATTCTGTACCTATGACGAATCTCCTATTTATTATCCCTTTTTTAGTTTTAAGTTTCAGTTTATATGTTTTTAAGTTATAGTGTTTGTCTTTTGTAATCTTCCCTGTTCTGGATTCAAGTATTTCTGTTTTTCGTTTGTTTCATAACGTCTTGTTCTTGCTTTAGCTTTCCAGCTCACCTTGAGAAGCATGTGTGTGTGTGTGTGAACACACATGCGTGTTTTCTTTTCCTTTCCCCATGTTGACGCCTCTATATAGTTACCTATTGCCTCTGTCCCCCAGGTCCCTGGTTCTTCTTTTGGTGTGTCCTGTGGGGATGTCACAGCTCCTTTTCCTAAGCCAGCAAGGGCTTACTCACTTCAAGACCATACAGCTGCCTCTAATCTCTCTCACCACATAAGGCTGTGTGGTTTAGCAGCCCAGCACAGAGACCCTGTCCAAAATGGGGAGCCCCGCCTTAGCCCCTGATTTCATGCGTGTTTCCTTCTTGAACCCCACTTACTGCTGTGCACTCTGTGTTCTTCATGGCTTGCCCATGGAGCCATTCATATAGTTTTCTTTAGCATGGTTATGATTTTTTAAATTATTTTAACCAGTTAATGCAGGAGCTTTGGAATACAGGCAGCAGATTCACAGGTGCAATCACGACACTGTGTTTGCTGGAGATTCCAGGAATCACTGTTGTTAAACTGTTCTGCTGTCATATTTGGCCAGGGGAGAATACTTTGATATCAGTTACATGCATCTCCAAATCATGGACCAAACTCTCTTTTGCCATTGTTTTTAGAAGGAATATTTGCAAAGCACTCGAAAATCTACCCCGTTAGGTTATAGTTAGCATTGTCAGTCTATCAACTATCATAATAAGCAGATGTGATATCAAATTACACTTAGCTTTTAAAATATATATCTGTATATATATATTTCTTCATGGCAAGTCAGTTTCAAAATAGCACATTCAGACACTGACTGTGTTTCTAAAAAGAAGTGACAAAAACATTTTGGGCCATGGAAGTGGCACAGGATTAGAGTAAATGCAGGAGACAAGATGGAGGGTAGTTGGAAGCGAGACCCTGGGACCAAGACAAAGACTGGCTAGATTTGAAACCCAGCTCCTTCCTTTACTTCTTGCACAATCTTGGACTCTCTGTGCCTAGGTTTCCTCTTCTGTAAGATGAGGAGAATAAGAGAACCCTCTTCACAGAGTTGTGGTAAAGGCTGAGAGAGTCAGTCCGGGTGATGTGCCCAGATGTTTTCCGGCCTGCAGTGAGTGTTCAGGGAAGACCAGCCCTTATTGTTAGAACTGTAACGTCTACTGAACTGGAAGTTATGAAGAGGATAACGGGCTTCCTGATGTGCAGGAGCTGGTGTATCTGTTAAAAAGAATCAGTCTCCTTGAGATGGTTAACTTTACATGTCAACTTGACTGGGCCATGAGGTGCCCAGGCATTTGATCAAACATTATTCCAGGTGTGTCTGTGAGGGTGTTTCTGGCTGTGACTAACATTTGCGTCGGTAGACCCAGTAAAGCAGATGGCCCTCTCCAATGTGGGTGGGCCTCGCCCAATCAACTGAAGATTTGGATGGAACAAAACGCCTGAGTGAGAGAGAACTCCTCTTGTCTAACTGCCTTGAGCTGGAACACTGTCTTTTCCTGCCTTCAGACTTGAACGGAAACATCTGTTCTTCTTGGCCTGCTGGCCTTCAAACTAGAACTTACACTATGGGCTCTCCTGAATCTCCAGTTTGCTGACTGCAGATCTTAGGACTTCTCAGCCTCCATGATTGCATAAGCCAATATATTTGGTATATATATATATATATATATATATATATACATATCTCCTTTTGGTTCTGTTTCTCTGGACAGCCCTAATCCACCGTTTCTCTTCTAGCTGAGCTTAGTGTGTGAGGTTGGGCCTTGCATTATCTTCAGTCTTGGGTTTGATCTCATTGATGTCAAAGGGTTTTAATTTCGATATCTGTAGGCCGGATGAAATCCTCTTGCAGACACGGAGTTCAACACAGTTACAAAGGGTTCCTTTTGTTTGTGATGTGTTCTCCTCCATACCTATTTTCAGACTTGAAGTAGGAAGCAGTGCTGGTCTGAGTCCCTCGGAAGTCTTTTCTTCCTGACGGCGGGCCTGCTCCTCACGCCACGTTCTCCTTTGTCTAAACTCTTTCATCTTAGTTTCTGGACACACTGAGTCTAGGCCTTTTATCCGTCATACATTTATAAAATCTTACAAGTCAACCTTGCCTTTGGGGACGTGAAGACTGCTCAGTGGCTGTCTCCTCCCCCGTGGGAATGAGGCCCTGCCTTGGCCCAGCCCCAGACCTCAGCACCAGGTCCTCAGGAAAATGTTAGAGCAAACGAATCCTTCCTCTACTATAATTATCAATTCCACAATATTTGCTCTTTCCAAAATACGCTTCTGTTTCTGACTGACTCTTTCACTTTTATTTTACTTTATTCTAATGTATCCTAAGCTTTTTGGAGTTGTCTCTTCAGAATCTGATGAAAACCATGGTCCTCCAACA
The DNA here is from genome assembly GCF_041296235.1 of Equus asinus. NCBI lineage: Eukaryota > Metazoa > Chordata > Mammalia > Perissodactyla > Equidae > Equus > Equus asinus. Next base: position 20,466,956 of record NC_091818.1, read on the forward strand.
ATGTATATTCACTTAAACATGCAAACACACACGGGGAATTCACCCCAAAGCTTGTTGTAGACCTGCCTTAAGAATCCTGCGTCAGATGGCTGTCAAGCGCCTCTCACTTGGCAAATCCTGGTTCATTGCTGCGTTCCCAAGGAAGCCGAAATCATTCTCCTGCCATATCCCCTGTCCCAGTGGGTTATAAACAAGATCCTGAGATGTCTGTTTCCATCTGTGGGAAATATTTCCTTGCCAATTAAATACCAACTGAAAAAAGCCAGAAGTAGATTTTATGAAACTGAAGATACATTTTTCATCTCATTTCTCAAGGAACTACTTCACCAACTGAGAAATAAATGTGATGAACTTACATTTTCATCATGGATACTATTATTTTTCAGGAGAAACTCAGACTCACTGAACACTCTAATAGGACAACGTCTCCATCAAAAACACCTAGCCTTACTTCGGTGTCATTTCCTTATTTTCCTTCAGAAGGCATATTTTTTTAAATATTGGATGTTCTCATGTCAATATTTTCTTTTAAAGGGGGTAGATTTCGACTAATTGCCAGGAATATTGTTTCCCTGGAAGCATAAAGTCATTTTATCTCAGATATTTTCCTCCAAATGTTTTATAGCAATACACATTTCTAGAGGAACGCGTTATTCTGAAATACAACTTGAACAAGGAGATGGCAGAGGGTACATGATAAATTTCATTTCTGTTGCTCTTTCACGCTGTCTAGAGAGGAGGCCCAGAAAACAGACCATTGTATTTGTGCTAAATGCTGGTAAAAAGGGTGGTGGGATCATAGTCATCCTCCCAAGTCGGATATCCCCAAGTCTGGAGATAATCATAATTAATAAGAATCTCAAACACAATGTACTTATGTGGACAACATAGACCTGGCCCTGTAGAATTATCTAGGAGGCAGTATTTTCCCTGTCTCATCTTTCCTCTGGGGGCATCCTTATTCCATCCCTCTGACCTGGAAGTATCCAGTATCCAATTAATGATCTTGCTGCCCCAGGCTGCCTCTGCAATAGCATTCTGTCCAGGCCCACAAGCCTGAGCAGAGCCACATTCTTTGAATCTTTGTCTTTGCCTAAACACTATTGACATTTGACTGCCCTCTATCCTTTCTTCCAAGGCCTGTTCTCTGTTTGTGTTCAAGTTTAACCATGGTTCATTAGACCTGATCCCTCTCAAATACAGTATATCCTTTTAAAAATAAGTCTTCTGTGATTTACCGTTAAAGGGAAGACCAGTACTGTAAATCAGAGGTCCCAAGCTGGAGCAGGATGCAAGAGATTTTCATTACAAAAGAACTCAAATCGCTTCACATATAGAGAAGCAGTAATATTGCTGGTGACATTTCTTAAAGACCCACCTTCCTGACCAGAGTCTTAATTGGAAGTCAGCCCACCTGAAAAACAAGGATGACGCATTTAAGGATGAAGATTCTCTGGGACATGAAGGACTGGTTCTAGAGTCATGGGCAAATGGTATTAATCCCCAATGCCACAGTGGAACATCTTCATGTTTCCTGAATAAAAGTAGAATTTTTGTGTTTAACCATGTGTAAGCTGACAAATGTGCTAACCAGAGATTTCTGGAGAGTGGAGAGAAAGATGACTAGTGCTGGAAGGTTCCATCTGTTCCTAATACATATCCTTTCCTGATGGAACTCTTGTACCAGCTTTCTATGAGGACTATTTAGGAAGGAAGTACTTTTTAAAAATGATCTCTAATCTGTTTTGTGGAAAAAAGGACATATCCATGGAATCATCATTTTTTTATATAATCAAAGATACCATGACTATATCTTATAGAAAGTTCCAGAAAATTCTATAAAGTTCTATCAAGATTCAAGGGTCTTTATAAGGCATTTTTTAAAAAAGTCAGCAAAGAGATCCTTAAGCCTCACTTCTCCCATTCCGTTAGGTGGATCTCAGAGTCTCCTATTTCACTTTGCCAAAAAAAAAAGTATTTTATTTTCCGGGACCCTGTTATGAAATTATTGTGTCTAATAGGAGTGGAAAGTCACTTTTGTGGGAAATCTGTGAGTTTCCTGTTTCCTCGGTGTTTGTGAGGAAGGGCTTTGTAGCGTTCCCAGGCGGAAAGTCACAATTTGCATTTTGGAAATGTAAACAAAATAAGTACAGAAATGGAGATGGGTCCCAGGACTAGGGAATAAAAACAAGACACACACAAACACACACACACGGTGAGGGTTAGTCAGGCTAAATACTGTCCTTGGCTCACTTCAATGATTTACGACTATTGGTTGCTGCTTTGAACACTGATGATCAGGGAGCCTGGACTCCTGGCCATTCTGTCAGTTACTAGCATGTGCTCCCTGCTGCTGCTTGTTTTGAAGAGAGTGGAGCAAGTGGGCTCATCCTCGTTGCTGCTTTGGAGACACTTTGCACATGTTTTTTCAATAAAACTACACCATGTAACTTGCTGGGTCAATAGCAGAGCAGAAAGAAACATTTCACTTGGCAAACCAAGCGGCCAAGCCTCCAGATTGCCTTAGAAGCAGAGCCAAGGAAGGAGTTCATTCTAATTAGGCTACTTGTGTTCTCTAAACACTTTCCCTGTTGTCTTTAATTTGTGAAATTTGCTCCCTCGTCCTCCAGCGTTCCTGTGTTCTCCCACTCACAACTGGAAGATTTTTCAAATAAATTTGAGTCTCATGGGTAGGTGCAAACACAGGGAAGGAAGATTCAGCGTGGTGCCTCTGAGCACAAGCATTCCTGTTTCTGGGCAGAAAAGTTAGGAATGCTTTTCACAACAGTGCAAAATGCATGTCCTTCAATTTGCTGGTCTTTCGGCGTGTGATGTGGACATAGCAGCTTCCTTTCTCTCTGAGGTCATGCAAAGAAATCAGGATGACCCCTACCCTAGTCAACTTGCCTTGGCTACTTCAGAGCCAGGGGGCCCCTGTGAGAGAGGACGTTATTACTCAGTGCAAGCTGTTGACTTCTCTCTTTGTCCTCATCACGTGGTAAAGACATGCATTAAATATTTGACATTTCCGTACATATATTTAAGTGTAAAATGTATGTATATATGGGGTGTAATCCTTCACGCTCTGTGCAAGCTGTGTGGCTGTGTTGACCGGTTGCTGTGATAATTCCTACAGACACACACATATGACCACTCAGAAAAGTCCACGATTCCCTGTGCCGCTCCGCACTTCATGTCCAGAAGCCGGCCCGGGACCACCCCGTAAACTTTCAGCACACTCTAACCTGCCACAGAATTTTCATTTTTGAAAACTCTGCTCTCAACCTTATTTCCTTTGCTTTCTAGATCAGCCAAAAAAAACTCACTCTCTTTGACTCAACTTAATCAGACCCAGCAAAAGAGGAAACAGAGGGGGAACCTGTTTTTCACAGCTGCTGACATGAGCAGGGGACACAACAGCGTGCGAGGGAAGAGGGGACTCAGGGGGGACAAAACGTGCAGGTCCAAGTGTGGAAAAAGGTGGGCTTTTCATCGTGAGTTTCTAACTAGGTATTTTTAAAAAATACATAAGGGGAAATTAAAAACAAGTTTAGCACTTTGTGGCGTTTCCCACTTCTTCCGTTAATATTACTTAACGAAAAGTTGACGCGAGGAGGGAGCCTACAGAGCTGACCGTCAACAGTCCGCGCATGTGAGCAGCCTGTCTGATGGACTTGCACCTTAGCGTCTTCCTCAGCAAGAAGGGCTGGTGTCACCAGACAGCTGTGACGTGGCAACTGGGCACACTGAGGTCTGCCAGTCTCTTGAGGGCAAGGGTGGTCCCTTATTCATCTTCGTACCCCGGTACGATGTTCCTACATAGTAGATGCTTACTAGATGATGGCTGAGGGAATGGCATGTGTCTCTGCTTCTTGGAGGGGCCCCCATCTTCCCTGAGCCTGTGTTCAGGACGCAGCTCACCGGAGTCCTTCCCTGGGGACCGCACAGTGCAGAGAAGACTGGGGACTGTTGGCAGGAGCTGCTGTGCGCCTGGGAGCGACCTGGATCAGTACCACACGGGCCAGCTGCGGGACCCTGAGCTGGAGAACGGAGGTGGGGCACACGAATGGGGAATTTTCCCCAGGTTTGCAGGGCAAGATGGGGAGCCACAGGGTTTTTCACAAGACTGGAGGTCTGTGGGCAGCATTTGAGAAAGTGGGAGAAAGAAAACTCTCCCTCCCTTCTCCTCTGGGCAGTCAGGTCTGCTGCAGTTACAGCTCTCTGTCCCTTCTAGGTCTGGCTGGATGCTGCCGAGCTGGGGGGCCTGGGAAGGGCGAGTGTTTGGGCGTCTCTCAGTGACTTGGGCCCATTTTTATGAAATTCTTGAATGCACAGCTATCACCTCTCGGCTGAGCGTGTGCAGAATTCCAAGGCCACCACACCCCGCCGCCAGCTCCCTCGCCCTGTGCTTCCTCTTTCCGTCTTGCTCTTTTCCTTCATTTCTGAAAATCTCCTTTATTTCCTTCTGCTCTGAGGTATAAGATTTCCAAAATGACACCACGGCAATGGCAGTGGGGCTCACTGCATGTAAGCACAGAGCGGGTGGGGTGTGTTGTAAACGATGATGCTGATGGCGAGAGAGAGGAGGATCTTCCTGAGACATACATCCTCAACACCGACCACTTAGCTGGTGACTGGGAACCGTCGAGTGGGAGGGAGGCTGGGCGGAGAGGCAGATGGAGAGAGGAAGACGGCCGGTGGGCCCGGAGGAGGGACAGGCTTGAAATGGCAGGTTTTCCCAGCAATGTTTGAACTTGTCATCTAGAAGAGGAAAAAGCGATATTGTCCTGTAGGTCTTAGGTCTTCTTCAGTGAGGGAAATGAGATTTCTCTCCACCAGTACATCCAAAGGAGCTGCCTTAAAAGGAGGGATGGAAGAAATGGGGTTGAGGGGCGTGAGCTTGTCACGATTTGCCACACAGCAAACTGACCTGGCCCACCCTTCATACTTGAGACCAATCCGATGTCCCAGACCTGAAACTGGCCTTGGGGCACTATGGGGGACCTTCACCCTCAGAGTTCTGCCATTTTTGCTAAATTTAGGATACACCAGGGCTATTATCTTGGGAAGGAAGAAAGAAATCACCTGTTCACCAAAGCCTGTTGTCACTTTGCCAAGCACAAGACAGATTGAGGGAACATAGATGATGGGGTGCAGAGCAAATCCATTTGGGTTATTGGTGGAAGAGGTGAAGAGAGAGGAGGATGTGAACAGAAAGACTGGGATTCTGGAGGCCCCTCAATGGGAAACCAGCAGCAGTGGGAGAGCAGCAGGCCACTCCCAGGAAGGGCAAGGGCTGAGTAGGCAAAGGAGAAGGCTATGCACTTGCTCTCCGCCTACAGTGTGGCCTGGAGGGGATGGCACATGCCCAGACCAGCTCAGTCCACAGCCCTGAAGACCACCAAGTCCAGTCCACAGAAAGCATGGGATGCGTGCTCTGCATGGATACAAAGGAGAAGAGTGGTGTTGGAGAAAACAAATGTTTATTTCATTAGTCGTCTTTTAACTTTTTCCTAACTATAAAAGTCACACATATTTAATGCAAGATACATGGAAAACATAAAAAAGAAAAGGATATATGATCAAAGCAAAAAGAAAAAAAAGAAAAGAACACTAGTAATAATTTACATTTCTTTCACACATTAATTCGTTTAACAAAAAAATTTAACAAACACACTACTATGTTGCAGGCTCTGGACTAGGGTCCAGAATGCAATGCTAAGCAGGACGAATGTGGTCTCAGTTATCAGTCTTCAGGTACAAAAACGATCAGGTACTGTGCATTCTGTCTTGTAGTTTGCTTTTGTCATTTAATTATATAGCATCAATGTTCTTGCATCAATAAATATGTTTCTACAACATGCTTGATACTGGCTACATATTAATTCATTTTATATTTAAGATTATTCATTAACCAATCTTCTCTACATAGACAGCTAAGTTTTTTTAACTCCTCCCTTTTTATTTTGACAATACAATGGTAAAATGAACATTCTTGAATGTACATTTTTAATACATTTCTAATATTTTTTGTTGGTTTGATATCTGAATTGGTCATTCTAAGGGCTCTTTAGATGTTTAGGAAATGATTATTTATCCTGAATGTTCAGTCATGGCTGTTTATGAATTAATGGTATGTCTAGAATTTAAGCATCTTATTCCAAATAGCACAATTATTGAAAAATAAAATAAAAAGGTTGTTCTGCCCAATACCTTCTGATGCATACTTTCCCCCCTCCTTTTATGTTTTAAGGGATTGGATGTACACGATGTGTTTGTGTAATAATTCCTAACCGTTGTTATCCTCCCAGTCAATTAGGAATTCATTTCCTATCAAGTAATAGAGAACCAGGTTTACGTTACCTTAGACAAATAAGGCTTAGTTTTTCTTATCTAACCAGGAGTCTGGTGATTGTGGAGGACTCTCTGTGTCAAGGCTAAAGTCTCTGTGAACCTCTTGATCTTGTCTCATAGTCACAAAATGGATGTCCCAACTCCAGGCTTTACATCCTCATTCAAGATGGGAAGAAACAAACAAATGGTGACAACCTCTTTTGATTTTTTTTAACATTTTATGTGTCAACTGTATTTACTTTTTAGCAGCTTAGAGAGGTGTAATTGATATACCAAGAACTGCACATATTTAATGCATGCAATTTGATGAGTTTGGACATATGCCAGCACTCGTGGTACCATCCCCATAATCAAGGTATAGCCAACACCTCCCAGAGTTTCCTTGGGTCTCTTTGTTTTTGTTTCATTTTGTTTTGTTTTTTGTGGTAAGAACACTTAACGTGGGGTCTACCCACTTAACAAAATGCTGAAGTATCTGATACTGTACTGTTAACTCTAGGCACTGTGTTGTTCAACAGATCTCTAGAACTTATTCACCTAGCGTCACTGACGCAAAGTAACGCTACCGTAGCCAACCCCAAAGAGATGGAGGTCTATGGTTGTGTGACGAAGATGCCAATTATGCAGACCTCTTCTTCCAGCTCTTTGTGCAGATTCACAGCACATGGACACCTGTGTCTGCAGGTGGGGAAAGTGGATATGGAGCTTTCTCAGTTTTCAGGGTTAGAATGGACAAGGGAGAACAGGTTCACAAATGGCGGTTGGGGCAGTCAGCCAACACTATTTGCCATGCACACACCCTGGCTGTGTGTATATTTTCTTTTATGAACTTCTTATTCATCTCCTTACCCGTAGTTCTCTCTGTATGTAAGATGTCCCGAAGTTCTGTTTTGCGTCCTTTGGTTTTCTTCCTTATGGTTTCTATCTCTTGCGCCATGCTTAGAAAAACCCTTCCCTTCTTAGAAAACAACTATATAAGCTGTCAGCTACCTTTTCTTCTTTTATGATTTTATGTTAGATACTTAGCTTTTTATTCCATTTGGAATTTCTTTTGGTGTAGGCCATGAGGTAGATCTCTAACTTGATTTTTAAAGAGTTAACCAATTATGCTTGTACAAATTAATAAGAATCTATGTTCCTACTACGTGGAAATGGTCCCTTTATTATATAATATTGAATTTGGGGGTCTGTTTCTCGACATTCTATTCTGATCCACTGATTCCTATGTCCACTCTGGTTCCAATGCAATATTAGTTTAATTACTGAAGCTTTATAATCTATTTTAGTGCCTGGCATTGCAAGTCTGTTTGTTTATCTTCTGAAACACTTTATTGGATTTTTCTCATCGGTTTAGTGTTCCTCATTATGCGAGGTGTTAGCCTGAATTATGGTCACTTTAGTTAAGTCCCCCCGAGCAGCCTGGGAACCTTGGAAAGTGGTCTGCTCTCATGGCCTTGGATGCCGTAGGCTGAGAAATTTTTAAGCCCATTCCTGAACTTTCCTGCAACCAAGCATTTTTACAAAGTTGACACTTGAAGTGAAATTGGTGAACTGTTTCTGGAGAAGGTTGACCTAGAGATTGGTGAAAGCATCTAGAAAGAGCTGATGGGTAGTTTCATAATCAACACATACTGAGCTTTCGCCAGAAGAGAGTTCACTCATTCTTCCGTGCATTCATTCATTTTTCTCCTGAAAATCCGTATAAGATCCAGGACTTCACAGACTCACAGAGAGCATGGCCAGGACAACACAGGCGCTACAAGACACAATTTATGTCGCAGCGGTCAATACTTTTCCTTGTGGATTCTTTTGCTTTAGACAAGTCTCTATTTTTAGTACAGGAGGAAGGGTATTTATAGCCCCAGTTTCTCTTAGATCAGACACCATGCCAGGTATGTGGTTCAGACAATGCGGAACCCGCCTGATGAAGTGCCATACGTTCCCGGGGCCAGGGCGATTTTCCTCTAGCAACATATCCCCCCCCCTCCCCGGGTGCTCCCCGGCTCCATTCCATCATTGTGATCCTCGTGCCAAATTCCTGGGCTTGACACGTGTAAAGAGATAATTCACATGATCCCCGGCTTGTTTTTGATTCCGTTCTTAAAAAAAATGCAATAAAACTTTACAGTACAACCAGCATGACTCAATGTTGTTTCTGGATTTCAAAATATTGAGGTTAGATGTGCTAATGATTTGCTCCGGCGCTACTTTCACAAGGCGAGCCAAGGCCCCTCTTGCCAGCACATCTGAGAAAGAGATGGCAGCGAGTTCCCAGCATTACCCGCTCTGCCCCGTGCACAGGCCGGGCCCCCGCTCCTGAATCAGAGCACACAGCTGATGGAGTGAGGAGTCACCCATAATGTAGCAGCCACCACCTCTAGACCATAAATAAAAATAAAACACGATTCCATATAATCCTTTTCTGTCACTCCAGTACAATTGGAAGCAATGGAAAAACGCATCTTTTTACCAAAAGCATCTGGACGGAGCAGGAGTTCGCCACACTTACTTAAATATTTTTCTCATTCTCCTCACTCATTAGCTATCTCATTCAATCTCATGCTCCCTCTTTTATTATCTTATTTACCCTAATGGCAGGCAAGGTTAAAGACACTGAACTGGGTTGCTAGAAAATAATCACCTTGTTTTGACAGGAAAAGTCTTGGCTTCTCTGTGAGTTTTATTTTCTACAATACCACAGCATTTATCTCACAGAGAGGGACTATTGTAGACGCCCAGAGTTCACCTTATCTCTTAAAGAAAACCTTTCATTTGTGGAGAGAGTCTTGTGGCATGTCTGGACCCCGCTGTTGAATTTTCCTTTCTTCTTTTTTCTTTTTTAATGTAAAGAGAGAGGACTTTGTTTCCTACCTTTAAGAGTATTTACTCAACTTGCTTAACAGTTGGCCTTAGGACAGCTCACTTTAACACTAATGAAAGTTACTTGTCTGAAACCCTTGGTAAAAAAAAAAAACCCTACTCATCAACTTGAAGCTTTCTGAGTGCCTTTCCATTTGAAAACTCTTACGTGCACTCCCCTCTGATTTGACCTTCTTTGGAGTCAGGCGTGGGATCTTGGGAGAGTAGGTCGTGGTGGTGGTCCTGGCATCATGTGGTTCGAACGGATACCTCCCGGTGCCTAACACGGCATGTCTGTGCATCTGTGAGTCACTTACTGTCTCAGAAGGCAGCTTTAGCTATCTTAATATTTTGCCTAAGATCTTCCGTAAATGCTCCTGTTTACAGATGAGTTTCTGTGTACTTGAATAACCTGAATTCTGTGACTTTCTTTAAAACAAACTTTAATGGCATTTAATAAGGCTGAGTGGATGATACGGTGGGTGAAACACTCCTTCAGTCTGCAGTCCATCCACGGGTCACGTGATTTTCTAAATGCATAACTAAACTGGCTGATGAAGAAGATGGCTAGGGAAAAGAAAAAAAAGAGTCGAACTACATTTATCCCTGAATTCTTTTCCTTAACTGAAAATTTAAAAATCCCATGACTCACACAAACTCCTCCTAGTCTGAGAGAATGTCTGCAAGATGCCAGCTACGTTCAGAAGAAGCCCTGACCCCCAACCAGGGCAGTCTAACCCACTACACATGGCTCTCCACCCCACCCTCGACCCCACTGTCGAGGTTCTCTCCCTCTCTCCTCCTCCACCTCCCCAAAACAGAGAGCTGGTAAAGGAAACAACTCTGCCATGTGCCAGAATTCGACTCCATGCCCATTACAGTCAGCGTCTGAGGAAGGAAATGAGGGTCTTTGACAGGGTGGCTCATGGAACGGGTATTAAATGGAGTGTCACAGAATGAGAATTCCCCAAGTGACATGGGGTAGCATTTCATCTCTATGGTGTCTGAATTTTCACCTCTAAAATGCAGTAAATTTTGCTTCTCTAGACTTCTTAAAGATATTTGAAGTCTCCTCTCTTTAAAAACTGTTGTTGGGTCTTAATGCGATAATTTGATATTAGTCTATTTCTTCTGGAGAGAAGCAAATATTTGCTTGCTGAAATTTCTGATCTGGAGAACTTTGGATTTCAATTTATCATCCACTGACTCTTTTCTTTGATATATATGCTTTTCCCAGATAAACAATATTACTCTTGTTTACCACACCAGATGTCCCAACGTTGGGTTCAGAAATTATGGCCAATATGTAAACACTGCATGTCCTCCTCTGAGTGTGTGTGTGTGTCTGTGTGTGTGTGTGTACACACTATTTAAATCGCAAATGGTTCTGGCTGATATCCAGAAATAGAATCGTTCTGGTGATGTAACGATGGAACAAAACTCATCTGCATATCCAGAGCGAAAGCCAGCACACTGAAAGTCTTTGACGAAGAATGCTGACTGTTCTTGATTGTTTTTAATGAGGGCAGCATTTCAGATGGCCTGGGAGTGCTCTCACTATCCAGGTACTAGAGACCCCATTGCCTGAGAGCTTGCCCAGTGGATCTTTCAGTCTGTGAAAAAGACCTGAGACATGGAGGCTCTTGGGCTGGTGGCCTCACAGCCCAGCTGCAGGACGACCCGTCCAGTCCTGCCCGGCCTCTGTGGGCTGCTCCCTGGAGCCCCGGCGCCATCAGCATTCTTGGCAGAGCCTGTCTGAGTGATGGATGATTAACGAGTTGTAACTACGACTATCTCTGACAAAAAACAGGGGCCTGCAAGGATTGGGGGGTTGGAGGTGGGGAGAGGAAAGTGGGGGCTCGTTTTATCTATAAACATGTCCCCCCCATAAAAATGTCTAAGGAAGTCCCTTTCGATGCAGTGCAATCGAATTGTGTGTCTGAGCACTTCTCTGGGACAGAGTATCTTTGCCATTGGCAAGTTTCGGAGAAAATTTTGAGGCAGGAAGGGGAGTTTAGGTCTTTTTGTTGTTGTTGTATTTCAAGGGTTCCAAAGCAGAATCAGCTTTCTTTGGTAGCTCAGGAGCTGGTTGCTGCCTTGTATAAAAGAGCAGACACGGACCATTCGAACAACGGTGTCCGAAGTGTGTAAGAGGGGATAGGGAAGTTTGCCTTGAAGAAATTAATTGTCAGGATTCATTTGCTATTTAAGTTCTCCTGTTGCCGGCCTGGCTGGCGTATAATTTGTTCCAGTAAGAGCTGTTCCCTCTCTAATCAGCCTGAAGCATGCTTCATTGCCATAGGTGTCCTGTTGAAACCCAATCTGGTTATATTTCACTGCCAACATGAGCGATTACATTAGCATTTTAATATGTACTTTGTCCACGGACCCACTGCTGTAAAAGCCCTCGCATTAAGAACAGGTTGTAAATAATCTGCTGCCTGAGCACTGAGCCTCCTATAATTTCTCCCCAAACTGTAGCCTGTCTGCTTAGTGACAAGGCCAAGTACTGGGCTGCGCAGCACATTAGGTCATCCAAGGCTTGGCAGCAGCGATGTCTGTTTCAAATGACAACTCCAGGTGACTTCATGCGCACCAGCCCAAATTCCGTCCCTTCTCCCTACTGTTGGCAATGGTCAGCTCCTGGCGATGTGTGTAAGCCAGTTTTTCCTCCCTCTTCTCTTGGAGCAGCCTTAAAACTTTACAGTCATTCCAGTAATCGTCTCCCTCATCCCATAAACAGAGAGAGGAGAGGGAGAGCCGTGGGATGGACGGCATGAAGGCTCCTTTCGGCACAGGCGTGATCTGGAATAAGCTGCTGACATGCCCCATATCCGAGGTGGAACATGTCGCTTCCCAGCGTGTCCCGCTGAGAACAGAGCAGAGCTGTGAGTTGTCGACAGGGACACTCCTGCGACCTTTGACTGCACTGAGGAGCCATCTGCCTCTTCTGCAGCAGCAGACGGGCTAATGGTCCCCCAAGGAAATTCCAGATTCACTTTCAGGATGGAAAAACCAAAGCATCACTTGAGCTCATCTCTGTTGTCTTTTAATCATCTGCCAGATCAATAAACTGCTTCTTGAGACTGGATTCTTTGAGACAGTGTCTGGTATGGATTCTCTGCATGGTATAAAGTATGTTGGCTGAAACAGGTCCAGACTCATGGCAAGCTTTCCAGACCGGCTGGCTGAGGCAGCGGGCCAGACTTCTGACTTGCCCCTGCCCCAGAGGTGGGGACTCTGGGTGAAAGCCCCTGGGAGCAGCACCCCGAGTGTGCCCACATACAAATCATGCAGCACCTTCACTGCTGCCGCCAGGGGGAGTGTGGATGGCTAGAGGCATTGAGGTGGCCTTGCAGACAGGGGGCTCGCCTCAGGAACGGTGAGGATGAAGCCAGCCTCAGCCACTTTCTTAAACACTGTGACAACAGCCACTACTCACACTGGAGAAATATGCAGGATATCCTGGAGGCCATTCACAGGATCCTCTCAGGGGGAATCTCTTAATCCACAAAAGGGGCTATTGACACCTATCTTGTAGGATGGGTGCCTGAATCAAGTTAGATCTTGACAACACATCCTTTCGTTCAGGGATGTGGGAGACATCACAGCAAACAGGAAAATCTCAGCCTTGTAAGCCCCTCTGAAAGCCATCTGAAGGGCTGGTGCTCAGCCAAGCTGTGAGGAAGGGAATCTTACCCCATCCACTTGCCTCAGAAAACCCTTCTCCCTGAGCTAACATCTATTGCCAATCTTCCTCCTTTTGCTTGAGGAAGATCGTCACTGAGCTAACGTCTGTGCCAATCTTCCTCTATTTTATGTGGGATGCCACCACAGAGTGGCTTGACAAGTGGTGCTAGGTCCACGCCCAGGATCTGATCCTGTGAACCCCCGGCCAGGAAAGCAGAGTGCACAAAGTTAACCATTACGTCACCAGGCTGGCCCCATAGAATTCCATTTTCTTAATCAGCAGCTTAGTTAATGCTCAATTCCCTATACAGGGAGCCAGGGTGGTCCTTCAGAGGCTCTAAATATTGCAAGAGTTAACAAAATATAAACATACTAAACCATAAAATAAGTGTCACAAAGACCAGTGAAGTTCTTATTTTCTCAAGATAAATACTTTGATACTGGGTTTGTAATTCTTCACATCCATTCCTTTCCAAGCCCTTCTAGTGCCCCAGCTTTGCTGACACCTGAAGGATGCACTTGGCCTGTTTACACCTGGCAACCCCTCTGATTTTATGAGTCACCATGACTTGGCTCCCTCAGCTGCCCTGCTGGTGAGCTGTAAAGTCCTTGAGTCGGGAGCAGGAGAGGGGACACCTTTGAAAGGTGAGGAGTGAAGAGTACACAAAAGCATTGTGGTGAATGTGGCTTTGGTTGCAAAAACCAGAAACCAGAAATTTCAGAATGGGAAGGGTCTTAGAGCTCACCAAGTCCACCACATGCTCTGCACGTGTGGGTGACGAAAGTGAGCTCCATGGGGGTGTTAAGAAGTAGTGGGCATGGGGCCGGCTCCATGGCACACATTGCACTTTGGTGGCCTGGGCTTCGCCGGTTCAGATCCCGGGTGCAGACATGGCACCACTTGTCAAGCCATGCTGTGGTAAGTGTCCCACATATAAAGTGGAGGAAGATGGGCAAAGATGTTAGCTCAGGGCCAGTCTTCCTCAGCAAAAAGAGGAGGATTGGCAGCAGTCAGCTCAGGGCTAATCTTCTTCAAAAAAAGAAGTAGTGGGCAGAGCACTGGGTTTGAAGTCAGAAGATACAGGTGGTCTTATCTTTTAAGAGATGCACACCAAGCACTTTGCAGTGAAACGATTAAGTGTCTATGAAACTACTTTGGCAAAACGAAAATAGATGAAGCAAATCTGGAAAGACATTAGCAATTGTTAAGGCTGGGTGATGGGCACAGAGAGTATGATCTATTCTCTCCACTCTTCTTACGGTTGAAAATTTTAATAATAAAAAAACCTCCAAATACTTGGCTTCCCATCTGGACGTTGATGTTCGTTGGCTAGGGCACACAAAGCCAGTCATTCAAAGTCTTGACTTCCTTAATTGTAAAACCAGGAATCAGCTCTCATAATTGTTTTGAGGATATAATGGAGTATGGAATAAAACCTCTCTGTAAACCCTAAGGTACTACACAAATGATTAAAGTAGAAGATGTATTAATCAGATGCCTGATGTGACAGCCAAGAAGTGGCTGAACTGGGCCTAACACGACTCCACCTGCTAATCCCCTTCCCGACCTGTCCCAAATGGTTTTCTAACTGAACTTGGGGCAGTCCCGCCTCCACAGGCAGGTTTGGACCTCTCCCGGGGGCGTGGTGATGGAGAGTGGATTCTTGGGTTCCACTCAATGGCGTAACTGGTGCGGAAGAAGGGCTGGGAGGAAGCTTGGCTGCAGCCATTTGGCAGGGCACAGAGGTGCTCTTTTATTTCACTGTTGATTTCAGGGCATCTGATGCTAGCCGCTTGCTCTTCATTGTCAGCATGGACCACAACAGCTGGATGAGAATGGGAGTGGGGACAAAGCCTCCCTTATCGCCTCCTCTCAGAGATGACTGAAGCTGATGCTGGATGACGCCTAAACACAATCACGCTTTGCCATCACTATGGACCCGAGCACCCCTGGCCTTTGGGTGTTCCCCTTGTCACTGTGCTGTGTTGTGAGAGAGGACGTGTGCCCTCGCTCACAGCCTGTTCCACACTGGGCAGGTCAGGCTGCAAATCCTAATCCGTAGCACGGGCTGTTAATATCTGCCTCCTGGGATGGTTGCGTGGATCAAGTGAGATCACGACAATGGATCGCATTGTTTATGATGCGGTAGGTGTCACAGCAAAAGGAAAAGTCTCAGCCTCGTAAACCTTTCTGAAGCCACTCAGCCAAGTGATGAGGAGAGGACCCTCATCCCACCATTCCCTTGAAGCGCCCCTCTCCCAATCTCAACCACACGGGGCCTTCTGTGTGACTTTGTCCCTTCCTCGCCATTCCCACCTCTCGCCCTGGCCTCCCTCCTACGGAAACCTACTTTAACCAGCAGTCCAATTGCAACAGGCCCACAGGCTTCATTTCCCCTTTTACTAGAGACACTTCCATTTCATGGGGACCGCAACTTAACCCCCTCAAATGAGGTGATGTTTCAGACCTGTGGGACACATCAGCGGGTGGAGGAGCTGCCATGCGGCCCAGCGCGAGGGCCAGGATGCGTTTGTTATGACGGATTGCTGCGCTGGGTACACAGGCTATCCCAGATCGGCCCTACATGCATTTTGCATTTTTCTTGCCTTTCTGGATCCCCGTGCAACTTTGGTGCGATGTCCGGGCTGCGTTAACCTCTTCATCTTTAAAGGCTCAAGGTAGAAGGGATTTCTATTGATGAAACATCACTACAGCTGTGGATAGAAGCTCACAGACACTGCTGCTAAGTGACTTTTCTAGTTAAGGCTTATTCACTGAAACAAGCAGAGCAGAGCATTAATATTTGGGTTCCTCTGACTTTCTGTCATGGGAGCTGTCACACAGTGGAATTTGAAAGACAGATTCCCTTTTGTGACAGGCCTCCCTTACTGACCTATTTGGGGTTATATATTTGGAAGCCAGGGTTCCCACCTACGTCAATGGAAATCCTGTGAGCAGAGGGAGGGCGGGCGTTCCGCACACACCCACACCGGGCAGAAGCCTCCAGACAGCAGGGTGGAGCTTTGCTACAGACAGAGGGATTTTATTGTCTGAGCCTTCAGAACTACACTCTTCAATTTAGTGAGAATGGCTAGATCGTTATTACTGTTTATTTTTATATTTGCAGTGAATTTGTCTAAAAATAAAAAAATTGAAACAAATATTTATATTTAAAAGATATTTATTTTACAATTTCTAGGTGGTCTCCCCTGCCTGATGCTCCACGGGGGCCTGTAGTATTGATTTGTATAGGGTGTGACAGAGAGGGAGGAGTGGCACTTTGCACCATGTCTGATAGTCTCCTATGTTTTGAGTAGAAAGTCTCTGAGACTTTCACATGCAGGTAAATACAGAAAAATACTCATTTAAGGAATCGTCTCATAACCAGCGGCCAACTTTTCGCTGTTGCTTCGTTTGCATCTTCCGCACCACAGGCCGGCCTCTCTGCCGTGTGCTGGAACAGAACCGACGGCGTACAGGGAGCCCCTTACGTCTGAGACAAGAAGAGAAGGCTTCAGCGAAACTTCTCTCAGCAACCTGTAGTGTCCTTGTTTGTTCTTTTAACCTATGCATCCCTTATTTAAAGCTTTTAGTTAAATGCATTCAATTTCTTTGTGCCTCAGTTTCCCCTGTTACTTGGAGAAAGTGAACTATCCTTCCTCGGTGGCTTCAGAAGAACTTGAGGTAAATGGGGGTTTTACTTGACATTAAGGGCAAAATAAAATGGGAAATATTTATTTCTGGGCAAATGGGTTGGAGGAGACTCTGCACCAAATGAACCCTGTCATTTTGGGAATACTTTTCATCTTAGAATTCTTTAAACATGCAACGTGTCTTGCACACCGTCTTCATAGGCTCTTGATACATGTCTACAGATTTAAATTCCGCTTGACTGCATTTACAAGTGATATGGACCTTCTACGGGGTTTGAACTTCAGGAAGAAGAATTGTTTGGGAATGACGATTCCTCAGATTCCTCCTGTGGACCCCTGTGGCATCTTATCTGAACCTCTCTTATTGCACTTTGCACATCGTTCCCCATAACTGTTATTGGATGTGGACATCCTCCTGTAGATTAGAAGCTTTCGACAGTAAGAGTTGTATCAGGCTAATCTGTCTTTCCTAGAGCACATTTCTTGTCTTATAATTTAGTCTAAAGAAATATTTGTGGAAAGAAGGAGCAGACAATTGTGGATTTTTTTAAGTTAAATAAATAGTTTTGTATCTATTTTATATCTATTATTCTGTGAGAGACACAGAAATGGAAAAAATTAGAAATTGCTGCAGTCAGTATTTGAATATATTCACTGAAATGATAGATGAGAAAAGCAGAAGAGAAAAATGGTTTTGGAACAGTCGGTTTACCAGTAATGAGGGAAGCAGACTTCATATTCTATGCCTATAAAAAATAATAAGACACGTACAAGAAGGTTCATAGCAGACTTGTTTGTAACAGCCCCAAACTGGAAATAACCCAAATGTCCATAACAGCAAAATGGATAAATAAATTGCAGTGTATTCACACAACAGAATACTGTTCAATAAAATAGAACAGCCTCCTGATACACAAAGCAACACGGACTGAGACGTAACGCTGAGTGAAAGAAACCAGACACCAAAAGAATATATACTGAGCTATGAAATTTTCAGAAAGTTCAAGAACTGTCAAGATGTGCTTGGTGACAGACATCAGGAAAGGCAGGTATAATGAGAAAGAGGCGAGATGGAGCCTTCCAGGTGTTAGAAACATTCTATATTTTGATCTGGGTCATGTTTATATATCTAGAAATTCATCAAAGTCTACATTTAAGATTTATGAACAAAAATATATAATAACTCAAATTGTAAAAAAAATTAAAGGAAGCAAAACCACTACTATTTATTGAGTGCTTACTATGTGCCAGGTAAGGTGCTAAGCACATGGGGCTTTAAAAATATTAAGCAATTTGCCAGAGGTCACAGATTCTGGGAAAAAGAATCTGGACTCAAATCTCACTGTCGTGGGCTCCAAATCTCTGTGCGCTGTGGTCCCCACTCTTTAGCCCAAGAGTTAATCCTCGGCCTTGGGGGCCTTGGCCCGCGCAGTCAGCAGCCCTCCAAGCAGAGCAGGTGGGCCTGAGGAAGCGCACAGCTCTGCCCCAAGTGTCTGTCTGATAACAATCAACCTCTGTTGCCGTATTAGCGGAGCTGTTAAAACATTTCCCTTGCTGTTGGTTATGTCAAAGGCCCTTGCCAAGTCTCAGGGACAGTGGCCTAATTGTTAAAGGAAGGAACTTAGTGGAGGAAGAGGGAATGGAGGTTTCAGTAAGGCGTGGAGGTAAGAACAGAATGCACATTATTTGTGGCGTTGCTTCATATTTGAAGTTCATCCTGGCCTGGTGTTCTTTTGGGGAAAGAAAACCAAAAACGAAGTTTCAGAACACAATTCCCCTCCATCTACTGTTCTCTCTTTTGACTTAATTATTTTAATTTAATTTGTTACAGGCATGAGGTTTAATTTACAAATCTGATGAGTGATTAACATTTAATAAATGGACACTTACTATCTTAATATTTATTAATGAGGGTTCAAATATATGAACCACAACACCCATATGTTCTCATGAAATGAGAGAAAAGAGAAGCCTTGGATCCTGGTCTATGTAATCCTTACCCCCACATCTCTCCCTCCTGCTGTTGTCCGAACTCACTGACGCCCTCCTTGTCTCCGTGGCCCGCCATCTTGTGCGATGGAGAAGTCCTGTCATGCTGCTGTCACACGGGAATTCTAAGCATGAGATTCCAAGCTGGTCCCTCACAAACAGCACCACTTACGACTTGCTTATGACTCCACTCGGTTAAGCAGATCCTGCAGAAATTCCTTTGCCTTCCTTCATGCTCTGAAGTCTGGCTCTATACGCAGGAGACGAGACAGCGTGGCTATAAAGAACTCAATCATCTACTGACAGAGTTACCTTGGGCAAGCCACTGGCTTCTAGGAACTTCCTCGGGTTCTTAGTTTACAAAATGGTACAATACCTACCTACCTCAGATGACGTGTGACGGTTACACTGGAAAGCCAGTTTGCCCAGCAGAGTGCTTTGCATATGGAAGGAACTCACTAAATAATGATTAGAATGATGGCAGATTTAATAGGAGTAGCCGGAAGCCCCAGTCTTTTCTCCAGATAAAATGTGAACGAGGGCTTCAATGCCATGCATCTACTTCGTGCCTTCATTTTCTTTACTAAGTGTAAATTGGGCCCGCAAAGGGCTAGCCTTTAAGCTCTGCCATGTTCTAAAATTTGCTAAAGGCAGCATTTTTAAATCAGAATCCTAATTGGAAATGGGAAATGTTAATAAGGGTGACCAACATGCTAACTTTCTGAACCCTGAATTCCTTCTTGTTGACCATTGATTCAAATCTTCTTTTCAGACAGAAATTCTGTGGTACAGAAACATGTGGTCAAGCCTGGTTGTGTCTCCATTATCCAGGTCAGAGGTGGACACTGGGACCAGATAGTGGTACTCCTTCCCAGGCCAGGCCGGCAGCCATGTGCTACCAGCCTTCTTGATTACACCAGACAATCCTCAGACTCCCTCTTGTCCCAGCCTCCAGGCAGCCCCAGGTGGTCCACCAGCTGGGCCTCAGAGATGAGCACTCATTTCTACCTCTGGTCTAAGTCCCTGGCCAGGTCCTCTAGCAATATTTTTTACCGTTGATCTAGGATAATTTTTAACGCCAAAGTAAAGCCAGCCATGTCAAATCGGGGCCTAAAGGAAGCACTTTGGCGCATAGCTTTGACCAGAATTGGAAAGTAGAAATGGAATCACCCGTCCGGCCTACCTTTGAATTCTTGGACTGTTTTTCTGCCCTTCTCCCTTCCTCCAGTAGGTGGCACTCCTGAGCGAGGCTTCCTCACTGAGGTGGTGGAGTCCGTCCCAGCCCAGCTCCTGTCTCTGCAGAGGTGAACCGCTGGGGATGTGGGGCTCTCCACCTGACGCACAGCATGGGACCTCTGCGTGGCCCTGCCATCTGAGCTAGGAGAAGGCAGGCAGACGAGAGGGAAACACAAGGCCTGGGGTGCAGCTGGTTATTCCGAGAGAAGCTGGGGTGGTGGCGGACCATCTCACTGGGGAACGTGGACTCTCGCCTATCCAAAGTCTAACCACATGCTCAAGCTCCTGTGGGCAATATCTTTAGATCTCAAAATAGCCTGAAGTTTATCTAGAACTTTCCATTCTCCCATTGCTAACTAATCTTTTCTATCTTGGCCTTGCCTGCCTGGATGATGAGTTTTCTGTAACCTTTTCTCGAGGGGCAATTCGGTATGCAGGTGGGACCTTTTCCAACTTTCCAACCAGGCAGGGGGCCTCTTGCCTTGGAACCATGACTTGCCAGACAGGCTCGTGTGGCCTGACTTGTACAGTGAGGCAGCTTCTGACTTCCTTACTGAAGACTCTCCGGCCTCTTCTTTCTATAGGAAAAGGGTTTCAGAGAACACCGATCACATATCTGCAGCTTCAAGACTGAACTGTTTCAGCTTGAAAACTCATGGAATACATTTACCTGGCGGGTTTTTTATTGTCCCTCGGGGGAGCCGACCAACACTTGAAAGGGCTGACTCTGTGTATGTGGAAGTCAGATCGAAAACAGATTGATCAGCGGGCTCGCAGCTTCAGGGGCCCCTGGCACCATATAAAGTTTTGCTTCTGATGGCAGTGAAAAGCCTAAAAACCCACCAGCATTTTAGCGCTACATCTTGCATTTGTGCTGCCCCGGTCTAGACCAGGATTTCTCAGCCTTGGCGCCATTGACATTTTGGACTGGAAAGTTCTTTGGGGTGAGGGGCTGTCCTGTGCATTGGAGGAAGTTGAGCAGCATTCCTGGACTCCACCCACTAGATGCCAGTTGCACCCCAGTTCCAGTTGTGACAACCAAAGTGTGTCTGGCATTGCCAAATGTCCCCTGGACCCGCTTGAAAACCACCGGTCTAGAGTAATGTCTTTACTGAGGGGCCTGCTGGCTCATTTTCACACTTTTAATCCATCCTGTAAGATCATGCTCTTTTGCTTATAGCCCTCAAGCACATTTCCTTTCTCGGGATTCTAATTTTAAAAATGACAACAGTTTGGTGCTGAGAAAGGATCAAGTTCTGACGTTGCCCACCCTGGACAGGAGGATCGGCACCTTCTGTTACGGCTTACCTGCGTGAATGCGAGTCTTCACCTTGCAGGTCCGCTTCTCTGTTAGATTATCGCCGTTTCTGCATTGTCTTAATCACTTGCTTTTCGGTTTTGGGTTCTGTGTTCTTCCTTTCCTTTCTCTTCTTTTCTCTTGTGTTCACTAATCTTCCTGTTCTCTCTCTAAACAATTAATTCCCCTTCTAAATACACCCAAGGTTGTCTCCCGGACCGGCCCCATGCACCCACGGAGCACCTCACCAGGGAGACCAGCTTATTTTTTTTCCATGTCCCAGCACCACTTCTCAGTAACAGCAGGGAGGGGGCCCAGCAGGCTGTGTTTACACAAGCCAACTGGCTCAGGGGGAGAAGGTTTAATTTAGTCCAGCTCCAGGCTATTGTATAAACGACTGTAGTCAAAAAGCAAGTTGTTTTCAAATTCCATAACTGGGAGGGACCCTGGAGAAAAGCGTGTCCAAGAAGCTCATTTTGCAGAGAAAGAAACAGGGACCTCAAGATAATGCTGTAATAACTAACGTTTAGTGCTACTTTCTCTGCAGCAGGCGTGTTGTTAAGGGGGTGGCATGGGACGTCAGCGAGTTGGGGAGAGCCTAAGTGAAGAGTCCGTGTGCTCTTTCCCACTTAATAGTTTAACACTCAGAGAGAGGCACCCCTAATATTTCCACCCCGGTGGAGGGAGCTGCAAGGCTGTGACGCTCCTGGCCTTCCTCCCTCACTAACCAGGCCCCCGGGAAAGTGGGGTGGCTTATCTGATCGGTACACTCAGGAGGGGTGTGACCGCGCACGCTCAGCTCTGCCCTCGGTGCTGTGGGGACCTGGTGCCCTGCTGGGAGCGTGCACGCTGGCTCCTCCAGGAGCCCTGCACCTGCCCCTGCCGGCCTGCCGCAGCGGCGAGACCCCTCTGCCTAAGTCTGGGGTTCAGAAGCCAATTCACGGCAGATACATCAGCAAGCTGGCCTTTCTCCATAATAAGTAATACTCTGAGCAAGTGCGCGCGGGCGAGCGCAGAGGCAGCCCGAGGCTGCGCCTTGGCAGTCGAATTTATGGAACATTTGGTTGCCAGGCATCTCGATGGTCAGGAGCTAAAGTTGGCAGAGGAACTTCTGTTTCAGTGGTTTCTCCCTCCTCTGAATTACTTTTCTTTTAAAAATAAGTTTTTAAACATAAGCCCTACATTTTATGCCAAGCCACAGAGTTCAATTTAGCATTTGGGGGCAGTTATTTTCATTTATTTTTACCTTGTATTCTTTAGCATGCAATCAGGAGCAGAGCACCAGGAACCGAGTGCGATCCTTTCATGACAGAAGGGACTAAAAAGAAATAAAATATTTCTTTTAAATCTTACTTTTATAGACCCAGTGGCTATTTTTCTTTACAACCACCACATTTGTTTCAAGATGATGCCATCCCTCAGAATATATTTGAAAATATCTTTCGGAAATTTTTCATGAGCCTGTTTATAAACTAACACAAGAAAAACAGTGTCATTATTTTCTCATCTTACTTTTTTTGGTAGATAAAACTCTATCTTTCTTGATCACCTTTTTCCCAAATCAAATATAACCTCAATTTTTTTTTTAAAAAAAAGGGTTTTTTTTAATCACTCGAGGCTATTTAACAAAAAGATGAGGCAGCCCTGAAAGTAATTATCAAGCGATCCACATATGCGTTCTGAAGAAACCTCAATGATATATGTTGGTTTAGGAATTTTTATGTTAAAATATAAGTCCCATGACCTTGTAGATGAACGTCATAAACCACACAGGCTCTCTTACAGTCACAGTCCCAGAAGTGATTTCATTTGTGACAAGTTTCTTGTTCTCACGACTTTACCTAAAGAAAGATGGGAGAAGCAAGCCACGGAGCGGGTCCCTTGGAAATTAAGTGAATTATCTTCAATAAGTTGAGAAGCAGCCCAGGATATTTAAGTCAATGCTATGGGACATTTTTGACACATGGTACCTTGCTCTGTATTCGTCTGGATGAGATGGGAGGATAGGAACTGGTGATAAGTAAATTAGGGACTATTTGACCATCTTTGTGCCAGGTCCTGTATACCACTGTGCAGGTTGTGCACTGAACAAAATCAAAGTGGATGGAACCTCCCAGAGCTGTATGGAGAACAACTGTAGCAGCAGCTCTGGATCGTATGGACAATGACCTCTGAATAAACTCAAACTGAGAGAGACGTGTGTTGGCAATAGAATGTCTAAATGTATCAGGGCCTGGTTGGAAAACTTCCTTCGTCAAGAAAGCCAGAAAAATTCTTCGAGTTTGACAGTGTCGCTGAAAGCGTAGGAGCAGAGCACAAGGGGCCTGGTCGTCTGAGCTCCGGAGCTCAGGGGTTCAGAGCCTGGGCTTGGGGATCACAGATGTGATTTTGATTTCTGACTCTGCCACTTACTAGCTGTGTGACCTTGGGTGAGTTACATACTTTCTCATCAGTAAAAATTGGAGAACAAGGGGGAATACCCAACAGAGTTGCTGTGAGGATCAAATGAGACAATGTCTGCCAAGTCCTTGAAAGCGTGCCTGGCACATGGCAACTGTTTAGTAAGGCAACCTGTTTTTATCATCACACATTGGCGAGTCCGCTGCCTCCCTGCTGAAGGGCCCTTCAGCTCAGAGCGCCCAGGATCCTTCCAGCATTAGCTGCCCCCGGCTGCTGGCGGCTCCTCTGAAGATCCCATTTTTCACACGGCACTTTCAAAAGTGCACTCAGATCGGGGCGCCCGGTGGTACAGCAGTTAAGTTGGCACTTTCCGCTTTGGTGGCCCGGGGTTCACTGGTTTGGATCCCGGGTGTAGACCTACGCACTGCTCATCAAGCCATGCTGTGGCTGGCATCCCACATATAAAGTAGAGGAAGATGGGCATGCATGTTAGCTCAGGGCCAGTCTTCCTCAGCAAAAAGAGGAGGATTGGTGGCAGATGTTAGCTCAGGGCTAATCTTCCTCAAAGAAAAAAAAAAGTACACTAAGATCATCTCCAATCACTACCTTGGAGGTAATGGGGCCAAAAAGTTATATGGCCTGTGGTAACGCAGACTCAAGCAGAGAATAGAAATGGCTTTCCAATGTAACAACATACCAAACATCCAGCCCTCCCAGAAGTTAGCATGGCGGCCGGGGATCTGAAAAGCATCTTGGGTCTGCCTGGAACAGGAGGTCTTCCTCCACAGCTGATTGCCTTTGCTTCTAGTTATTAAACTATCACAAGGGGCCCCTCAGAGAAATCAAAAGAAGAGGTCCCCAGGGTGGAGGGAATGTGTGGTGGAGACAAGAGACATGCAAGTGCCTTATCAATGTCTTGCCCAGGCAGCCAGAAGATTTATGTGAGCCACGAAATAATATTTATCCTGCACGCCACTGACCCAATGTAGCTGCTTTGATCTATTTCTTCACTGGAAATTTTTTTTTAAAGTTTTAATTCCTTCTGCCCAGAGGATAACAAAGCAGTAATGAACTTGGGGTGAATTCAGAAAGAATTTAGAAGACAAATGTGCCCACAGGACCACAAATCCCTCTGTCCCTCTGTCCCTCTGTGGACTCACCCGTCCATCTTCGCACAGGGGCTCAGCGTTGCCCTGGGCCCCCGTGGGCTCCTGCCAAGCCACGATCGCTCTGTATTAAGCACACAGGGCAGGCTGGCTAAATCCAGATCATGATTGCATTAGGAAAAAATTTTAATAATACATTGTATGTAGTCTGATATATTTGAAATATCATAATTTCTTCATGTAATCCATGTGAAAATTAGTAATGACGCTATATTGATTCACTGACCGATAAGTGGTTCATGATAACATAGGAATGATATTATTTTAAATTTTTTTGTACTTCATCTTTGAAGTTCAGCATGCATTTTACACTGACAGCACATTTCAAGTGGCTGATGCCTACTCTGTGGGACAGTGATGTTAGAGATAAACATGGAGACTCAGAAGTTGAAATTACTTCTTGCCTGACATCCCGCAGCCAGTGCCTTTCAGACAAAATTCAGGCAGGCCAGTCTGACACACAGGCAGATGCAGATCACGATTGCACTTTATTTTTAGGCGCCTTCTGAAATATTCCTTATCTCAAGAAGGTGGCTTTGTTTCTCAGTTTCCTAAATGTGTTTCTAGATATTCCAGACATGGGAAAGTGGTGTAGACGGGACCTGAAATAAATGAGATTGCTCAGCGGGTAACCCCGGCGCTGGCGGCTGGTAGGTCCTGGCCCACTTATCTCGAGAGCCAAATGCCCCGGGGATTGAGAGGAGGGCAAGGAATTCTCTGTTGAAGCATACCAGACAGAATCTGTTCAAAAGGTGAAAAACCTGCAGAAACACAGCAGCGCGTTCCTGGGCGTAGCGAGGCCAGCCCAGAGATCATTAGCAAGCTTGTGAGAAGTTGTGAAGGTCGAGGAGTAAGAGCCGGACTACCTGGACACACACAGGCTCAGGTTTTATGCTGTTTTGAGTGGTCCTCAGAGCCGCGCCTTCCTTCCACGACCCGCCCACCCATGGGCCAGGACGCCTGGCAAGAACACTGCTCAACTGTGCTGGGTAGCTTAACACTCTGTGCTTTTGCTTTTTTCACTTGCAAAGTGGAGATAGCAATACTTACCTCATAGGGTGGTTGTGAGAATTAAGGAGAAGAAGAATCGAAATGCCTTGATATAGTATTTGGCAAGAGAAGAGGCACAGAATAAATGTTTATGTTTATTACTATTATTGCTGCTACTACCACTACCTCTGTCACATTAGTCTACGAGTATTATTGTGTGTCTGCTCTGTGTCAGGTCGGTATTCCTGTATACAGTAAATTCTCAAGCATATTTTATCACTATGACTGTGCCGGGACCTGGCCTGTAACTAAAGGGGTCAATAGAGTTCCATTTTCATCTTCAACCTGAAGCTTTTCTGTGGCCTTAAAATGAGCTCCCCTCCAAGCGCTTTCCTAGAAGATGAAAGGTCAACAGGCTTGCTCAGTGCACAATCGGTTGGCTCCCTCTCAGTCCCAACTTCAGACCTCTAGTGCAGATGGCTGGATGAAAATCCTTGGGCCACCATTCCACAGGCCTCTAAGAGCTCTCCTATAGACGCAGAGACATTTGCCTATGCTTGGAAAACCCCCTCTCCTACCAGCTCAGCCAAGCAAGTTTGGGATTTTTCCAAAGGGACGTGACTAGAAAACTAAGTTTAATGGGTCTGAGAGAAGGTTCAGTTCCTGCTGTCTTCGATATACATTGCTGAGTAACAAATTTCCCAAAAACTCAGTGTCTTCAAACAAAAACCATTCATTGTCTCACGGATCCTGTGGCTCAGGAAGTCTGGTGTGGTTTAGCTGGGTCCTCTCCCGAGGCTGCAATCATCTGAAGGCTCAGCTGGGGAGGATCACTTCCAGTTCAGATCCTCATGAGCTGTCGGCTGGAGGCCCCTCTCAGGTCCTCACTACCTGGGCCTCTCGGTGGCACAGCTCATAACAGGGCAGCTGGCTTCGTCAGAGTGAGCCAGAGAAGGCAAGAGGGAAGGCATAGAGGATGGAAGTCAGGCTTTTGTAATCTATCTTAGTCCGTTTGGGCTTCTGTAACAAAATATCATAGACTGGGTGGCTCATAAACAAACTTATTTCTCACAGTGCTAGAGGCTGAGAAGTCAAAGATCAAGGCACCAGCAGATTTAGTGTCTTGTGAGGGCCCACTTCCTCATTGACAGTCATCTTGTCTGTGTGCACATGGTGGGAGGGGCAAGGGAGCTCTCTCCAGCCTCCTTATAAGGGCATTAGTCCTATTCATGAGAGCTCCACCCTCAGGTCCTAATCACCTCCCAAAGGCCCCACCTCCAAACACCATCACATGGGCATTAGGATTTAACATATGAATTTGGAGGCGAGATACACAAATATTTGTCCGTAGCATAACCTAATCATGGAAGTGACATCCATCACCTTTGTCATATTCTATTCATTAGAAGCAACTCACTAGGTCTGACCTTCACTCAAGGAGAGGTGATTACACAAGGACCTGAGTACCAAGAAGGGGGACCACTGGGAGCCCTCTCAGAAGCTGCCGACCACATCACCTTCGCCATTTTTTCTCAATAAGGATGGGGTGTTTTTGTTTCGTGTTTGCAGAAGGAAGCAGAGTTGTTCCATGTAAGAGTTTACAAGAGACGGGGGAGAGTGCTGATGATGGAGGTGGATGGCGTGGATTCTGCCCTTTGCTCAGGCAGGGGTGAGGGCTGGGAGCCAAAGGGACTCTTTTCTTGAGAGCCTTTGTAGACCCTGAACACAAACACCATCAGAGCCCTGGTGGCAAAGAGAGGCAGGACGTTAGAACATGAGCTGCTCTCTGCACCTCTCCACCAAGTCTGCAGAGGACCAGGAGCCAGAAAGTATTGGAAGGGAGCAGCCTAGGAGCAGATCTTTCCACTCTCACCAGAGGCATCTTCCCCGTGGTGATGGTGATGCTTCCTCGAGGGAAGATGAGAACAGTGAACGTTGACTGTTGGGAGTCAAGCAAGAAGAAAGTGAGGCCAAAGGCGCCAGTGACTTGAGAATCTGACACACAGCACATAAGAGACATCAGAGAAAACTGGGGAGATTTAGAGATGAAGTCTAACAAACTCCACGTAAGCACATGCTGCCATTGCAATGTAGGGTGTCAATGTAATGTGACATCAGTTAGACTCGCAGGCAGTCAAGGTGACTGAGAACTGATTTCCACAGAGCAGGGGAAAAAAAGGGAGATCTTTCTAGCACAAAGAGATAAGCTGAGAATATCCTTGCTTTGGATTTGGGTTCAGGCCTGGACCTTTTGCTGACTCTTGGCCCAGCACTTTGTTCCCCTCCTTGTTAGCCTGGAGGCTGGTGAAGTCAGCAACATAAAGGTGCATAAGAAAAAGCAAAACAAAATTCAAAAGGAAATATCACAGAAGTTACAATGTGTATCTGAAATCTCTAAAGCTTAGGCTAAAGCTGTCTTGGTTAGCGTGGCTTATTAGTCACATGAACCCATGCCTCCTTTCTTAATTTTCTCAACCAGGTTTTGGGTTTGAGGCGGGACCCAGTTACTAAGACTCCAGGTGGAGACAACTCTGCTAAGAGGGCTGAATCTCCCTTCACTGCTGGAATCTGGGGGAGCAGCACGTGTAGTGCAAGGATCACGTGTTTTGGTGTCAGAGAAATCTGCTTTCAAATCCTCACTCTGCTGTTTATTAGCCATGCGACAAATTAAGCAAATGACTTCTGCCTCTCAGAGGCGGCGCCCTCCTCAGCAGAGTGAATGAGAGGCATTGTAGCTTAGTTAGTGGCCAGGAGTTCAGGTTCCAGAGTTAGAGTTCTGGTTCCATGACTGATGGCTGGGTGACCTCTAAGCTTCAGTTTTCTCTCCTGTTAAATGGGCATTAATTGTCCTGATTGTCCATTGGCTGGACGCGATGGATCACATATGTAAAGCACTAGACGTATGGTAGGTGCTCAGTAGCTGTTAACTCTCATTAACACTGATAATGCATCTTATACATAGGAAGGGCTCATGAAATTAATCCTTTCCTCCCCTTCCTGTCTGCCATCTACCCCAATGTGACCAATGTCTCTGGTTCCGGCACAAGCTGGAGTGTCATCTTCCCCAATCCTCATTTCATCACTGGGTGCTCTTCCTATTTTCTCATCCATCAGCTAAGAGCTTGCCCAATACTACTCCCCAGAAAGGTCAGCTCCTCCCACAAAGGCCTTTCAGGCAGCAACTTTGCACCCTTGTTGAAGGCCTGTTTGATCTAGAAACTTGAAATGCTACTCTGTCCTGCTAGAGTGATTGGAGTCAAAGGATCTTGGAATTATACACCTGGAAGGAATGGACATCAGTGATGATCTCCAAGGATGAGGAAACCAAAGCCCTGGGAAGGAGCAGTGTGTCCAGAGTTGGTACAGCCAGCGAGATCCTTCTGCATCCAGGGCTGTGTCAAGATTTAGTCAGCGACTTCTTCTTGCTGGCTGGGAAATCTGAGGGAATTGTGTCATGCTACTGTTGTTAAAACAAACCCCAAACCAAAAACCTTGTTATGGAGTCTAAGGAAAAATAGCTCAAAGCATTTATTTATTATAAAATAACTACTCCCACATGCTAAGAATTACTTTTAAGATTCTGAAATTAGGCAACACCTAGTCTCCTTCATTATCAACATCAGTGGAAGATTTATTATTTTAAACCAAATTTTGCTTTGTTTTGAAAGTGCTGTCTAGCATGCACACAATATTTACACCAGTAAACCCTGTGTTGTCTGTTCCTGACGGAGAGGGTTTGTGCCTGAGCGTGTTTGAGAGCCAACGTTTGCACTGATGGGTGAGGCCAGATTGAACAGGTCAACCTGTTCACCAGTGGTTCTTAAGCGCCTCTCTCCCATTGAGTGGAACTCAGCTTTTCAAGTAGTGTTTTGGACTGGCCATGACCTTGGTCTCACCTGGGTGTCTTGTGACCTCCAAGGCAGGTGCCACCATTCCCAGAGCCTGGGTTCCTTGCATCCTCTCTGGCACTGAGCCAAAGACGGTGAAGCTTCTTCTCTTGCAGAACACGTTCAAGATAGCGACTTGTCTGCATCTCAGCTGTTTGGCAGAGCCGAGAAGAATGATCAACGTTCTGAGCAGAGGTTCAGGGGAGGGCTCTCCTGCAGTCCCTCGGAGCTCTGCGAGGTGCCCTGTCACAGACCGTGCAAAGTTTTGATAGCAGAGTTTAGTCTTTTATTTCCTCAAATAAGAAATAATATGCTTATGATAAAATATTTAGACAGCATGGAAAGATATTTTTCAAAAATATCTAACATTCCACTTTCCAGTGATAACTACTACTAACATTTTGAATACCCTTATGAACTTCCTAAAATGGACACACACAAGTCCACAAAAGAGAAATTTTACTATATATCCTGTTTTTGTAATCATTTATTTCTCCTATACTATGAGGCTTTTTACATAACTTTGTTATTACTTTTAATGACTTCCTGGAATTCCTTTGTTCTTTTTTTGACTGATACCCTCTTTAAGTTGTTTCCAGATTTTTTGTTTTAATAAATAATGCTATGACTGGTGAATATCCTTCTAAACTCCTTCCTGTAATTTGTACTCTCACAACAATTTATGGGGTCACAAACATAAGATTGTTTTTCCAATTAGATTATAAGAGGGTAAAAGCAGCAGGTGAGGCTCACCAACAGTGAGATGGAGAGTTTTCTTTAACTCCTGAATTCCTCATCAGTCTTCCTGGAACCTCACCTTCAACTTGGAAATCTGGCATGACTTGGTGGAATCAAGATAAAAAGAATCGCCATGACAGGAGCAAGGAATATGTAACTCCTTACCATAAATGGAAATAAATGGGAAAACAATACCAGTGTCAAAAATAACAAAGTAGGGGCCGGCCCCATGGCCGAGTGATTGGGTTCGCACGCTCTGATCCGTGGGCTCCGGGTTTCGCCGGTTGGAGTCCTGGGCGCAGACGTGGCACCACTCACTGGGCCATGCTGGGGTGGCGTCCCACATGCCACGGCTGGAAGGACCTACAACTAAAAATACACAGCTTTGTACTGGGGGCCTTTGGGAGAAGAAGGAAAAATTAAAAAATCTTTAAAAAAAAATAACAAAGTAAGCAAACAAGCAAGCGAGCAGGGGGGAAGAAAGATTTCATACAAGTGGTAGTTCCCTTCCTTTCGCTTTGAAATTAGATCCTCTGAAGGAAGAAACCTCATCATAACACTAGCACTCACACTTAATTATTATCCTAAATATGACGTCTTGGAAGTTCTGGATAATATGGTGATAATCTAGTCAGCTTTACACAATATGATTTCCTAACGCGCCACAAACATTTGGCCCTGTGGGCAACACCAGAGAATTCCTTTGAGAATATTAATAATGATCAGAAAATTAGGATTCCAGAAACAGAAAGATTCATTCATTAGACACAGAGAATAATAACCAAATGAAGTTTCTTTTTTTAAAAGTAGTTAGGTTCAAAAAAGGCTTATTTTTATTGTTTGCCTAAGAGCACAGGAAGATTTGATAATAGTAATAAAAGCGATGCCTGGGATTCATGTACAATTTTAACTTCCTAAACTCTATTCCCATGGACTCAAGAAGAATACAAAAGGACAGTCCTGGGTGGCTCTTTACATTTAGATAAGCAGAAAAATGCCATTTATGTGATAAAGGACTCAGGACATCCTTTTAGGGACAAAGCTGCTGGTCTCGCCGGCACTTTTCAGAGCTTAAGTATACCCAGAGATAGAGGCGGTATCTTCTGGTCCTCTGGAAGGAAGTGTCTGGGAGAGATTGGAGAGGTACTTCCCGCTGGGGAGAGCCTCTTCAGATTGTGTGGGAGGACCCATTTCAAGGCAGCTCACTATTCATTCTCTGCTGACACTTCTTGGGCTTAATCATGTTCCCCAAACACTGACACCTGTATGGTAAACACCTGATATATCAGGTCAAGCCTACAAAGATGACAGTCTGCTCTCCCAAAGACAGACAGAGAGAGATGCCAGTGTGTACATTCTGTCCTTCGCAGCGCGGCGTAAGTGCAGGTCTGAAACGGCCTTTCTCCTTTGGGCTCTCCCTGTCTTTTGCTTTGGCGTGGGTGAAACCATTGTACCAATCAGAGGCACATAGAGCCAGACACCCATTATCCCTTTTTACTTCCTCCCACCACAGATTCCCCCTCATCCCTTCACCTCAAGTACCTACCCGCCGCGCCTCCTTCCTCTCTTCAGATTCCTAGGAGCAAATTCCACAGAACCTTAGCAAGTCCAGGAAAACCTCTTCACACCCACTTCAACACGCATTTTTTAAATTCTCACTATTTTCCAGGCATTGTGCTAGACCCTGGGGACAGTGTCTTTTCTCAAGGCAATCTAGTTTGGGAGATAAGCACATAGGAAAATAATTTTATTATAATTCCCAGTAGACTTGGTCTGACGTATCAGGTTTTTACCATCTGGGTGCACCCCTTCCTGATGACAGTTTGGTCAGCTCTTCCTGACTGGAAATCCTAGGCTGCATTTCTCTATTTAGCCAGCTGAAGAGTTCGAACTTTATCTTGTGGGTAATCTTGAGGTGAACGACAGGTCAGATTTTAGCCATGGATCTTTCTGGTGGGGTGAGATGGATGTATTTAAGGAGGACAAAACTGGGCGCAAGAAGGTGTTTTTGAAGCCCATAGCACTAACCCATGAGAGAGACGATGTGTACTTAAGCTAGGGTATTACTTGTCAAGAGCAGGAGCAGATTTGAGATTTGTTTAGAAGGCTAATCAAAGAAGGTGGCTAGTTAGCAGTATGGAGGCGCAAAGCGGGTGGAATGAAGAGTGAAGGGCGAAGTTACCTGTAGCCAGGTAATGCAACCAGAGATGATGCTGCCACTACTTAAAACAGAAAATATAGAAGGGGTACAAATCAAGGGGGAGTTTTGGACATGCTGAGTTTGACACTGAAATCCAAACCGAAAGGAAAATGTCACAAGTAGGCCATATATAGCAGTCTAAAGCTCCAGGGGGAGATGTGGCATAGAAATATGGAATTATGCATCCTTTACATGTGAATAACTCCCAAAGCTATAAGGTTAGGTGAGCTCAGCCAAGAAAAGCATGGAAGGAAGAGAGAGCCGAGGACCAAACCAGGAGAACACCATCATTTAAAGGAATGGGAGAGGAAGAGAAATCCACAGAGAGGAATCAGAAGAAACTTAGTTCAGGAAGTTAGTGCAGAGCTAAGAAAGCAATTTAAGAAGCAGAGAGCGGTCAACAGTGTCAAATAAAGTAGATGTTCAATAATATGAAGAGTATTGAAGGTCCCTGACATCCTTAGGGAAAAGAGTAGCCTTGTGGGGACCTGAAACAGGGAGTGGGAAGGAATGGCTGGAGGAAAGCGAGAAATGCCAAAAGGAGGAAGACAGGGCAGAACTCTGCTTTCATGAAGTTTCGGTGAGAAGGAGATTCTATAAAGAAAGAGCAGTGAAGTCAATGGAGCTTATTTTTTTAGAGAATTAGATGAGATGGATTTGAACAATTTTATAAGTCATGGGGAAAGTAGGGGAGGTTGGAAACAGGGTGAGAGAACGCGAGATGGAAAATATGGATGGGAGGAGGGTTGAGCAAGTCCAGGAGGAAAGCTGAGGTCCAGGGTCCAGGGAGTTGTGTGACCTTGAACAGGAGGAGGCGTGCGTCATTTTGTGACCCTGGAAGTAGGCCAGGCGAGTGGAGGTGGGTGACTTTGTAGAGAGAGTGCCAGAAGAGAGGGGAGCTCACACCCAGAGGCCTGTTTGCACCTGTAGCAGGAGGTCATGACCTGGATGACAGTGGAGGAGCCCGAGGGTGTGTTATCCTACCCAGAGGTGAGGACCCTGAGGACCTCCATTTAAGACTTGGTTCCACTATCCAGCAGAAATGAATTTCAACTCCAGAAAACTTGAGGGGAAAAGAGAAGATCTGGGGTAGCTCTGAAGGGAACTGGGAGACAAAGGTGAACAAGGACCAACGACATAACGGACCATCAGCCAGCGCACTAGAATGCAGACCCAAGTCTGTGGTCAGCCAGCCACCCAGAAGGAAAGAGGATGCTACCGCTTCTTCGAGGCTGGGGAGTGCGTGGACCAGCACACCAAAAGGATAGAAGAGCAAGGAGATTCAGCGCCCTCGTGAATGCTGTGTGTAGAGAACAGAAGGAACAAACCCAGCTGAAGAGTCGAGTACCCATGCTCCTCAGGAGCTTGCTTCTTATATTATAGGGTAAGAGTGTAAATAATTAGGAAATACATGTTTGTTTTGGTTTTGGTTTGTTCCGTTCGTGCCAGTGAGGCAGAGTTAAATTCATTTTCATAGGTTGTTGGAACTGGAGGGTAGAGAGGGAACAAAACATTCCGCCGGCGACCCTCTTAAGGGTCGGCATCAAGGACATTCCGTGCCGTCCTTTGTAATGCATTCCAGTGGCTCACAGTCCTCATGGAATTTTCATCTGAATGTCAGACTTCAAAAGGACAACGTTGAAAAATTATATTATAGAGTTCAAAAAGAAAACGAGAAAGAGAAGGATTCATTTCTTTTTCGACTGCTTCAAAATTCTCCCTGCGCTTCCAATTGGACATGCCGTTCTCCCCCGCCTGAAGGCACGTCAGAAAACCATTAAGCGGTTGGATGTGCTCAGTTCCGTGTCTATTGTGTTTCTCCCCAGCCACAGCTCCATTTTAGAGGCCAGCGTTTTGGAGGTCTTCTTTTCTGGTATGCATGTCTTTGCACACAAATCCACATAAATGGTGGTAGAATATGTATCTCTTCCACGTGCTAGTCAATTTTTATCTTTAAGAAATTCTTTCAAAACTTGAGGAAGAACTAGCGTTATTAAAATCCAGTTTCCATAAACAGAGTGAGTTGCTAACGAGTCGACATATATGAGTGAAGTCTAGTGACCTCATTTCTGCAATAATTGTTGAATTTCGTGATTTTGTGGTGGTGGTTGTTGGTATTCTCTGCTGAAATCAAGGAAGATTCTGAATTTCATTTATCTTCACAACACTTCCAGCACCTCTCCACAATATCACAATATCAAGTCAAGATGGTGTTTTTCCTGGGGCCGGCCCCGTGGCAGAGTGGTTAAGTTCACGTGCTCTGCTTCAGCGGCCCAGGGTTTTGCCAGTTCGGATCCTGGGTGTGGACTTAGTACTGCTCATCAGGCCATGCTGAGGTGGCATCCCACATGGCACAACCAGAAGGACCTACAGCTAGAGTATACAGCTACGTACAGGGGCTTTGGGGAGAAGAAGAAGAAGAAAAAAAAGAAGATTGGCAACAGATGTTAGTTCAGGTGCCAATCTTTAAAAAAAAAAAAAAAAGATGGTGTTTTTCAGACTTAGGGGATTAATACAAAGATTTGAGGCAGAGGCTTTTCGTTTCGATGTCTCCAGTGAGAGATGCTTTTTGCTTCCAGTTGGTCTAATCAACACATGAAGTACATGCGTCTTTTAGGAGCTGTGTTATTGACTCTTGTAGCTAAAACCTTCGTCTCCTTTTTTTTTCTGATATTATCATGAAAGTAGTTGTTTCTGTGCTCCAGAGCTGCAAAAAATCCCCAGAGAAAGTCATGTCCTTCTCTACCAATTTGTCCTGGCTCAGGGCATATTCCAATTATTTATAGACAGTTCTAAAGTTGTCTGACATATTTATAGTAGAAATTTCCTACAGTTCACTGAGATTTCTTTAATTATCTCTATGCTGACTTCTATCCCTTATTATTAACTGGACAAGGTAGGGAAACTAGCCTTCTAATTGCATTTCTAACCAGTCAAACTTGGCAGAATTCTCAGACCTCCTAACGGTCAAAATTATCTACTATAAAATTGTCATCTGCTTGGTTCCCCAAGGTATAACTCTGGGAGGCAGTTCTAGCGTCAGGCTCAACGACTTGTTGTTCAGTACCCTAGGGACCAGAGTTTCTGCACAGCCTGAAGATTCCACGTGAAATGGATAGAGCGACCCAATCAGGGGCATCAGATCAGCTTCAGAGTCATTCATTCATTTATTCATTCAGTAAATGTTTCTTGAGGACCTGCTATGTATAATGGAAAGCAAAACAGAAAAGAGACGTCCCTCTTGGGTCAATCACACTTTTAGCTTAGTATTTTCAAAGTTGAAGTTCACGTCCACTTCCTGAGCACCAGCTCTGTGTGTGACATGCTGTGAAGCACTAGACACGCAAACATTAATCATGCCACTTGTCTTCCAGGAGCGTACACTTATAATCAGTATCCTAATTTCCCAATAGTTTTTAAAATTTCAGTCCCTCTTTAGAAGGGAAAATAATTCATAGTGGTGTGCTTGGTGGCCAATGTAGTTTTGTTTTATCTTTTCATCTTCATACCTTCTAACAGGTCTCTATGAGACTGGAGAAAGTTCTGATGGGAATGCAACAATTTAATTTCGACTAGCAAGAATACATACTCGATGATTAAAGTTTGGATCTGGGACTAGAATGTTAATTTTGAAGACAGCACTAACATGACTTCTTATTAGATTAAACCGAGTTTAATTAGATCAGTCATCTCAACATAAAGAAGGAAAATCCATTTTCTTTAAAATGTGGCAATTTCTAAGAAACTGGCCCTGTAATCCTAAATTAAAAGCAGGTTTCTACAAGTTGGATTCATGCCTCTTTTAGCTCTTGGTATTGTATTTGGTCTGTTTGGTTAGTTAAATAATGGTAACAGAAGAAGACAGGATGGATGATGTTAAATAAAGGGAAATTTAAGAGAGCAATTATGGCATTAGGCTGGGCCAGAAGGTGAGGGTTGTAAGTAATAAGATATCTCCTTTTTAAACAAAGTGCTGTGTCTCCGTTTGGCATGACCCTTTCTGGATAAACTGTGTATTTTATCTTAGTCCCAGAGGCAGGAGAAAGTGAACTCTGAGGAGAGTGCTGGGTGAGACATTTATAGGTTCTAAAATATCTTATGTGAAGTTGCTTAACTTCTTGTTTTAAATGAAGGTGTTAAAATTCCCGTGAAATAGAATATTAGGATAATGAGAGGAGGTACAGAAGGCTCAGCAGTTCACTTTCTATGAGCCCGATGCATGAATGGTCTACCTGATTATCCAGTGGACATCTTGGATGAAAACAACATGGGAAAAACCTCAAGGCAAATGAGCCCTGGAAGCTTTCTGTTTTATTTGAAAGACATAAATAATGGATCTCCGTTGGCAATTCTGGAAGGGCTGCTTCCAATGTTGAGTGAAATGATTACTCCTGGAGAGCCCTTTTATGCCCAAAACTTCAACAGAGGAAGGGGCCACTTTCCAGAATGTTGATGAAGAGAGAGACAGAGAGAGAGAATGGATTCTACTTAAAATTTTCTAGTTGAATGGTATTTTCTAGCTCATCTTTAAAATGTCATCTCTCCTGACTCTTCATTCAACTGAAAAACTCAGGCTAAGAGATCTTGATTGAATTTTTGCTGGTTTATTCTATATTCTAAGTCATCAAACGACCCCTTGATGCCTTGGATCTCTTGGGTCAATTATTTACGCCCTTCTCAGGGCTTTTCTTTATAGCAACAACTTGTGTAAGTTGCATACAAGTTGTATAACGTATACACTCAGCATCAACTTCCTGAGTAGGGACCACTTGTTACTTATCCATAATATAACTAACTCATTAGGTGCCAAAATTGGACTAAAGTCTTTACACAAATGTTCTTATTTAACCTTTAAACATTAAGCCCATGAAGTATATACTGTTATTATCGCCATTTTTAGAGTTGTGGCAATGGGCTTAGAAAGCTTAAATAATTTGTCCAACTTTACAAAGCAAGTTGGAAGAGGAGCTACGATTGAAATATGGACAAACGGACTCCAAAGCCCATGCTTTTATCCACTGTGAATTCCTGCCTCTAAGGTCTCCAGGATGTTCCCAAAGTTGAACTTCAGTTGCTCTCATTTATAATTCAGGAGAAGCCAGTGAGGTAGCTCAGAAAAAGTCACCGAGGGTTGAAGCAGTCAAGTTGTCATCAGCCCACCTAGTCTGGGGCAACTCTGAGTCTGGAATGCATGCCTCCTGAGGGTATTTATTGGTTTATCTCCTTGAGCTGTGTTTTGCTAGACTGAACTCTGGAGTCTCGTGTACAGTCTTGGTCTACACATTGTAAATCAAAGCTGTTATCACAATTGATTATGAATCAAAGCATGTCTTTGCCTACAGCTTCTTCTTTGCTCTTTTCAGAAGAGATCAAACCAATTTTCTCCACGTCCCCTGCTGCCTTCTCTGGGAGAGGCTCCTCTGCTGATGAGTTGTGGATGCCTCCACCTGAAAGAGATTACCCTTTGGCCTCAGATCCTCCTGGCCAAATCCCGTTCCCCTTGTGAGGTCCCTAGCAGATGTCATCTCTTCTACAAAGAATTTTCAGACTCACTTCCCCTCCTCATTTAGCCATATCCTACGTCAACCAGGTAAAATAAGCTCCATCTTTTCCAGGCTTTCATAACATCTTGACTGTTACTTTCTCGTGGTTTTCTTCGTGTGTTCTATACACGTTTTTCTCTCCTGTTCTTAGACGGTAAGTTTTCTGAAGACCAGAGCTGTATCTCAGTCATCATGGAATCCTCCATGGTATCTGGACCAGTTTCCTTCACTGTCACAGTAGGTACAGTCAGTATTTGATGGGTGACAGAATTCATGTACAGAGTGAAGGAAGAGGAACTCCCACTCTGGATCTCACTCTCCCCCGCCTTGGTGGCCATCTTCCCATAACTGTTCTCCAGATGACGATGATGCCTAATGAGACAGACTGGCCTCGTCTGTTGTGTTAGGTTGCACATGTGCTATGATTCCCTGGGAACAGAGATTATGTACCCTTAATGAGAACTCCCTCAGCCTTCACCACAACTCCTGCTCAGTCGTGGGAAGCACGCTTTTGTTTAAGTAGCTTTATCCTTCAGAAATCAGATATTATCTAGGTGGCCAAATATTTCATTATCACCAAAGACCAGCCCTCATCTTATCAGGTTAGTACAGAAATATTTTATTTGGAGGGCCATTTTCTCTCAATTAGGAGCAAAAAATCTCATTTCACGTCTTTTCTTTGAAGGAAGAAGCTTTTAATTGTTTTATTGAGAAAAATCTCTTTCCCCTTCAAAGCACGAATTAGTTTTGCTTTTTGGTCCCAAATGCTAAATATCAACCCCTCCCTCCAGCTCTACTATAGATCAAAACAGAAATTTCTTGCTGAAACAGGAAATATTCGATCCAGTTGAGCTGGCTGGTCTCACCATCTGGATGGTAGAGCCAAACAGAGTTCTGGGCCTCAGGTGAACCTACAAACTTGGGTTGATTTGGAGTAGCTCCTCCACTGCACTGGCATGAAACCTGCCTCTCCTTGCCATGTGTTTCCCACTGGTACGTGGCTTAAGAGGTTACAAGTGGCTGATTACTAGACATATAAAGAAATCAAATAAGACAACAGCAAGACAGATCTTTCTTCTCCAACGAGGTCAACATCCTAGCCATTGTGGCCATGCAAGGTCCAACAGCATTCTCCACAGTGTTGAGGTTTTGAACTCAGCATGTTGATGGATTTTAAAGTCATCAGCACTATTCTGCCAGTCTGCATATCCCCAGATGCCGTGGCAGTTCTCAGTTTTCTCCTGCATTTTCTGAGCAGTTGTAGAGTGTCGTAAGGACAGCTGTCCTGGTTACTCCATCTGGGGGGCAGCTTTTTGGCCACGTGAATGTTCATTTAGCCATTAATTCAATCAATAAATATTTACCATGATCGTAGACTGTGCCAAGTGTCCCAGGTGCTAGGGACAGGAGGAAGTTATTGTTATCAGGGTGATTTTATAGAAGGGGAGAAAGCATCAACAAATAAAAAAATGAATGACTATAAGTCAACAAGATAAATGCTATGAAATTCTTCCAAAGTGTGTGAACAAAATAAAACAGGGTGACTTGGTAGTTACTTGTTGGGGAGGGCAAGGGAAGGAGGCTGTTAGATTGTCAGAGAAAGTCTCTCAAAGGGGTACTGTCAGAGCTGAGATCACGCGAGGATCAAAGGAGCCAGGAGCTGCTGCTGGGAACAGATTTTAGGAGGAAAAGAACAGACGCAGGGGGAACAGTTCAGAGGCTTATTGGAGCGGTAAGGTGAGAGGGGATGGTGGCTTGGTTGAAGGTGGAAGAAGTGGATGTGGGCACAGAGACAAAAATAGAAAGGTGGTTTCTGTTTCCTGAAGACATCTCTGCAAAGAGTCTGGAGACGCCAAACGAGTCGAAAAATTTTCATGATGGATCTTCATCACCAACACAATATTAGATCTGTCACCTATTTTTCTAGGTTCGTAGACCAAATCACTGACACACAGAAAATATCTTATTTTAGTCCTTTTGAGATACCCCTCTCCCACCCACCAATTCTATGTAGTCATGCAGATCATCTTGGAAAGCAGGATACTTGAAAGATGGAAGGGGTGGGGAAGAAGCTCTGAGTGAAAAATCCGTCTCAAAAGGTGGGATTCTACTTATATGATATTCTCAAGTGACATAATTAGAGAGAGAGAGGACAGATCAGTGGTTTCCAGGAATTAGGCGACCAGATGGGAGGGTGGGACTGTACAGGGACAGCATGAGAGAGTTTCTCTGTTGTGATGGAACGGTTCCCTATCCTGATTGTGATGGTGGTTACACGAATCAAGAAATATGTGTGTGATGAAATCTGATGTAAACAAACACACAATTGTTATATGTGAACACCGGTGAAACTAAAAGTTTTGATCACTGATGATGAATATAGTTATGTAAGATGTTATCACTGGGAGACCCTGCGGGATGGGTACTTGGGGATTCTGTACTGATTTTGCAACTTTATGTGAATCTAAAATTATTTCAGAAAAAATTCAAAGTATGAAATTAAAAATCATAATGAATGAATAATGCATTAAATGTCTAAAAAATGCTGTATTATGTCATCTTTATTAATCGTCAAGTTTTAGTATACAATAAAGATCTATTATTTAAAATTAATTTTGAGGATTAGATTAGATTTTCTGACGTTATGAGAATTCCTGGGTATGCTTGTTGGTGACTGGAAAATGAGAGCCAATTTGAATTAAATGCTTTATCCAAACAGCATCAAAAACAAAATTAGAAAATTCTGGGTTTTTTAACAGCAAAAGAGCACATTTAATCTAGAATATTCAAATTCAGAGGCAGAAGATAGATTAGAGCTTACCAGCGGCTGGGAGGAGGGAAAGATAGGGATTTATTTCCCAATGGGTACAGAGTTTCTGTTTGGGGTGACAAAGATGTATTGGAAAAAGATGGTGGTGATGATTACACAACATTTGAATGTTATTAGTGCCACTGAATTAATTGTACACTTAAAAAATAGTTAAAATGGCAAATTTTATGTTATATATAGTTTATACAATGAAAATATACACCTCCCCCCCACAAAAATAGTACATTTACTTTGACCCATGGGTGCATTTTAATATGTTTTATATGATATGGGGTAGGGATCCAAAGTCAGGACATCTAGCTCTTCACAGGTATAAAAATGACCTTGAGTAAATATAGTATTTAAATGTCTGAAAATGGATGATATTATCTAGGGAGAGAAGGTGGGGGAGGAAAAGAGAGGCAGATGGAGTCCTTTTACAGCCACATTTAG
The DNA here is from genome assembly GCF_041296235.1 of Equus asinus. Taxonomy (NCBI): domain Eukaryota; kingdom Metazoa; phylum Chordata; class Mammalia; order Perissodactyla; family Equidae; genus Equus; species Equus asinus. The sequence continues at coordinate 20,508,221 of NC_091818.1, forward strand.
AATCTGATAAAGAGCCATCTAAGGAGGGTGGACAGTAAGGCCCAGTGAGACAGAGGAACCTGGGAGAGTGAGGCGTCCAGAAGCTAAGAGCAGTGCATGTTTCTAGAGGGCCTGAGTGGTTGATTGCTTTCAATGAGGCGGAGAGGTGGAGAGAAATGAGGAAAAGGACCAGAGAGAGCCTGGTGACAGCGACCAGAGCAGTCCCACTGCTCTCTGCACCACTGTGCAGGGCAATCACCTCAGTGGATTGGATGGCGGTGGATTGAAGAGTGCGCGGGATGAGCAGTGGAGGCAGCCCGCTACTGGCTAACTTTTAGAAAGGGGGAGCCAGGTGAGGAGAAATATCAGGTTCAGGAAGGGTGGTTGTTCAAAGGTGAAAGATACCAAAGCATGTCTGTGTCCTAGTGCCAATAATCCAGTAGAGAGAGGGTTAGAGATGATGCTAAGCCATAGCAGTTACTCCTAATGCTTGAGGGCCCCCAGGAGTCACCCCTGTCACCTGGCTCCCTCCTCCTGGGAGCTGAACATCAGCAAGACCCTGGGCTTCAGCTCCCTTTGGAAATTTGCAACCCTTTGTCCCTTCTCAGTCCCCAGGACTTCAATTCCTCCAGGATGGTTGACATTCTTTTCTTCTCAAAGCCCACAGCTTTCATCCTCTTCCTTCCAAAGGTCTCAGGTTTTTGAAAACAAAGGTTTGTTATGCGTCCTTTAAGCGTAGAACCCCAGCTCTCCAGAAACGAAAGCTCTGCCTATGCTCTTGGGATGGGGAGGGAAATTCCCCTCTATTCTGGAGCAAAGATCCCACAGACAGCAATGGAAGACGCACTGCGTCAGTTTATTTCCTCTCATTAATGTTTTAATAATTCACACGCCACTTTTGTGTAACTTACCTTGTTACTTAATATGTTATTAACATTTTCCTATGTCACTAAATATTCACTTACTAAATATTCATTAATGGCTGCATATTCTTTCATGTTTTGGACATGTCATGATATGTTTTACTGATAACACATGGTTGGATATTTATTTTCAAATAAATTTAAATTTTTCCACGGTGATAAATGATATCACAATGTTCGTTAATCCATTTGTATATCTCTGACTGTGCCCTTAGGATAATTTCCTAGATGTTAAATTTTGGAACTAAAGGATAAAAACATTTTAAGCACTCAAGAAAACATTGTCAACAGAATATAAATTGGGTGATGGCTAATTTCTTTGGGTACTTCTGTTTTGTCCATCCTGCTATTAAAATGGTTTTGCCTTTCCTGGGTCCTCAGCCTGGTCTCTTTGATTAGGAAAGAGGAAAATAGTATTTGCAAAGTTAAAAACCTGTGGCTTTGAGTCTGCAGCCAGACTTGAACTTGGTTAAGACTGCGGCCATCCTCTCTCCCAATGGAAAGGAAAGAAAGATGATGAGTCTTCTTGGATAACACCAATTTTTCTTACTAAACAGTAGGATGAGGTAAGTGGACACAAAACAGAAACATACGGATAATATTTTCCTGGAAATATGCAGGGGTTTATAAAATGAAAGGAAATGTATTTGGAAAGGTGTCTTGAGGTTTTGTGGCAGTAAAAATGACTTGGGATAGTCTTGGAAGGTGTCTAGAGATATACAGCATTAATCAACACATCAAGAATGATCAACAAAGACACATCTTCAGGTCTGGAGTCACAAGTAACAGAATGATGACAGAATGCTGACAAGTTTACAGAATCTCCCCTGTGACTCATTCTGGGCCACCACAGTGCCACTCTAACCAGGCAGCTGAGCAGACACTCGCTGGCAGGGAGCTGAAAGAAATCACACAGGCCCTCCTAAAGGGAGACCCGAGAATGGACCAGGGAAAAGATTCAGAATTTAGAAGGCGGTGTAAGCGCTGTACTCCTTCAGATGCCACGGGCTCTCTCTTCTCCAGTCAGTAGAACCATGGTGATGTTGGCTAGAATGGGAAGACCTGGGAGAAATCCTGGACCTTATGAATCAAGCTTCTCAAAATCTGTCTATAAAAAAGGGAGGTTGAATTTAATTTCTGTTCCACTTGTTTCTATTAATCTGTCCTGCACTTATGCCACCCCAGGGAATATCATTTACTTGAAAATAAGTACACATCATCCATTATTTCTATTGGAACTTTAGCCACTGGCTAAACCAGAATATGTTTTTGTCATTAAACACTTTCACAGAGTTGGCAAAAGAAAACAAAATATAGCAAAACAAACTTTCCCCCAGCCCACACACACACCCCAATGATAGCTCCATTATTTTTAAAAGCCCCAGAAATTTCCACCAAGCCAAGCCACTGGGCAGAATGTTTGAGAAGAGACCTCTAGAGTCAGAGATGTTTTGAGAATTAGTTGAGTTAATGCCTGTAAGTGTTTAGAATTATCCTGGCTGACGGTAAGTGTTGGCTACAACGCAAGCTCCATGAAAGCAAGGTCTTTGGCTCTCGCCCATTGAACAATGACAGTGCCCAGGACAAAACACATGTTGAATGCATATTGTTGCTCCTTTTCATTATTGCAGATTTTGTTGGCAAGCTCTGAGCAGCACGCACAATCGTAATGATGTTAACAATAACAAATATTTATTGTCTTACTATGTGCAAGGCACGGCGGCAAGAGCATTATGTTTCTTTATCTCCTTGATTCCTCAACATAACACTTGTGCTATTATCCTCCTTTGATGAATGTGGATTCTGAGATCAGGAAAGACTAAGAAATTTACTCACATCCACATAGCTAGTAAATTGACAGCCTGGATTCAAACCTGGCGGTCTGGCTCCACATCATGAAATAAAGTAATATTGCCTCAGGAAAATCAGTATGTGAAAGATTAAGATGTTGTGGGAGCCCGATTTTATGAGCCAAATTTGGAGGGTCTTGAAGAAATAGTTAGGAAGATATTAGCCATCTCTCTCCACATGGTGGGCTGGTATTGACCCTTTAACCTCTCCGTGGAGCCAAGCTGTTGCTAAACCCTGGGTCCTTTCTACAGGGATCCTGACAACTCAGCTAAACTCCCTCACTTACATTTTTAGCAACATTTTAGCATACATTCTTTCTTTCTCATCTCCTCTTTCTTCAGATGCACAAGTGTCTGCAGTTTGGTGTGTATATCTGCATATGTGCTTAACCATTTAAAAGCAACTTTCAGGCATTATGATCATTCACCCCTAAGTACTTCAGCATGTCTCTCCTAAGAATAAGGACATTCTCCGACATAATCACGCACTATTATTACCTCAAGAAATCTAACATTGAATCAATAATATTATCTAATCTATAGTTTATAATTTCTAGGTTTTTTTGGTCCAGGATCCAATCAAAGGTGACTGATTGCATTTATTTACCATGGCTCTTTATTCCCCTTTAATCCAGAAAATTCCCTTGCATTTCTTTTTCTCTCATGATGTTGAGAGTTTTTAAGAATCCAGGCCAGTTGGTTTGGGGCAGGTCATAGAATTTGGATATGCAGAATGACATGGAATTTGGGCATGTCTGACTGTTTCCTCTTGATTAGATTCAGTTTATGTATTTTGTGGGGAGAATATCACATGGGTAATGTTGAATCTTTCTCAGTGTATCACGTCAGAAAGCACATGAAGTATGTTCTATTATTATATTTGCTAAGTTTAATTACTCATCCAACAGATTTCTCCATTGTGAAGGTAACTTTTCTTCTCTGTAAATAATTAATATTCTGAGGGATAGCATTTTGAGACCCTGTGACTATCCCCTCCCCAACAACTTCCATCCAGTGACCCTCTATTGGTGATCTTTCTCTGAATCAATTATGACATTTGTAACTGCAAAAGCCTCACCTGCATTTGACTTTTTAGAAGAAGGATTATTCGGGAATAAAGCTCAGATGAATCCTAGCTCTTTTCTATCTGTGCCTGGGCATCCTTCTACTCCCTTGTGCATCTGTGGGGAAACAGAGCTGAAACCTTAACAAAATCCACCAGGATCTCAAGCTGCTTTTGCATTCAGAAGTTTTGTAACCAAGCAAACGAGCTCCAGAGTTCCACGTCATGGCTTGTGGAGTTACCACAATATTTTCAACACAAAGACGCATTCTTATGTATCTATCAGTTAAAAAAAATTACCTGTGGAATATTTGACAAAGAAGGTGCTCGTGATCAACCAAAGAAGGCTGCTGCCGCAAGATAAATAGACCATTATCCTGACTCACCCTCGCAGTCCATCTGGAGTTAACAACTACAGATAAGGTAAAAAGTGGTCACAAATTAATATGAAATCATTTAGCAAAATACACTCTCTCTTTCCATTGTCTCAGTCTTATGCAATAAAAACACATGATTTCAGACACAGAATTGCTCTTCCTTAGCGATGACTGTGATGAAAGAATGAAGGTGGGAAGGCGAACCTGGTTCTAGGGTTATAAATCTAAGAGGGAAGGGGAGCTTAAAATTTCGGTCTGAAAGAAAAAAAATAGAAAACACAAGTCTTCAAAGAAATTCAGAGTTGTTATTCCACAAGATGAGATTTATCTCTGAGAAGCAGGGGCAATCGTCTGATCAAGTTGAAGTCCTGGGATTCAATCTTCAGTCAAGTTGTTTTCAGAGTTTTTCTTTTAACCAACTGACTGTCTTCTGTATCATTCTTTTAAAAAAAATAGTGCAGGTCCAGGAAGTTTTAAGAAGACAATTTTCAGTTGGATGTCATTTTCCTCTCCTCATGGTTCTCAAATTCAGCAATTCCATTCGTTTGATTTAATTCAACACTTTTAGTGTGCCAATCACTAGCTTTGGTGTTGTGCATACACATATAGCAAGAAGAGAACCAAAAAGGTTATTGAAGCAAAAACTGATGGCAATGGGTTCTGCCTTCTGGGGAAATAGCCTAATTCAAATTGCGGAAGATGGGTCTTGGGTTTAGGAAAACACCTTGTTTACTGGACCCTCTTGGGTAGCAAAGGTGAGCTCTCACCCTGGCCCCAGCTCACTCACTGTGAGTCTGACCCCAGAGCAGCTTCCCGCCCAAAGCAGCTGCCACTGGCAAAGGTGGCTGGAACAACAGCAGATGTGACCCTGTGAATTATTATTGCTCAGAGTCCTCCAGCTTTCTCCATCTTCCTCATGCAAAGTGCCTTGAATATCTACGGAGAAGCAGACATTGTTGGTCTTTCTGGTTTTTTCTTTCTAAGAAGAGAAAATAACAGTGTCCCAGCAGGCCTCCTGCTGAGATTGGAGGTTCAGAAGCCCGAACAGATAAATCTCATGGAGAGACCCTGAGCACTGGAAAGAAAGCAGACATGCCAAAAGAGCCGTTCCTTTGAGTGACTTTGCCGCTGCAGCTGTCACCGAAAGACTCAGTAGGACAAGACTGAATGGACATAGAGACTTATTTTTTTTAATTGAGTTAATGATAGGTTACAATCTTGTGTGATTTCAGTTGTACATTAATGTTTGTCATTCGTGTTGTAGGTGCACCACTTCACCCTTTGTGCCCACCCCACACCCCACCTTTCCCCGGTAGCCACTAATCTGTTCTCTTTGTCCACATTTTTAAATTCCTCATATGAGTGGAGTCATACAGAGATTATCCTTCTCTAACTGGCTTATTTCACTTAACATAATTCCCTCAAGGTCCATCCATGTTGTTGCAAATGGGATGATTTTGTTCTGTTTTGCAGCTGAGTAGTATTCCATTGTATATATATATACCACAGGAAAATAGAGACTTTTTCAAGCACCAAAAGCTATAGCCATCAGTTTCAGAATATTGATGAGAAATTGATAGATAAATATATAGATACATATATAGGTACACATGCATATGTATATATTATACACATGATATATACTACACCCAAATACACATGTTTGTATATTTAACGATAGGAATAAATGTGCATAGTTTATCAATACATATGGTTTTAATCTGTATTCTTTTGTTTTATTTACATATTTTTTTATCTCTTAAGAACAATAGTCAAAATGTTGCACTTGAAAGCTAGAAAAGTTTGCAATTAACATGAACTATAAAGGTAGAAATTCACAACATTCTTTTTGAAAAGACCATAAAGACATGAGATAGAAATTAAAGTAGTTAGTTCAAACACGCTACTCAAAGGGAACTGTCAGTACTCAGTGCAGACAAGGAAATAGTCGGACAACTAAATTTATTCATTTAAAGATTATTTATTGAACACCTACTCTTTTCTAGGCACTCTGCTAGTGGTGGTGTAGTAAGGTGAATAAGACACAGCAGCCCTCAAAGATCTCACAGTCCAGTTAAGGAAACACACATGAACAGACCATGTAACACCACGTGGTGAGGGACAAGGTAGAGAAACGTAAGGAATTATGATAATACCAGGAGGGAGACTCTCACCCCAGCTGGAGTGGGAAGAGGCCTGGGGACAGAGACAATGTTCTGAAAGACTTCTAGAGAAGGTGATGCCTGAAGTAGGTCTTAAAGAATGAGGTGGAACTAGCCAAGTTTGGAATGGGGTGAACATTCTAGGCAGAGAAAAACACAAATACACACACACACATGCAACCACACACCTGTGTCTATAGGAACTCACGAGCAGGCCCAGCTGAAATTCTCTAAGCAACTGAGGAACTTTTAAGATGAGAATAAATAGCAATAGCTAAGTTCTCTGTAAGTGCAGGAGGAGCGGGGCCAGTGGGGAGGAGATCGAACAGACACACACAAGCACTATCTTCTTTCATTGCTGAGAACCTACGGAACAATTTTCAATGGAACATGCCCACCTCAGAGACCCCCATTATGCTATCTTTTGGTTGCATTATGATGGGTTGTTGTCAACCTCAGTATCCTTCGGAGTGAGTCTAAAAAGGGATTAAATTTACCCTGAATTCCCCTCCGTCATCAGTATATCTCCACTGAAGATGCACTCTTTCATCTAATTAAATGGTAGAAGCTGGGAGGGAAATATCTAGGTATTACTTCCTTAATTTCCCCACACTCCCCACAAACCAGCCACAGAAGATAGTAAACACTGTCTATGTTAAGTCTCATATTTGCCCATTCCTCTCTGAGATGGAATTGTACAGTTAGTCAAGCATCAAATCAAGAGAATGGGGAAATTGGCATCCCCACAAGAACTGTAAGGACAATCTCAGACCCTGAAATCTCAAGTAGGATTCTAGCTACCTCATTCTAACATTAGCCTAATAACAATACCAAAATCGTAATAACAATCAACATTTATTAAATACTTCTACTACTAAGCACTTTACATAGATTATTTAATCTTAACTAAAATTCCATGAGGTATATAATATTATCCCTCTTCTGTGTATCTAAAAAATGAGGTTCAGAAAGGTTAGATAACTTGTCCGGTGTCACCTAGCTAATACACAGACAAGCCAAGATTCAAAATTAGACGTGTCTGACTGCTCTTTGGCCACATCTTTTCATCATTCAGTGGCACTATGGAGAGCCAGAAGACATGCTACAGAAGTTGTCCAACACTGGGAATCAGAAAGTTGGGGTTTGAATCTAACGATGCCACTGACTAAGTAGGTGACTTGAGTCTACCAATTCTCTCTCATTTGCTTGCTTTGCATAATGGAGATAATCACTTATATCTCGTCTACCACTGTAGAGAGTTGGGGGATTCAAATGACAATGACATGATATATACAAGTATTTTGTAAACCAAAAACTTGAGACAATTCTAAGGTCTTATTATTTATAAAGTGAAGTTTGCTTTACTAACAGTGATGATGAAGAAAAATTGTAAAGAAGATTTGGCAAATGAAATGTATTCTAGCAGACCTTGGTAATCTCAAGTACTTCCGAAAGGGAAGCAGAGAGGATGTCACTGGTCTCCAGAAGTTATGAAAAAGCAATGCCAGGTGTGCAATTTCTTGAGCTGGTTTGCAATTTTTAAGATTCTCTGTTATACAGATAATCATACAAAATCACTTCTAACAAGTTGTAGGAAAGTTATGTTCATAAAAACAGTAATTGTTATAATCTATCATGAATAATTACACTAAAATAGAAATATACATTAAGTACTTGTTACCATGAAAAAGAACAAGAACTATTTTTCAATTCTGAAATTAAATTCAACTTAACTCTGGATGACTCAGCTGATTTCCAGCATACACTGTGAAATGAGTAGATTTTGCTTATGAGATGTCTGGTCTCAACATAATACACTTCTGACCAGGGGGGTTTAAGCAAATCAAAATGATGCTTGTTTTTAAAAACTTTGAACAATTATAATTTCCCTGGCAAAAGAATAAGTACTGGTAAGGTGAAAGCCTTGTCATTCAGCAAAAATGCTTGTTCAGATGTCAAAAGATGCCAGTCATGCTAGGTACCATTAGTATTACAACAAAAATATTGGTACAAATAAATCTACTAATTTCCTTATCATTGTTGGATTTGAGCTGAAATACAAGTCAAAATATTCTACTGAAGCCAATATTTGAAACTTTTGTTCTTGTTCTTTTCAAATAAATCATGGAACTGGGAGGATTTCTTAAAAATTTTAATAATGATAATAATTATAAAAACACACACTTATTTAGAGTTTACATAGAACTAGGAACAGTTGTAAATATTTTACAAATATTGGTCTTTTAAACTTCTCAATAAGACTGTATGTTATAGTGTATCAATTAGCATTTACTGTGTGACAAACTGCCTCAAAACTCAATGGTGTAAAACAATAATCATTTTTTAGCTCACAACTCTACTGCTCAATAATTCAGGCTAGGATTCACTAGATGGTTCTTCCGGTCTTGCCTGGGCTCATTCTTGCATATGTGCTCAGGTGCTGTTTGACTGAGCGCTGGCTGGTCTAGGATAGTCTCAGCTGGGATGGCTTGTCTCTGCTGTGTGTGATCTCTCATTCCTGAGCACGCTAGCCCAGGCTTGTGCATGTGGCGGCTGCGCAGGGTTCTAAGAGAGAGTGGAAGCAGCCAAGGCCACTTAAGGCTTAAGCTTAAAACTGGCACATAGTCACTTCTGTCATATCTTATTGTCCAAAGCAAGTCCAAGTTTCAGCTCAGTGGGAAATAGATTTCACTCCTTGATGGAAGGCACTGCAAAGTCACATTGCAAAGAGTGTGGATCCCAGGAGTGAAGGACTGTGGACATTTCTGCAATCTCCTGCAAGTAGATACTCTTATTATCCCCATTTTACAGTGAGGAAACAGACTCAGAGAGGTTATAAAACTTATTGAGGGTCACACAACACCTGCTTTTCATTTCTCTCTTTGGTCACAGTTATTTCCCTGATACTTTTGGAGGAGAATAAATATATGTATTGAGTGATATTCAATTCTGAGTTATTCAGGATATGTATCTGAGTGATATTGAGCTCTGAGTGATAAAGAATTTAAACAAGATTGAAGCTGAACTTTAAAGTGAATTTGCAAGGTTAATTCAAATTTTGACCCCAACCACTGAGAACACACTAGCACATAGGAAAATGGTATTCTTTCTTTGAGAAGAAGGTTAATGCAGCAATTTATCATGCTTTGAAAGGAGTGAAGTTGGTTTTCCTTTTAGTGTTAAGAAAAACTAAGAAAATCCTGCCTTCTGCCTTTCCCATATATCACAAGAAAATCTCATGACTCTTTCCTTTGAGATGGAAAACAGGGTTCTCCTTTCCCGGACCTTCTGAGGCGTTGATAACACTTTGAGTATTTAAACTGGGGTGGGATGCTACGACCCTCCCATAACTCAAAGCCTGACATCAGGAGCTGCAGGAGAATGGTTGCAGGGTCCTGTAGGCAAAGAACAGATTCAATGCAGGGAGCTAAACTTCTAAACCAGGCCACCTTGCCTAAAGGCACTGGCCCTCCTGGGGCTGGTCCAAGCCAATGAGGTGGTCATTAGAGTCATGGGTCACCTCATGGCAGGGATGTGTTCTGAGAAATGCATAATTAGACAATTTCATCATCGTGGAAACATCATAGAGTGTACTTACAATGCACCTAGGCTGTATGGTGTACCCTACTGCTCCTAGGCTACAACCCTGTCCAGCATGTTACTGTTCTGAGTACTGCAGGCGATAGTAACACAATGGTAAGAGTTTGTGTTTCTAATTATATCTAAACATGGAAAAGGCACAGTAAAAATACAACATAAGAGATAAAAAATGGTACACCCGTATAGGGTACCTACCATGAATGGAGGCTGCAGGACTGGAAGTTGCTCTGGATGAGCCAGCGAGTGAGTGGTGAGCGCTGTGAAGGCCGAGGGCGATTGGACACTACTGTAGCCTTTATCAACACTGGACACTCAGGAGAGACTAAATTTATAAAAAAATAAAATATTTTTCTTTCTTCCATAATAAATTAACCTTAGCTTACTGTAACTTTTTCACTTATAGACTTCTTAATTTTTTAAGGCTTTTGACTCTTTTATAATAACACTTAAAACACAAACACATTGCACAGCTGTACAAAAATAATATTTTTTCTTTATGTCCTTATTCTGTAAGCTTTTCCCTATTTTTAATTTTTTTAATTTATTTTTTTGCTTTTTAAACTTTTTTATTAAAAACTAAGACACAAACATACTCAGTAGCCCAGGCCTACACAGGGCCAGGATCAGCACTATCATCGTCTTCCACCTCCACACCTTGTCCCACTGGAAGGTCTTCGGGGGCAATAACATGCATGGAGCTGTCACCAGCATCACAACAAACATGTGAGTAATGCATTGCACTAAGATGTTACGACGGTGTGAAGTCACTAGGCAATAGGGATTTTCCAGCTCCATTATGATCTTATGGGACCAACATCACGTATGCCATCTGTTGCTGACCAAAACGTCATTATGCGGTACATGACGGTGCTTGGATAAAGAAACTCATGGTTAATTTAGGGCAGTTTTTGACCCTCCGTAGGTTATTTATCATGAAGCTTAAAACATCTCCATACACTTCAACACAGTGTTTGACTTAATCAGAGAAACCAATATCCAAAACGTTTAACTGGTTATTTGGGTAATGTTATGGGCAACTTTATTTTCTTCTTTATGTTTTTACTTAGTGAACTAAGATTTCTCGAATAAAGGTGGTTTTTTTTAGTCAAGAAGATTGATCCTGAGCTAACATCTTTTGTCAATCTTCTTCTTTTTGCTTGAGGAAGATTGTCGCTGAGTTAACATCTGTGCCAAACTTCCTCTATTTTGTATGTGGGATGCTACCACAGCATGGCTTGATGGGTGGTGTGTGTAGGTCCGTACACGGGATCCGAACACACAAACTCTGAGCCACTGAAGCGGAGCACGTGAACTTAACCAGTGCACCACCAGGCTGGTCCCCCTCCTTAATTCTTTAATAACCTCTCTCTGTTGGTGCCTTACGTACCACCTTTTTGGAATGGTCTATTTAGGCAATTATCTTCTCCACTAGGATGTGAGTTCTTCAAGGGCAAGAACTAAGCATCCTTCATACTTGGATGCCTAACACATCCAATGTGTTAGGACAATGCACCAGGACAATGCCCGGTGCATAGTAGGTGCAATTAAATAGTTGCTGACTGAGTGAGTGAATGAATGGTGTGATTTACTGATTTCCAATGGAGTCGGACCATCCCCAAAGACAGGACCAAAAGAGGAAGGTACAAAACAGTGGCTCGCCTTCCTGTCGACTGGCAAACTCACAACTGGGCTGCAGTACCGGGCAGGGGACTGTTGGCAAGGCTGCCCCATAGCTCCAGGGCTGCCGGCACAGACGGAGCCTTTCTGGCTCCTGGTACCATTAAGGGCGGGGAGCTCGCAACTTCATGGTACAAAGTGGGGAAGGCTTAAGAGACTCATCAGGCTTCTTAGACATCAAAAAGCTCTTACAAAATAATATTTTGATGAACGAAGGGTAAATTAGTAGGAAACGTGGATTAGGAGTCCCAAGGGGCCAAGTGTCTGCCTTTATGTGGTTGGAGTGTCTCAAAGCGGCTCCTTGGAGTCTCACTCGCAGACACACCAGGGCTTCCTTTCACACCACCGGGCAGGCCAGGGAGGTTTCCGCTGATCGCGGCACTGGAGCTTTGCACCAGAGTGACCCAGGGCCCCAAGCATGCGATAGGACCAGGTTCTCCAGGAAGTTTCCCTTAACGCATGGCTTCCCTAGGGGCCTGGGGGCAGTCTGTTCCTCATGGGATCAGAACACGGAGCATTCAGTGAGAGCCAGTTGGAGAAGACGTTTCAGGTTCTGCCAGGGAAGAGATTTGACAAGCTAAAGTGAATTCAAAGACATAATGAGAAGGGTGTAGAAATCAACCTGGAGGAGCTGACTTGTAGAAATCTATGGGAGGAGAGCGACTGTGACATGCTCTCCATCTGAGACAGTTTCAGGTCTCCTCTCTTGGGCCCATGTGTTCATCAGCTCCCTCCTTGTGTATCTGCCTCTGACTTGCTCCCGCTGGCCATGTACTCCCCAACACTCTTGAGAGCCTACGGGAGAATGCCACATCTTGCCATTCAAGGGAACTGCCTTTTCTTACCTTCCTGACAGGAGGTTATCTAGTTTTTCTTGACTTCTCTCATTGATGAGAAGATCACTTCCTTACAGGGCAGCCCATTCATTTTTTGAACAGTTCTAATCATTAGAAATCTGAGTCCCTATAACACTGACCATGTGGTCTTGCTCCTGCATCCTGCAGAAACACAGGTTAGGTCCAAAGGATGTATCCATATGATAGACTTTTGACTTCTCTGTGACCCAGCATCCTCTCTCCGCCTGTTCCCCTGAATTGATGTCTACACCCTTCACCCTCCTGGTCTTTAAACTCACTTTAGCTTATCAAAATCTCTCTAAACTATACCCCAAGCTGACTGCTGCTTTAATGGAGCAGCTGTGTTGCTAAAAGGCTTCACATTGCTATTTTTCATCACATTCTATATGGATCACCTCAATGAGAAAGAGGTGGCAGTGGTGGTGGTGGTGGTGGTGGGAGGGAGTGGTTAGGAACTAGTTTCAGGCTGCCGGCTAAAGTTATTTGTTTTCAGCAGGAATTTCAACAACAAAGATATCTTTGTAAGCTTATTTTGTTTTTGCACCTGAACATAATAAACAGAGTTATCAAAACCGGAGTGAAAAAAGAACACTAAACGTTGAGCAAATCCTGAATTGCATGTAAGCTCAGATAAAAATCAACAAATGTTGAGACCAGAAAAGTAAATTGCATGAGCTTGACAATCCCCTGTGGAAAGCAACGTGCCGTGGGCCACTTGCTCCAGGGGCTGCTTCCCGGTCAGGACCACGCTATTAGCCAAAAGCATATTTGTAAGTCACATGAAGTGAAATGCTCCGTAATGAATGCTCCGAAATGCTTCGAATGACTTCCTATATCCAATTCCCATTATGAGAACTTGCCTAATAGAAAAAATTCTGTCCATCAGCTGTGATTTGACCATCAAGAGATACAGAACCCATGACCTTCCCCATTCAAAACACTTTTCTATCAGTGAAGACCAGTTTCTTCGAGGCATGCCCGCTCTGTCATTGTGTAAAGGGCAGCGGCTTTGAGACGCATTGGGCAGAGCTCACTGCTCCTCCCCTGCTTTGTCCTGGCCCACATTCCATCTTTAAGTATTGCCTCTCTCCTTGTGGGAAGCACTGTCTGTGCCATATGTTGATAACTGGGAAAACCATGAGCAAACTGAATTTTCATTTGAGGTTAAGTAGTGCAATCATTGGAAGTTATTTCTCTGTGTGAATGGGCTCAACGTACAATTTACCAAGTCTGGTTTGAAGCTCTAACTGCAAACAGAAATAGGAATTGCTTTCACGTGCTTCAGTGAGCAGCATCTCAGAGCCCTGCCAAGCGGTACAGTCCAGGGCTCCCTCCCATAGCTTGTCTTTCCACAGGCACTAAAAAGCAGCCAGGTGGGCCCTCAATCTCCTATTCCCATACTTGGGAAATTAAGGTTCTGGTTTTTGCAACCACATTCATTATGTATTTCAGAAATCAGGGATAACAAAGGCAAGTTATGACTTGAGGAAATGGCACCAGGATACAAAATGCATCAACAGCAACACCCACCGCTTCGCTGGAGAGAGGTCTGCCCACATCCCTCATCCTCCAGGACTCTCTTTCCCAGCACCCAGGAATCCACCGCACTCTGGGCCCTGCCTGAGCCTGCACGGCCCTCATCTCCCATATTCTTCTTTCCCATTAGACTCGCCGGGACCACTCTGGAGGCCTCGGCTTTCCCTCTGGGATGATCATTCCATGGCTAAAAAGACACAGCGATAAAGATGAAAACGCTCTAAAGTTAAGTGTTGCTTTAATCCTCCTAGGCCGCCCAGCACACCCTCCCCCAGCAGCCAAAGCGCTGCCCCTCTCTGCGTTTGGACGTGAAAAAGAAATCCCTCCCCCACATTCCTCCCGTGGGACAAAAAGCAGGGATGGGAGGGAGGATTCATTTCAAAGAAAGAGTGAGAGATGCAGCCCTGAACCGCTGTCACTTAATCCGTGACGGCATAAAGCAGGCTCTCTTCTGTTTACTGGACACTGATCAGAGATAGGACAACAGCCAGGGAAGAGGAAACGGGAATCGTGAGAACCAAACCAGGGGGCTTCTCTCCCAGGCTAATATTATTATGCCTCCCTTATATTAGTCGTGGGAGTGATGAAAGCTGCGCTCCCGGCCTCAAAGTAAGTCTTGGCAATATTGTACAGAGGGTGCCGGCAGCAGAGAGGAGGAAGGAAGCGTGCTTCTGACCCCGGCAGGGCCCTCTCCCTGCGGCCGCAGCGGCCTGACGTGCTGGGAGCGGGGGCGCCCATCCACAGAGGCGCTGGGGATCCGAGACACCGGCCTCCATCTGGCCTTTGCCGCGGACCATGGTTCTGCGTGGGCAGGCTGCAGTCTGCAAGCCCCAGCTCCTTCACCTGGAAGTCAGGGGTGTGGCCTAGAACCAGAGACCATCTCTGGGGGCCGGCGCCTCCTCCGCGGCTCCATCTTCCCATTCATTCATGTATTCATTCATTCATCCAGTATTCACTGGTCTTGGGGCCTGTTAAATGAAAACATTGGACTACATTTTACTCTCTGCTCCATCATGCTTGTTATTCTCCTTTCTAGATATTGAACGAATACTGAAAGTTCCTGGGCAGTCAGCTCTGAGTGCCGAATTTCGAACCTAATCACCTTTGTGGGTCAAAACATTCGGTAAAATGAAAATTTATTTCTGGAGAGAAGGATGGCACACAAAGTAATTGCTGTCTACTTCAGTGGGAACTAATTCATAGTTTTAGTTCCAAAGATAGTTGAGTTCTGAACAATTGGGAAAATCTAATGGGAAAGAAGAATATGGGAGATGAGGGCGGTGCCGGCTCAGGCAGGGCCCAGAGTGCGCTCGATTCCTGGGTGCTGGGAAAGAGTCCTGGAGACGATCACACTGCTCTGCGGGGCCTCCAGGCCCTGGGCAAAACCAAGGACAGTATGCTCCCTCCAGACGCCCCAAGAGGATCTGTGTGCGGCCAGTTGTACTGGGAGGTTTCAGCCGAGTCTTTTTCTGCGCTTATTGCTGCGTATAAGAGAATAATGTCATCTGGAAAGACCCATGGGCCTCATTTCTAGACAGGAAAAATCCCCCTTATTATCTTCTTAAATTATTTCCTGTAGGTTCTCCTCAAGTCAAACCACTAAGCTCCTGCTGATCCAGTTCCCACTGACTCATGGGAGGACTGCCCTCAGAAAAGGAAACTCAAGCCCCCAGAACTTGGCACAAAGTGAGTTGGGTTTCAGTCCAGGCTGATTGCACCGAAAATGGAGGCACTTTCCCTCAAAATGCTGAGAGGAAGTGGGTGTGGCAGGCTTGCTGGGCCCCTGCCCTGCCCTCGCCCTGCTGCCCAGCCCTTTTGGATGGGCCACGTGGTGAA
Organism: Equus asinus; assembly: GCF_041296235.1. NCBI lineage: Eukaryota > Metazoa > Chordata > Mammalia > Perissodactyla > Equidae > Equus > Equus asinus. The sequence goes on from NC_091818.1 coordinate 20,524,081, forward strand.
GCCTCACTCTCTTTCAGCAACAGGCGAGCCGAACTCTCCACCCTCTGGGATAGGACCGGCCTTTGAGAGCCCTGTGACTAATATCATCTAGTGTTTCCGTAACACCTTGTCCTTCTGCACTGTCGTATACATGACCCCACACACATATACAGGGCAGGACCAGTAGCTCCCTTTCACAGGTGAGGACACTAAGGCTCAGACAGCTGAAGTGACTTGATGGATTCACATGGCTAGAAACCATGAGAACAGCCACGTGTGGGTTCAGATGGCCGATCTCTGCAGAGATTTCTGCACGGTGCCCTAGGCCACGTTAAACCGGGAGGACTTTAAGGGCGGCCCCTGAGCTTCACGCTTATCACAAGGCTCCTCCCAGCAAGGATGGCCTCCCCTGTACTTGTCATTTCACAGACACTGGGTGGGAGCCTCAGCAGAAAGCGTCTTCTCGCAGGAGCCAGCACCTGCCCTCCAACTGCCTTACACTCCCAGGGGTGTCTTTGGAAAGCTCGCAGATCTCCAAGGAAGGGAAAAGCAGAGAGACCACTGTTAGGACAGGTGGGGAGACTGTCGAAGCACTGGCTTGGGAGGGAGGGCAGGGCAAAGAGGGAGAAAGATCAGGGACAGGGCATCTGGAATGGCCTCAGATAGTTCCAAAGTGTAGCAAGAGCTGATGTTGTCTCCTGCTCCCCAATTCGCTCTTACCCTTTCTCCTTTTCATAAATGCTTAGCACGCTGAAGGCAGCAGGATAGGTCCTCAGGCCATGTGTGTTAATGGGTGAAGTCAGAGTTCACCCAAGGGAAGACCCAGGAAACAGTGTGAACCCATTGGTGCTGGGAAGCCAGCCCCTGAGGGGCCCTCCCACAGGAATGCCGCAGATCATTCTCGCTCTGCCCGCTGTTCTGGTAAGCTGAGGGGTTTGCTGGGTGGCTCCCCTACCACCCCCTCTTAGGCAGCATTGCATTCCTGTGACTGCGCGTCTTCCTCGAGGCCACCTTTAATGTCCATGTCCCCTCTGTAGTACACAAGTGTGGGGGGTGTGGCTTGCCCCAGGCTCTGTGCCCAGCTCTGAGTGACCCACGCCTCATTGTGTTAGAGGAAAATGGGCCTTTGTCTCTGTTGGTTTCTCTGTGGCCACTGAGCAAGGTTGAACAGCCCTTTCCAGAGCGTTTGGGAGCTGGGTGCTGACTTGACTCTTCCTCGTGCTCACGCTGCTTCCACAATCCGCAGTTCACCCTAGCGAGCGAACATTCAGCTTGCGGGACACAGAGAGCCCAGCAGCGCAGACCAAACCCAGGGAAATGAACCGATGGGGGTTTCCTCAGCTTGTCCAGTGTTTTTATTTTGATTTTCTTAGGTTTAAAGAAGCCCAAGAGTTTGTTTTTACAAGCTTGTCTACCATCATCTGTGTGCTAGGGCTCTTTGAAATATGTTTCTGTGATAAAAATCTAAAGAGCTAAACTATAATCAAAGTTAGATATCTGCAAATAATCTGCAATGTAAAACCAGACACCGCCACGTTGTTTACCGTCTTCTTTTCCAAATCAGGGCAAAGGGGTGGCTTTTTGCCAGACTTTAGGAGAAATGTCCATTTGTTGAATTTTTTCCCCACAATATATTGGTGCAAATTAAATATTGTATATTACAGTGTATATACAGGCATATGTTTGTTCTGTGTTTTGTCTTTTCAAAACTGTATTCTTAGACTTCAAAGTGGTAGAAATTATTTCTAACTTAATGCCCTATTCTTTATCTTCGTTTTAGCCATAATGTACTGTCTGGGTTATTTTTCTAGGTTTGTTTATTTTGCTTTCTTTCCAAGCAAGCAGGATGGAATCTCAACACTGGTGCATTTGGAACACTGAAAAATAGGTCACACTTTAGAAGTTCCTTATCCGTACTAATTAGAGCAAAGCAGAGTCATTGATGATTCCAGGCAGCCAGTAGGTGGGGAAATAGGCAGTGACCTGAGGCTTTGGAATGTGTTTCTGGTTCTGAGGTTCTCTTTCAAATGAAGTGAGGAGGCCACCCCAGCAGAGCTGACGGGAGCCCAGGCGCTGCCCTGCACCTCCATTGGGACCCCGCTTCTCCCCTCTCTGCTGGGCTGAGGGGGCCAGTTCAGCTACTTCTCAGCCCCAGCCTAAGAAAAATCTTCATTTCTTCCAGCCTCCTGGAATCAGGGACTTGGTAAAGGTTCCTGTTGACAAAGGGCCTTCTCAACCTGCAAAGAGTAAATGGAGACTGTCGTGTTGGCCAAAAAGTGACGCAGGAAGAGTCAATAGGGAAAGTATCAAAACAGATTAGTCGCAGTGCTCTCATAGTACTCATGGTACTCAAATAGAGTCCTCACAGTAAGGAGGCAGGCAAGCCATGTTGTAGCGAAGGTACTCTACGGAGGGGCCCCACACGGATAATCGGGGGCTAGAGAAGGAACTGCTGGCGGCTGTTAAAAGATTAACCAAAGGTGTCCTGTCACTCTTCTGGCTGACCTTTGAGCTGGGAAATCCTGACCCACTTCTCATCCAAAGCGCAAAGAGTTGTACCCCGCCCAATATTTCCCTCACTTTAGTCACCTGTGTCCCACATACATGATCTTTGTCTTACCTATGTACATGTGTCGCTTAATGGGATACTTTCTGAGAAATGCGTTGTTAGGTGATTTCATCATCATGTGAAAACCATAGAGTGACTTATGCAAACCTAGATGCTATAGCCGACTACACACCTAGGCTGTATGGTACTAATCTCATGGGACCACTGTCATATACACGGTCCGTTGTTGACCAAAATGTCACCATGTGGTGCATAACTGTATCGTCTATGCCATTACTTTTTAATATTTTTAACATCATAAAAATGTCTGGAAACAAATATGCCAAAGTAAAGGTGGTTAACTCTCAAGAATTAGGGATTTTCTTCTATATTTCACACTTTTATTTCTGTTTATAAAGTAATTGCTTTTCTTGTTGTTGTAAGTTGGTGTCCTCATAAGCGAACTTTTAAGAATATTTATTTTACAATTCCAGACACACCAGTAGCTAGTTAGTACTTAGTACTTACTCTTTATGATTTCATTAACTAAAATTTATATTTGAGTTAGGAAGTTTGTTTTGCACGGGCACCTCCTAAATTCAAGTACTCGCAGCTGTCACCATGTGACTGCATCGTGCCTGGATACATGTATCCACATGGCTTTGGGAAACCTGAAATGCATGGGGAGCCCATTTCCCCTAATTTAGATGATTTTGCTCGAGTCCCACATTAATAACAACCACCTCTTGGACAGCACTCTACAGTTTGCATGGTGCTCTACATTGAGCTTGATTTCATCCTCACAACAACCTTGGCGTGAGACCATCCCCACTTTGGAAGACTCTGGGCAGTTTCCTTGGGTCACACAGTTAGGAAGTGAACTCCCAATCAAACGCTCGTCGTTGTCTCTCAGAGTCACTGAGAAACTTCACGTAAACCACATCCTCTACAGTGTATAAAGTCTGAGGTCACAACTGTCCCTCGTCAACCTGGACTACGCCCCCTGCATCACGAGAGCCACCTTCCTGGTGCACTGTGATAGCCACAAAGAGAGAGGGAAAATCCCCTGATTATTTTGGAAAAACCTGACCCTAGATGTCAACCTGTCATTTAAAAAGGGAGTATCTTTATTTTTACATCATTCTAATTTAATTAACGCGTGTCAGTAGAATGCCAGTTCAACTGCCATTCCAGCATGATGCTAAGTGCCATGAGAAATTCATGAAAATTATGACAGAGTCCTTGCCAAAACAGAGCTTCCTATTTACTTACCAATTCTGAGCTTCATAGATCTAGATTTAGACTTTATTTAAAAAATGATCAACATCAATAAATAGGTGGAAATATGGTAAATTATCTGAATATTTCCAAGTACTTGTATAACATATCTAGATATTTCTCATGGCTTTTTTCTCTACTAAGAACATAAAGTCTGGCTTACAATTCATGCTTTCTCACACAAGGGTCAGCCCCTCCCAGTGGCCAGGATCTGATCTTCTGAGGTGGGAGCCAGTGCTGATCAGTCTTGATAAAATAAGGAGGAGATGAGGGATGGGAGTGGACACATGCAGGCATTAACCAAACAGTCCCTTCATTCTGGAAAGAAGGGATCAGGGTACACATTCTGGTGCTGTCAACCCTGGCCATGGCTCTTATGGAGAGTGGCTGAGAAGGCGTGGTGTGGGGATGAGGGAAGAGTCCTGTTTGCCTGGGGAGTCCTAGTTCTGAGCATTTCCACTGATTGGCTGAGGACTGTGGACTTGCTTTACTTGATTTGCTACCTAATGTCTCTGGATCTCAATTTCATTAGTAAAAAGAGAAGGTTGGGCAAAACGATCTTTGAGTTTCCTTTGAGTTCTACGGCCCTGTTATTCTAAGTAATCAATCAGTCAAGAAGTTAGCCAATCAGACCACGGGGTTTGCAGAGGGCCTGCACTCCATGACGTTGGTTTCTATCAGCTCCACATGAGAAGTCTTGGGTAAATAGCTGTACACATGTACGCACACACACAAGTGTGCAGAAATTATTTTCTTACCTGTTCCTATTTTGTCCCGTCCAATGATGGCACTCTCACCCTTGGCCTTTAAGAGTACCAGAAATCTCTAGTGTGGGGAGGAGTGTGAATTATTTTTCTACAGGATGGTGAGGAGACTCCTTTGGCTGATCCCAAAAGGCCACAGGGTGACCATGACTGATGCCGAGCACATCTAAACTGAAGGGACCCAGCCAAGGAGAGGGGCTTGTCTGCAAGTGCCGCTCAGCTGGACTGCACAGGGCAAGGCAGCTTTCTCCCCGGTGCCTGCTACGCATGGTCCGTGTTCAGGCTGGAACACAGTTAGTTGGAAGTGACTTTTATTTCTGCCCTCCCAGACCCAGTGAGAAACATCAGGAGCATTTATTAGCCACGGGCACAAGGGCCCCTGTGCAGGTTAGCCAGAAGTCAAAACCTAAGAGACGGGGTGCAGGTAAGGCTTGACTGGAACACTGGACACAAGCATTAATTAAAAACACTGGTGCCCTTGACAGAGCCAGCTTGTATAAGCTGTGGGGGCCTGTGTTCACTTCATAAAGCTGTTTTATATGGTATTCCTGGCAACAGCTGGACACTTAAAAAGAAAAATAAAAAGAACGTTATTGCTAGCTCAAGGGGGGAGGACATTCCCTTCTCAGCAAGTCAGCCGTCCAAACCCCCCTCCCCTCTAAAAGTGTGAGGATGAGGCTGGCAGAGCAGCATAGCTCTGCCTCGACAGGTACTCCGAGGAAAGTCGGTCAAGCTTTCTGAGTCATAGTTTGCTTGTCTACAGACACACTAGTATCTGCCCCTCCTTATCTCCTGGGGCTGTTTAAATAAAGCAGAGAAAGGGCCTTGACAATTATCAAGGAGTATGTGAATTCATGGGCATCCTTACTATTTAATTCTCAGGCCAGAAAATCCGGGATAACAATGTTGAGAGAGGTTAGAGTAGTGATTCTCAACTGGAGGAGATTTCCCTCCCCAGGGGATATTGGCAATGTCTGGAGACTTCTTTTGGTCATCATTTTGGGTTGACTTGGGGTGGGGGGAAATGGAGGTGCTATAAGCTTCCAGTGGGTAGAGGCCAGGGATGCTTCTCAGCATCCTACAATGCACAGGACAGTCCCTCGCAACAAGGAATTATCCAGCCCAAGATGTCAGTAGTGCTGAGGTTGAGAAGCCCTGGGCAGAGGCATCCCCTAAATATGAGGCTCCTCCAAATCCACTTTCTGCCTAAGCTTAGCCTTTTCAAGGAAACAAAAAAGTCCAGTTCCACAGCTTATAATGATGGATCAGGGAAAATGAGTTGGTCAAATGGCGATAAAGCAATGGAGACTCAGCCGTATGCCCTAGTTATTAAACCACTGTCTCCCAGCCTCAATTCTTGGCTTTTGATGCTGGGGCTGGGAGCTGCAAGTTACATTTCCTTTTTGCCAGTTGCAGCCTGCCTAAGTGCTGCCAATAGGGGGCGCTGGAGAGAAGCTTGATGAGGAAGAAGGAACATATTCATTCCTCTGCTTCCTGTTCCTGTCAGTGTTGCCCGAGCCACACTGCTTCACCCTGGCTGCAGCAGTCCCTTCCAGTAGCCATAGGAGAGTCCAATTTGCAGTATTCCCAACACCGATAGCCTCTGTGCATCCCCTGAGAAACAGCTTAGCCAGCTGGATGGTATCCTGTTCTCAGAGATCAGAGTCGCAGGTCCGTGGAGCCCTCCTCCAAGCTCTAAGTCTTAATAATGTCAACCACTTCCTTTGTGCCCGCAGCCCCAGGGCAGCAGTTACTTCCTCCAGTTTCTCTCTCCTTAATATCCAAATGTTCTACGTTCAACTTTTCAGTTCTTGAAAACATATAGTTAACAATTCTTGATAGTAAATTCTCTCTTTGACTAGCTGATATGGTTTCTGGCTCCTTGACTGGACCCTGGCTGACACAGAATGAAACACAATCTTCGCATCACAGTGAGAGGGAACCCGGAGAGGCCCACGTCCCACTTCACTCCAGCAGGAGCCCAGACCTGCGACCTCGCACAACAGCTTTCTCAGTGGTGAGGGGTGTGGGGACTTCGTTCCATTTCTTCCTGGGTTTGTAAAGAACATTGTGGTGAGTGTCCCCATCGATGGTGAAAATGTATTCTACCTCATCAAAACAGAGTTGTGGGGTTGAGTTGGAGTAAACAAGAAAGCTTGTGAGTTTTGGGGTCTAAAACTGATTCCCCTTGGTCTCCTCTGGCCAGTGGTCCAATTTGGACTTTGCCAAATCATCAAGAGAAGGGACCTCAAAGTGACCTTCCAATGGTAATATCCATGTCCAGTTATGCTCATTGACAGTTGTTTGTGTCTTCTCCCTGTGATTCAAATGCACTGGAAGGAAATTTTGTGCAGAAAATGAAGGCTTCTCTCCAAAAAATGGTTTAAAAAAATAAGAGGAGCTGGCCTGGTGGCACAGTGGTTAAGTTCACACTTTCTGCTTTGGCAGCCAGGGGTTCACCAGTTCAGCTCCCAGGTGTGGACCTACCCACTGCTTATCAAGCCATACTGTGGTGGCATCCCACATATAAAGTAGAGGAAGATGGGCACGGATGTTAGCTCAGGGCCAGTCTTCCTCAGCAAAAAGAGGAGGATCGGTGGCAGATGTTAGCTCAGGGCTAATCTTCCTCAAAAAAAAAAAAAAAAGAATCTGTGGTAGAAAAGCATCCATTTGTCAGATCTATAAAGACAGGAAGAAATGGCCCAGCTTGGAAACACAAATCACTTGGTTTATGGGAAGAAACTATGAGATACCTATCTTTATTTTCAATGAAGTAAATATTTAAAAAAATATACTGCTTGTGTATATTCCTCTGTCCCAGCTGGAAACAGTAGTTGCAAAACAGTCCACCAACAGCAACTGAGGAATTGCGAGGAAACAAAAAAGAAAGCCACGTTGCTCTGCTCTTGCACAGTACATTGCCAGGAGTTACTGCTTTCCAGGAGGATGAAACGAGAAGAAATTACGTCCCTGAGGGATGTGAATGTGCAGGTGTGTCATTCCTTGAAGCCCAGAGTAGCCAAGGATGAGAAGCTGTAGCTCCCAAGGCTGTCATCCCACCGGCCACTTCGCCTGTGACTGGGACAAACTCATGGCCATCAGCGACAGCTCCGCCGAGTACCCCCAGGATAGAAGGAACAGAGACCACCTTGGAGTGTAGAACTTGGAGACTGACATTTTTCTTCCCTGGACAACTCCCTCCCTATCCCATAGGGATTTCTCTGATTCCCAAGGGGTGGGGGCTGGGGACCTCCAGTTGAGTGATCTGGCAGATGCCAGATGACCCCAGTTATCAGTAGGCATATACATCTGTGATGTGTACCTAATAGAAAAGCAAAGCTGTAGAACTGAGCCTGTTGTCAGTCCCTCTGGGCTCCTGAGATACAACAAGAGGGCGAGAGGATGTGTGTGTGTATGCATGTGTGCATGCATGCATGTGCATTTCATGTTACAGCCAGAGCTCTGTCAAAACTCTGGGCTCGTTTGCTCTCCTCACTCTTCCTCTGCCCCACCAGAGCTCGATTCCTCAGGCTCTCTGAGAATCATAAGAATAGTCTCCCCATACACACACATATCACCACGTCTGGTTACAGGCTCCTGTTATTGTTTCCTCAATATTGATCAAGAGGAAAAGCTCTCCTGGGGCATCGGGGGCTTCTCTGTCCTCTCTAAGTGAGCATCCTAAGCAGAAGCCTAGTACCCAAGACAGACACTGCTATCCTCCTCTTTTCGTCCCCCTCATGCTTCTGTAAGGATGGTCTAGAAGTCAGAGAAGGTGGGCTGGGGATGTGGGGAGATTGGGGAGCTCAGGGATTGGCCAGGAACAGTCTCCCTACTTTCTCTCCTATCAAGGCCAAGCACTGCCCAAGGCTAATGGTAGGACAATCCTGTGCTCTCCTGGTGAGGCAGCGAACCTGGGCCCCTCGGGGCGATCAAAACTACCCTCCTGGCATGGACTGACAGGCCTGCTTGTCAGGTTAGAGCTCTAACGGCTTAGCTCCTGTGAGGTTGGGAACATAGATTCTCCCGGGTGCCTATGCTCAGAGACCAAGCAGGGCTCCTGCTCTCTCCAAACCACTTGGCGCTCACCAGTTGGATAGCTTCTGCCAAGCCCGTGGCCAATTTGGCAGTTACTGTGAAGTCTGGGAGACCACTTCTCAGACATTTGGCTTCAGTTCCACCCTTTCACCACCGAGGACTGTGGCTGGTGCGTGGTGGGTTCATGGATCTCCACTTGCCCCTTCCAAGGTCAGATGCCAAGTTGCACTCCAAATAGAAGGACATGCATGCAATCCCTTAGCCCAGTCTCTTCCAGGCTCCAAGACCCCTGCACGCTATTATCCCCATGACCTCTTGGTCAATACAAGCACTCAGAACAAGTTAACAAATATGTAAACACACTTTGGTGCTATGGTCTCAAAGACAGTTTGGACAGAGTGTCTGTAGGTGAGGAATGTGCCAATTCTTTATGAGGGTGGAAGGTGAGGCAGAAACATGGTAGAGTAGGTGTTATGATTCTTAATTGCACATATGAGTAAACTGAGGCATAAAGTGACTCAGTGACTCCAAAATGTCAATTAATTACAAGAGGAACCAGGATTAGAACTCAGGGCTCTTAGCTCTCGGTCCCTCCTCTTTCCATCTATGTTGCAATTTCGGCTTCCTGAGTTATGTGATTTTTTTACTTTTATATCATGTTGAACTGGAGTTGAATTTTCTTTGCATCAGGGGCTCAGGGACCCATTAAAATTGTATACTCAATTTGATGTGCAAATGCAGAAGTGCATTCTTCTTGCGAGAGGGTCTATAGCTTTCATGAGGTTCTCCAAGGCTTCGGTGTAACCAAAAAGCTTGAGAACCCTGGCTTGTACTTATGATGGGACTCAGATCACGTCTAGGATGACCTTTTTATAGATTGTAAATAGGGAGAGGGGTCCCTCTTAATTGTCAAGAGTCAAGGTCCGGAGAAGATAGATGTGGGGGGAAATAATCATCCCATTCCTCAGAGCCAGAGTTGCTTAACTTGCCAGCTGATAGAAACAGTGGAGCAGCTGCTTTCCTGAGAAGGTGGTACATATGCTTAAAGCCCCACCGGTGCAGACTCATAGAAGCTTAGAACCTTGGATCGAGGAGCATCCTTGAAGATCATCTAAGGTGGAGGTCCATGAACCTAGCTATGCATTAGAATCACCTGGGGAAATATGAAAGCATACCATGTCTGAGGTCAACCCCAGAGATTTCCATTGTAATTGTTCTGGCTTTGGACTCTGGGCTTTGTATTTTTTAAAGCTCCTTAGGCGATTGTCATGTACAGCCAGAGTGAAGAACCACTGATCTTCTGAACTAGCAGTTCTCAACCCAGGTTTAACACTGAAATCACTTGGAGAGCTTTAAAAACTCCTCCTGCCTGAGCTCCACCCCCAGATCTTCTGACTTAGTTGGTAAGGGAAGTGCCAGGCATTGGGAATCCTAGGTGATCCTCATGGGCACCCAAGGTTGAGAACCACTGTTGGAATCTAACCTAAACTTTCTGCTGTGAAGAAACCCAAGCCAAAGAGAAGTGGCCCAATGTCATAGAGCTGGGATCAGAGTCCAGGACTTAACCTCCAGTCTTGGACTCATTCTGTGGTTCCCCCAGTCACCAACAAATCCACCATGATGAAGTTACCGCAGGCAGTGCAGGGCACCCTGGAGGAAGGGAGGCTCCCAAGGAACAGACTTTCTTCTCTTTTGATTAACATAGAAATACATTTTTCTAGCTCTAATACCTCTGAGGCTGCCTTGCCAGCCTGAAATATGAGTGTGCAGAGCTAATAATAATTGCTTTTGCATTTAAGAGATTCTGGAAAGGGAAGTTTGTGAGTGGCTAACTTTTATGAATGTGAAATGATAGGAGTTAAGGGGTACAGATCCATCAAAGGGAGGGTTCTCACCTTTGGTTCTGAATCAGAACTGAAAACTTGTACAGACTTCCTTTGCCTGCCCTGCTTCCTGGAATTCTATCCTGCCCACAGAGTAATGCAACTAGTTCTCCTGCCTTAAAGCTTTGAGGACACAGATTACAGTGCGCATTTTGTCTTCAGGGTCTCCCTGCTCCCTCTCTGTCCCCTTTCTGTGCCCGTGTGCCCTCTCACAGTTGCCTACCTGGAGGCCTGTTCTAACAGGGAGGGAGAGAAAGCCAGAGGCTGGAGGCCCTTCAGTCGTCCCCTTCAGAGTCAGAACGCCATGTGTAAAACAGAAAGCTGGAAATATGATCTCTAAGGAAAATTGCAACAGGTCGAAGTGTTGGAACACCAGCCCCAGGCTCAAACATTTAATTGCTCTACATTATGACGGCTGCAAGAGCCAAGTCAGGGAGGAGATAGAGGGCGCGATGAAGCTAATCCTAAGGGGCTGAGGGAACTTCTTACCTCTTCATTCCTCCATGAGATTTCTCAATCCATCATGACTCATTCAGCAAGCATCCTTAGAAACAAAGACACAGATGGATAATGACACCTCACATTTTTGCATTACGCTCTGCAGTTCACAAAGCCCTCTTCAAGTTTCATTTTTATTTCATCCCTACGCGTACCCCAAGGCCAGCATTGGCATCCCTTTCAACCGGTAAACAGAGGATACCAGCAGACGCCAGAGGACATGGGACAGCAGGCAGTGGAGCTGGAACCCAGAGCCAGGGCTTCTGAGTCCAGGTCCAGGGCCCTCTTACTCAATATGACCCTGCTTTTGAAATTCGGTCTCCCTCTTAGTCCTTTCAAGTCCAGTTGGTGGTTCTTCTCAGTTCAGCGAAAGGGTGGGGCAACACCCATGAGGGAGAATATTAGGAGACCTGGCATCCAAGTAGAGTGGCTGAGAGTTCAGCTATTGCATGTTCTCTGGCCTCTGAGAAAGTGTGATGAAGAAAAAATCTCATTTCAAGCTTCTAGTGTTTGATCTTTGATCCCTCAGTAAAACGTTCTGTTTTTTTCCTTCCAAGAGTACTTGTCACTGTGGAATCAATTTGAAACTCTAAAGCTGTCTTCATTACTTTGCAGCTTGTAGGCCAATGTACAAACATATTTTCGTTGGAGGAAATGAAATAAAATTCTGTATCAGGATGTGATCAGAGAAACTTTCTGGGGCTTCCATCAGCTAAATAAAAATTATAATTGCTTCCTATATATAGTCCTGCTTTTCTTTTTCTTTTCCTTTTGGAGGGGTGTGTGTGAAATTATTACATAATAGGTGTGTGGCACACCCACATTGGAATGGCATTCTGTGTAGAAGTATTTTCTGAAGGATGCTGCTTCCCTGATCTTCCCATTGGGGCACCAGAAGCATGACAACAAAGGCTGGGTGAATTTATCTACTTCTCAGTACCCTCCTGCCCAGAAAGTTTCTTTTGACTTGGCACTTCAGAAAAAACACTAAAAGATTCATTGAGAAGAGTTGCAAGTACTCTATGAAATAAATCGTATAGTGTACTAAATACATTAGGTAAAAATGGCGATAACTAAATCAGTTCTGATAGAAACTACCAATTCTTACTTTCCATGGGTTTCCTTCCCGGGGATTACCTCCAATGGTGCTTGTCTTAGCTGGGTCCAAATACCCTTCCCTCATCCTCCTTGATCCATGGCACTCATGGGCTTCTGCTTCTTACCCTAAGACATGTCTTGGGCCTGGTTTACTAATTTCAGAGTTCTTAGTCTAACTGTCTGCTATTACTGAAAGTCAAAACCTTAAATATCCAGGAGCATTCTGCCCAATGACATGGACCTCATCAATTCTCTTATTGCTGATTTTTTTCTGTTTCTAATTGTTTGGCACAAATCACTGCAGATACTGGAAATTCCGAGTGTCTAAATGTGCCTACTCAGGCCATCAGTGAGATACTCATGAAGGCCCTCTGTAAAACATCCTGGGCACACTGCTGGCTCACCTGCTTCTCACTGACTTCCCCAAATTTAAGCATGAAAAAAAAGGGTCTTCCTGTTGAGCATTGCTTGGGAGGACACACACACGCATTATTCAGAAATCATTCTCCTTACCAGCCATTGTTTACAATGTCCCGCTGTCAAAGCTCTCCTTCGACTGCAGTAGATGGCATTCAATCTGCCTACGTTCAACAGAAAGTTACATGGCTGGAATTCTTCTGGTTTCTTTCTATTTACTTGTGAGTTACTTTTTAGTTATTTTTATTTAGTTTGTATATATTAATTCTTTAATATTATGTATAATAATTAAATATAAAATTACATAAACATTCATTTTATCTGTTTCAGGTCCCAGATTTTTGTCTGATTCCAGTTTTCTCATTTTGAAACAGAGTGTGTGGTGGGTTCTGTGGGATGTCGCCCTGGTCCCCGCTCCAGGACTGAGGTAATCTTTCCCTCAGCTGCTGGGAGTGGGGGCTGCCATTGGCTCACAACCACCTTCCTCTCATCAGGGGATTACTCTCACCGTAAAAGGAGCTGTGTTTTGAAGACATCTCCCCTTCTCCCTTGTCACTAGTGCAGCCCAGTGGCAAGGGGATGAGGAAGGTGAGGAGATTATAAGACCTGACACTTGTGCCCAGTTTGTGACAACTGTGAAGGGCCACCCCCGCTCAGGTGCTCCCTGCGGGATCAGCTGAATCCTCTGTCGCTACTGCCTTGGAGCCCAACTTCTTCCTTTGCCCAATCAGATCTGCGTTCCTCGTCTCTTCTAGGTCTTGTTCCCTGGGGCACTCCTCCACATAAATCGTTTGTACACAAATCTCCATCTCAGAATCTGGTTCCAGGAAACCACTCTATGACACAGTGGAAGTCTATCCTTTGTCTGTGTTGTGGAGACGTCAACCTATTTATATGTTTCTGCTTTGATTTAACATTTAATAACAAATCCATATAAGTTATTTGGTCGTTTTCCAGTTCAAGGTGAGCACTCTCAATGTTAAGACCTGTGCCTTTAGATTTCAAGTCAAAAACTCATCCTTTGACTTCACAAATGGACACTGCAGACACAGAGTGATGGGCAAAAAAGAAACCTTTTTGGGTTGCGTTAACTACAACGACATGATGAGATACACGGCCTAACTCTCCAGATGTCACCTTTTCTCTCCGCCATTGTGTAGAAACGCAGGACCCCAAGCAGCACATGGTTTAAGGGATTGCAGGTGAAGTGTCTGTGCCCCTTTAGTCACTTGGACCTAAAAGATCCTCCCACTAAAGGAACTTTCTATCTCTGTGACAGGATTTCAAATTTTTTTCTATTTGGGTGACATCAGCTAAGACTTTGGTCCCTACTGCCTTTGCTTAGAGAGCAGCACCTTTTATAGACTTAGTTGCAATAGAAAAGACAAGAGATACGTTTTGAAAATGTCAGGGCAGAGGCGTGGGGGAGAGGATGTGTCGATCTGGGCATTCTCCAAGCCTGCTTGCATTCCACAGTTTATGTGCTGCAACCAGGACATGTTTTGTGAAGAAAGTTATACTTGACTAAATTGTCCTTCTGACGTAAACCTATAATTTAAAAATTATATATATTTAGAGAACAAGTCAAAACAGGAAACACATTCCCAAAGTGCATAAAGATATTTGTGCATTAAAATACCAAGGACTACCATAGTAGACCTGTGTCCCTGTGTCTAAATAGAAAAAAATCTGAAAAGTACAGGAAGAAAGAGCACAGGAGTCAGCCTACATCTGTGCTTCTGGACGGGGCTGTGGGCGCCCTGGGCTGGTACATATTCCCTCTTTGCTGTGCTTCTTGGGAGAGGCCATCATGCCCATTGCCCCACACACTGGGGCTGTTGCATGAGCAGAGGCTGAGTTTGGGGAGAGCACGACAGAAAGGAATACATGTCTTCATGGAGAAAAAGGCTAAGGAGCAGGAAAATTTAACCTAAAACTCAAGGAAAGCCAAAGTGAAAGAAAGGAACCAAATCAGGGCAAATAGAAATAAGGTTGTGCCTCCAGAAGCCCTTCGACTGATGATCCCAGGTTGATTCTTCCTAAATTGGTCCTATGTGTAAATTAGACCCCCTCTGAAGGAGGCATCTGTGCATACATCATTTATTGCACATGTTCTATGTTACCGAAACTTGTTTAGATTCAAGGAAGGGTAAGAAGTAACTTTGGCTCTTAGAGAACTTTCCATCTCATTGGGGAGACCAGAAGGGCACAAATAAAAGTCCAGTAAAAAGTCTAGGCTTAAACAACAATGAACTAATATAAGAATCGTTAGTAGGCAATGGCAGATTGTGCCAGGAGAAATCATTGTCTCCCTTCCCCAGTGCATAGGAGCCATAGCCCCCTGCTGTGGTCCTGGAGAAAGAGAGTTAATAAACACGATGGGCGCCTTGCAGAATTTACCCAGGAAGAGTGTTGGGAACTTCATAGAAAGCGTCCCTAAAAGTGGTAAAAGGTAGGCAGGTCATCTCTTTCCCATTCTAAAGCCTTTTCCAAGGTTTCAACTGACGGGAGAGTGGCTGGGGGTGTGGAGGTTGAGTAGACTCCTCTCTACCTCTGCCTTCACACAGATCCCATTGTCAGCAAAGCAGACGACTCCACCATCAAAGGGTGCTTCATGATACCAGAATTGTTAACTCCTTTATCTTTGCCTTTTCAAAGCACTCCCGACACTGCATTGTAAACAGCAGATACATAATAAATGTTTCCAAACGAGGGAAGGAAATTTTTTTTTAAATGTGATTTTGAATGAATGACTAAATGCTATCCTACTTAAGGGAAAGGGTGGGATTTCAGAGACTTCCCATGACCTCGGCGCATGGTTCCCACTGATGCCTCAGAGTGAGTATGACTAAGTCCATGAGAGGCAGCCTCCAAGAGGCCCTAACCATCCCTGTCTCCTATACTCATGCTCTTGTGTAATCCCTTCCCCTGGAGTGTGGCTGGACCCAGAAATTTGCTTCTAACAAATAGAACATGGTAAAAGTGATAGGATGTCACTTCTGAAATTAAGTTATAAAGACATAGTGGCTTCTGTCTTGCAAGCCTGATCTTACTCTTTCATTTATCCACTCTGATAGAAGCCAGATGCCATGTTGTGAGCTGCCCTATGGAGAGGCCCACATGGCAGGGAACTGACGGTGGCCCCAGCAGTCAACAGCCAGCAAAGAACTAAGGCCTTCAATCCAATAGTCTGGGAGGAATTGAATCATGCCAACAACCACACAAGTGAGCTTAGAAGTGGATTCTCTCTCAGCTGAGCCTTTGGATAAAATGGCAGCCCCAGCCAACACTTTTATTACAGCCTTTTGAGAGACTTTGAGGCAGAGTTATCTGAACAAGCAATGTCTAGATTCCCCAGCAAGTACTCAAAGTAACTATGAGACTATAAATGCTTGTTGTTTTAAGCCTCTAAGTTTGGGGGCAATTTGTCATACAGCAATAGATAACTATTACAAAGTTCATTATAAAAGTAAAAGTTATTAAGTCATTTTGTGGTTGTTGAAACCAAGGAATCAAAAGGCTAAACGTGTTTTCCATGGCCACTCAGGGAAGCAGTAACAAAATAAGAAATGGAGTTTAGATAGCACTTAATTCCAAGACTTATTTTCACCTAGACAAAAGACAATGATAACACTTTATGTGAAAAAATGCCAGTGGAATTGGTGAGGCTGGTAGCCACGTGTCCCCTCCCTTACCTTCCCTTGACTTCCTTTTTTAATCTCTTTATGGAGTAACCACTAGCCTTGGTGGTCTAGTGGTTAAGATTCGGTGCTCTCATTGCCGCATGACTCCAGTTCGTTTCCCAGTCAGGGAACCACACCACCCATCCGTCTGCTGTGACACTGTGGTGGCTGCATGTTGCTGGGATGCTGAAAGCTATGCCACCAGTATTTCAAACACCAGCAAATTTCACCCATGGTGGACAGGTTTCAGCAGAGCTTCCAGACTAAGACAGCCTAGGAAGAAGGACCTGGCCACTCACTTCCAAAAACTTGACCATGAAAACCTTATGAACATCAGTGGAACATTGTCTGATATAGTTCTGGAAGATGCGAGGATGAGGCAAAAAGACTGGCTCCACTGTACACAGGTCACTAGGAGTTGGAATTGACTCGATGGCGCTAAAAACAACAGTGGAATAGCCATTCAGTGCTGGGCCTTATCACAGGGAATATTATTCCTTTAACAAGATAACTCTGTCTTTTCCAAAAGAAAGAGATTTTAAGCATTCAGTGTGCATTCTAACAAAATGAGATATTGAAGCCTGGGAGAAAAGTAACTTTCAAATAAGCCCATAATTATCAAGCAATCTTCTCTTTACCTATCAGGCTGAAATCTGTCATGAATTTTTAATTCTTGAGAATCTTGTTCCTTAATTGACAATGATTCAAGAAGTACCTCTTAATTACACTTTCTTCTTATTTAATCAAGTGAAAGGAAAAACTACTACAAATTCAAGAGGAGCATTTCTCTTCTAGGGGAGTGGTTAGCCAGGATCCCCAGCATTCCTCCCACAGAGAAATAATACAGGGCTGGGTTATCACTCCTGTGACTGAGTACACTTGGTCATAAGAATGTTTCACATCAACCAGGCCAATTTAGAAAGCTCACTGAAGAAACCTGACATGCACTTTAAAAAAAGAGGCATCTCACACTGTAAAACTCTAAACTTGTAGTCTATATGGATTAAATGTCCCTTTCTGAGAATTCCTTTAGTATATCATAAAAGAAAGGTACTTGATTCCTGATGTAGTGGGGTCCTCATATTTGGCGACCACACGGGCAAGTTAACCTTGGACAAGCTCCAAAACACAGTGGTTCCACAACTAAGGAGATTATAACACTGTTTCATGTATTGAGTGGTCAGTGAAAAAGGAACCAGTAAGTTTGGCCCTGGAAGAAAAAGAACTTCATCTTTTGGGAGAAAATGCCAATTTTAGGACAACACTGTCACTACTCCATTGCTCAAGGCCAATGTGGTGTTTGTAGCAGCTCAACAGGCTCAGTGTTCCAGGCTGGAACAATGACAACCACCAAATCAGCAATGACACAGACACCATAAGCAAGGTGCTTTAGATAAATAATCTCATTTACTCATCACAACAACCATACTGAGTAAGTATTACTTTCCCCATTGTGCAGGTGGAGAACTGGAGATGAGAAAATGAGGAACTTGTCTATGACCATTTACCTAGTGAAGGGTTGAGGCAGGATTCAAACCCAGATCACTTTGATTCCAAAGTCTGGGTGCTCCTGACTATGCTATATTGATGCCAAATCCCTGATTTCAGAGATGGAGCTTCAGGCCTTTAAGTCCAGAGCTTTGACCCCCTCTGGTGACACACAACTGCCCTTGGTAAAGAGTATACACACAATCACAATGGTGACCCACGTGTAGAGGAGAATGGCTCTCAGGGGGTAATCAGTACAAAAGTAAGATGCAGAGGGGAGGCCTTGAAACAATGAAGACTTCCAGGAAGATCAGAGAGTTATTCTCGAGTGTTTTCCCCAGAGTATTCCTAAGAGAGAAGTTCAGCCCGCTTTTCAATCTTCCCCTAAAGAACTCACATAACGGTTTAGAATAATATAATATATCCATATTTTACATTTATTAAAGCCCTTAGATTCACCCATTGTCTGTTTATTATTATTAAGAATGCTGAACATTTTAATGTTTTCTATCCTAATTGGGGAATAATGTGGCTTTTTTCCCCCAGTAGGGGCACTGACTGTGATGTATCATAAATAGTATCATAAAATCTGATATTCTGTGTATCATTTTCTCAATAAATAAAATAGTCTCACTTGCAGCCCCAAGAAATTATTAAGATTTCTTTTTAGGACAAATACTAACGCTCCTTTGACATTTAGAGTCAAAGAAGGAAAGAGAAGTAACATGTGTTTGAACCAGTTTCCCTTTCCAGCGATTGTCACTCCACTCCATCATGCCTCCCCAGTGTTCTGATACCATTGGACAGAAAGTCAACCTACCTACAGGTATTTATTTAACGTCTATTAAAAATCACATTATGGGCATTATGCCTTGTCAGCCTGTCCCATTTATGGTGAATTTCTCATATTTCCTGTCATTCTTCTGGTGATTTTCTCCCTAGAGCTTCTATTTTTCCCTCATTAATCCTTCAGAACCCCTGGGAGGTACGATTGTGCGTATAATTTCCTCCTTATTCTAAAATACTGTTTAGAGTTTTGCTTTGAAATTGCTTTTAGGGCTGAATGTTTGGCTTTCTTAAGTGAACCTCTAATAAACACTGTTGAATTCTCTCCAAATTACCTTGAAGAATTACCTGCTTATCTGGAAGAACCATCAGTGTAATTTTAAGGGATTTTGTTTTGATTCAGCGGCTCTGAGTCTTTGAACTTCTCTGCGTCAATTTTTCAGTCTTTCCACAGGAAGGGCTCTGCCGAGAAGGAGCAGTCTGCAGCACTTTTCCTCATAAATGCCGAAGAGAGTGTTTTTGTTTCTACTTTGGTACTTGTGATTCCAGCTCCAAAGGAAGCAAGATTTCCAAGATTAGGACAGTTTAGTCTGGAAAGGAGACTACTTAAAGGGGGTGTGATTAAAAGGTACTTAGGGTTTGGAGAATGCTTGTGAAAACTGAGCGATCCATTTCTGACCTTTCACAAAACCCAACAAGGAAATGCTCCATGAACTACTCCGTCAGTGCTCCACGGACGCTGACAATGCTCCAATTATAAACTCCTTATGCAGCTTTTAGAGATAGCTACCATTAGGAGCCCTGATTTGCAGAGAAGGAAACTGAGATGCAGAAAAGCTAAGTAACGTGCCTGGGGAGAGTCACAGACTTGTAAGCAGTGTAGTAGGGACTGTGCACATGGCTGGATTCCAGAGCCCAAGCTTTTAATTATTGTGTCATATTTTTATGATATGATCATTACTCTTGAAAACTAGCTACCATGAGGGAATAATTGCCTCAAAAGAATTTAGTAATCCTTCCTGCTGATCCACTAGTTCACATGGTTAAGCAGAGTCAAGATGCTGCCCAGGACAGAGCTTGGCAGTGCAATCAGTTGGAGGTAGGCTAGTGCAGAGAAGTAGAATTCTATGCTTTGTAGCTGCCTGACCCTGGGGATACTATTCAGTCTCTCTAAACCTCAGTTTCCTTATGTGTTAAATAAAGATAGTGATAGAAACCATCTCAGAGGATGCAGTGAAGGATGGCCACAACGTTCCCTAAATACTCGCTATTATCATTGTCTCTATGAACAGCGGATAGCAGAGAATGGTGATGCTGGAAGTGGGTAGCGGAGATGCCGTATTCACTCTGTGGATAAGGGATTGGTGGGGAGAGGGCAATGACTTTCATGGATTTTCCCACACGATTGATTTGCAAGCTGTAGTGACAAAAGTCCTCAAGGCACCTTGACAGGTTTTGCCTTAGATTCTTGGACAATGGTCTGGATGAAAAATGATGCACTGAATCTCCAAGGGATGAGTCCAGAACTGAAGTCGGGTGGTCAGACTGGGATCACCAGCACAGGGTTGAGGTTTGCTCAGAGGTGGATGTAGCAAAGGGGGCATGAGGTCAAGAACACAGATTAGAGTTATATCCAACCAGATCTGCACAGGGAAAGCTCGTTTAGATTTCCTAACTCAGCCTTTGGAGCACCAGTGGCCAGAGCCAGAGCAATAGACATATTACAGTGTGAATCAGACTCACAGTGCCCGTGTGGCCTTGGGCAGCCTTTGCATTCCTAGGCTTACGTTTCTTCATCTACACAATGAGGATCAGAGAATAATGGCCTCAGAAGGGTCAGTGAATGTTACGCATGACGCCTTACTTATAGAAGGCACTTAGAGAAGAGAAGAGGAAGTGGGGCAGCCAGTCAGCCCCAGACCCTTCTCCCCCAATTCATCTTTACATGCCAGTTGCAAGTGCTGGGACTTGGCCCTTTGGAGAATACCAGAACTTCTTCTCTCCAATGGACCATCTCTCAGACAGTCCTTCCGTGACCCTAGATCCAGGAGCCACAAAGTGACCTTTAAAGTCGAGAGCAGCAAATGCCCCACCTTCTGTTTCTCTCCAGAGACTGGCAGTGGGTCACTTGCTGGCCTTTTAGAATGTGATTGCTGGTCTGGAGAGCTGTCAACTGTGAATAAAATGGCATTTGCCATAGTAAACGTAGTCTAGACTGACCTCAGATGGTGGGTCAAGTAATGAACAGTATGAGCAAACCGTTGTGAATTGTTGCAAATGTGTATATAGTTTTCCAGGGAGAATAAGCTTTCCAATGAAGAGTTTCTTCTTTTAAGAAACAGTTTTGAGTTGTCTTTGAAAATCAGGTAGAAGTTAAAAATGCAAGTTATGAACATAGGGGTGCATGTTCGTCGCAGCATTATTCACAACAGCCAAGACTTGGAAGCAACCTAGGTGTCCATCAAGGGACAAATGGATAAGAAGATGTGGTATTTATACACAATGGAATACTGCCCAGTCATAAAAAGGATGAAATCTTGCAACTTGTGACAACATGGATGGAACCTGAGGGCATTATGCCAAGCGAAAGAAGTCCGAGGGAGAAAGTCAAATAGTGTATGATGTCACTCATAAATAGAAGATAAAAACAACAACAAACAAACACATGGAAACAGAGATTGGATTGGTGGTTACCAGAGAGGAAAGGGGGGAGGGAGGAGGGCAAAAGGGGTGATTAGGCACACGTGTGTGGGGTGATGGACTGTAATTAGTCTTTGAGTGGTGAACAGGATGTGATCTACACAGAAATCAAAATATGATGTACACCCAAAATTTATATAATGCTCTAGCTGAAGGTTACTGCAATTTAAAAAAAAAAAAAGGTCACATTTGGTGGGAGGGAGAGGGGAGAGCTGGGCCAATCATTTCCTAACTTGTATAAGAAGCAGCAAAGAAACCCATCTGGAGAGGAGAGAGCAAAGCCACGCGAAGAAAGGGGCTGAGGAAAGAAAAAGGCAGCAACCTCCCTAACTCTGGATTTCTCAGCCTCAGCGCTATGGACACTTGGGGCCAGATAATTCCTTATTGCGGGGGGCTGCCCTATGCCTTGTAGGAGGTTTAGCAGCATCTCTGGCTTCTACACACTAGATTTCTGTAGTACACACCCCCTCACCCCAGTTGTGACAAACAAAACTATCTGTCAAATGCACCCTGGGGAGCAAGATCACCCCGGGTTGAGAACTACTGTCCCAACTAGACAGTCATTTATTTATCCTCCAACCACCATCACTCAGGGCAAAACCCAGAATCATCATTAACTCCTTTCTTTCACACTCCGCGTCCAATCCATGATTAAACTCTACCACATCTGCCTTCAAAATACAGCCCAACTCCAACCATTTCTCATGACCAACACGGCGACACTAGTCCAAGCCACCACCACCTCTCCCCACATCACCCCCAAAGCCTTCTGATTGGTCACCCTCACTCCACCCCGGCCCCCTTAGAGCATTTTCCACACAGCAGCCAACGAGAGCCTTTAAATGAAAATGTTACCGTGTCACTCCTGCACTCCAAGCCCTCCAAGGTCTCTCGTCATTGTAAGGACCAGGCAGAGCCCTCCCAGTGGTGGATAGGACCCTTCAAGATCTTGCCCCCGGTTCTCCCTTTGACTTCAGCTCTTACTGCTATTGCTCATTCATTCCTCTCCAATCCCAGAAACCTCCTTTGCTGTTCCTCAAGCATGTCAAGCACATTCCTGCTTCAGGCCTTTGCGTTTGCTGTTCCCTCTGCCAGGAATGCCTTCCCCCACATGTGTGCCTGGCTTGCTCCTTCGTGTCATTCAGATCTCTGCTGAAATATCACCCTATCAGAAAGACATTCTGGGATTGCCCCATTTAAATAGGCAATTCATCCTCTATCTCCCTTACCTGCTTTACCCCTTTTATTCAATTATTTGTTTATTGTCTCTCTCCCCAGCTAGAATCTCTGGAGGAGGGCTGCTTCGTTCGCTGCTGTATCCACCAGGACCTAACCTGAGCAGTGCCGAGCGTGGTGGAATGACGTGCAGACTACTGTACATACCAGAAGGGTCACTCTTCCACTGTTTATCATGAGCAAAACTGGAAACAACCTAATTCTCTAACAAATAAATTATGACATGTGTGCAGCCATTTAAAAGCTTATGCTGTCAAGGTGTTTTTAGGTAAAAATGAATTCTTGCCAGTAACCTCTAATATATCTTCTCCTAACTTTCAATGAAATACCTACACAACCCAGGCATAAACCAAAACTTAACGCAACTCTGAAAACTAAGGCTAGATGCAGTATCTGTATATCAACCTGTTACCAGCATCTGGGAGAAATTTCCATAAATAGCTAATACAATTCAACTAGACACTCCTGTATCTTCCAGAGGGGTAGTGAGTCTGTATACTTGAAAACAGGAAATGGTCTTGTCTTCACTCCCTAATTTTTGCTCCCTAAATTATTGAAGTATTTACTGTGCAAATTTCAAATACTGAAAACTCCAAAATGCCTTAGGGTTATGAAGATGTCTCAGGCCTTAAGAGTCAGCACAGCCGTAACTGTGTCGCCGCCCCGCAGTTGAATGCTTCCACTTCTGAAACACACTGCCGCATGCAAGCTCACGTCATCCTCGCAGTTACACCCAGATACACCGCGGAAGGTGGCCCGCATTTGATAGCTTTAAAAAAGCCTATCAGGCAAGGACTCGAACAAAAACTGTTTCCCTCAAGGGGTGCAACTGGACTTTCTTAAACGGCTTGTTTACTGAGGTGCGCACCAATCAGGGAAACACCACCGGCGGATGAAGTATCCAGCGACTACCAACAGGGGGAGCCATTACCGCCCCTGGGAAGGAAGATGCAAAGGAAGCTCATCGGAGTCCCAGAGTGGAGGTGTGGCTGCCAGGGTGGATGTGGTCATGGAGGGTCATGCGTTCCTAGGGCGATAGCAACCAACGAAGCAGGGAAGGGACTCCTTGGGAGTCAGCAGGCAAGGAAGCCCGAGTGATGCGGTCTACAGGGGTCAGCCTCCCGGGGCAGAGAAGAGGGTGGATAATGGGTCTGAAAGGGACAAAGGGGAAAGAGAAAAGTTGGAAGACTTGCCTAAGGCCACATGGCTAGTCATCCTCACCCCATTGACACGAAGGTGCCACTCTGGGATCCCAAATATACATCCCTGGCTAGGGAGAAAGCAGTTCTGTAGGCGCTGGAGAACTCGGCACCACCGGAAGATAGGATGGTCGTCTCTAGGCGTTGAGGTGAGAATAGACAAATGTCGAGTTTGATTATCTGCGCACCTGGAGCAAGAGCTTTGAATCTACAACTGAAAACATCTCCCCAGCAAGACAGGCAAAAATTGAAAACTGCTAAGCCAGCCAGGAAAGATTCAGGTCCAGGAAAAGAGTTGATGAGTATCTTTTCTCAGAACACTAGTTCCACTCCAGGCTCCTACTTAGGAGGGTTCTTATTTCTAAGAAGTTTGCTTTCACAGTCCAAATCCAGAAAAACAGCAACCCAGGAGTGATGATCTTCCATTTCCTAACTCTCATCCTTAATGCCAAATAAAACTCTTCTTTTTGCAAGCTAAAAAATAAAATAGTGCAAGTTATATTTTCCATCTTTTCGTTTGTTTGTTTTTAGGAAATAAATCGGGATTTTTTAATTAAATTTTTTATTTGGAAATAATTGCAGATTCACATGTAGTCGTAAGAAATAATATAAAAGACGCCTAGGGTACCCTTTTCTCAGTTCCCCTCAATGGTAATATCTTGCAAAACCATGGTACAATATCACAGCTAGCACACTGACATCATATGGTCAAGATACAAAACATTCCCATCACCACGTGGACCCCTCATGTTGCCTTTTATGGCCACACCCACTTCCCTTCCACCCCCGCCCCTCCTTAACCCCTGGCAACTACCCATCTGTTCTCTATTTCTACAATTTTGTCATTTCAAGAATGTTATATAAATGGAATCATATTGAATACAACCTTTTTTTTAAAAAAAGATTTTATTTTTTTCCTTTTTCTCCCCAAAGCCCCCCGGTACATAGTTGTATATTCTTCGTTGTGGGTCTTTCTAGTTGTGGCATGTGGGGTGCTGCCTCAGCGTGGTTTGATGAGCAGTGCCATGTCCACGCCCAGAATTCGAACCAACAAAACACTGGGCCGCCTGCAGCCGAGCACGTGAACTTAACCACTCGGCCATGGGCCAGCCCCTGAATACAATCTTTTTGAATTACCTTTTTTTCATTCAGCATAATTCTCCAGAGATTCATCTAGGTCATTGCAGCAATAGTTCATTCTTTTTTATTACTCAGTAGTCATTCATGGTATGGAGGTACCACAGTTTGTTCAATCATTCACGCGTTGAAAGATATCTGGGTTGTTTCCAGTTTTAGGCCATTATGAATAAAGCTGCTATAAACCTTCACATATAGATTTTTGGGTGCACATTAGTCTTCATTTCTTTGGATTGTTACATAAGTGAAAAATAGACTTCTTCTCTAAGTCATTGAATATTTGGGTCTTTTTGTTACAGCATATCTATGTACTCTGCCTACTTATCCTAAATAACACAAATATCTCTTCTGTATTGGCGACAGTAATGTTGATAATAATAGCTCTATGTTCTTGGGTGCTTACTCTGATGAATTGTATGTAACTAAACTGTAATAGTTCATAATGGTAATTGACATTTACTGAGTACTGAGCATGTACTAGGCACTATTCTAAGTGCTGGATATACTAATTCACATAATCCCCAAAATCACCCTTGAAGGTGATTATAGGTACCATTTTACACACGAGAACACTGAAGTACAGAGATTTAATACCTTGCCTAAGGACATAGCTAGGAAGGGCTGAAATTAGGATTAAAACTGAAATAGACTGGTACCACAGCCCACCATTTTAACCACTGTGCTGCATCACCTCTTTGTCCTGTGAAATCGTCACAAATCTCTACCAGATTGATTTTGCAGTTTCCGAGGAAACCCCCAATAATCAGCATCCCTCCATTCCACCAGGGTCTGTGTATGTCAAAAAATCAAATAATAGATTAAATGAGTCTAAAATATCGCTGTTATTATTGCTATCACTAAATTGGAAAAAGTCATTTAGTGTGATAGCCAACAGATCCACTCATTGAACTCCAGAATGAGGCAGAATTATCTTCCCAGTAAAGCAGGGTTGAACGGGTGTAAGCTCCCACCCGTATTGTAGTCTTTCCTCAGTGAGCCCAAGGACTGGAGGAACCAATGGGAACTCGTGCTTTCTGGGGAGAGGCTTGCTCCCAGGAGGAAGGAAATTGAGCTGTATGTGCCCAGGCCTTTTCTCCAAATTTGTTATATTTTGTATTCCATCTTTCCAGAAAGTAAAGGACTAAAGAGAGGCTTGGAATTACACAAACTGAACTTCCTTTTCAGAAAACGAGTTCCTTCTCCTAATATGAATAGGAAATTAGTAATATTAGGACAAGGTTAGACTACTTCCACCTTACAGGAATTAAATGTGAGCAGAAATTATGTGGAAGAAAACCGAGGCTCAGAGAAGTTTAAAGGTGTGTCCAAGATCACAAAGTCAGTTTCCAGTGGAGTCAGGCCTCACCTCCATGATGCCCTTCACCCCTCGTAATTCAGACCACTGATGTTTTTCTTTTCTTTCTTTTCTTTTTTTTTTTTTTGAGGAAGATTAGCCCTGAGCTAACTGCTGCCAATCCTCCTCTTTTCACTGAGGAAGCCTGGCCCTGAGCTAACAGCCGTGCCCATCTTCCTCTACTTTATATGTGGGACGCCTACCACAGCGTGGTGTGCCAAGCAGTGCCATGTCCGCACGCGGGATCTGAACCGGCGAACACTGGGCTGCCTAAACGGAACGTGCGCACTTAACTGCTGCGCCACCGGGACAGCCCCTGATGTTTTTCTGTCAGACAAAGCAGGAGTCATAACACTTCAACACACTGTCTGACATGTGCCACACACGGAAATAAGTCTCAGAAAAGCTTTCAATACCGAAGCTGGGCAAGATCAGATAAAATAATTCTCGGTTTTACTGACTAAGCTGAGTCATAACTGAAACAGACAAAATTATATCTGGAAAATAGTATTTCCAAAACTTGTATTCTATAATATTAGAATGAAAATATAGGTGACTAGTCTTCCCTTCTCTTCTCTTTTACAGAAGTTCGTGAGTGGTTTTGTGTGTGCTCGCATGTTCACATAGGAATGTGGGGCACGTGACCAAATCTTATCTATTCCTCTAAGACACCCGTTAGCTAAATCTGCAGCCAGTCTATTGATTGGCCATGTTTTTCTAACTGGGACACCCTGTGTCACCTACTGGAACTGCAGCCATCACTCCTAGAAAGACAATAGCCACCTTTTGGATACATCTTATAATTTTAAATTGATGTCAGACGTCGGAATTAACATCAAGAAAATATGACCTCCTCAAATTATTGCAATCTGGGATCTGACAAATATCTGCAAGAAATGCCACTACGGGAACAAGAGTGCTGAAATGACTCGTTCAGTGATACACGGGGCAGAGGAGGCAATCTAGCGCTGCCGCCAGGAGCCAAGAGAAAAGAAGGAGGTTCTACACGCCTCACATTCTTCTTACGTCCACCACGTTTGCTGAGATAACTGTCATTTCTTTTTGACATAATTATGATTTGAATGTTGTAAAGATAATATCCGTTCTCAGAGGAAGAAGGGGATCCAGGATGGAAAGGAAAGAGAATAAGAGAAATATTTGAAGAGATACAGCACAATGCCGTTTAAAAGACCAAGGCTGCATATGCGTTTATTCTGTTCTTGACTGTATGCGTTCTGACTTTGATTGTGTCTTCATTACATGTGCCATACAGAACTAGCTGCTTGAAAGACAGTAGAAATACGGTGGCCAGTGAGGCTTGTTCTTTCCTAGAGCAGACAAGTCATTCAAACCGACTCCAGCTGCAACTGCAAGAGGAGATCCACCGGATTTCAAGACCTAATGCACAGACTGCTGGGCTGTACTTGGTAAAGCATATTCAGGAAAGGAAGGAGGTTGGGAGGGAAGCATGAAAGAAAAAAAGATGGGAAGGAAAGGGAAAGCGAGGGAAGGAGGAAGGGGGAAGGGAGGGAGAGCGAGGCAGAGAAGATGGAAGGAAGGAAGGAGGAAAGAAAACCATTTATAGCTTATTACTGGTATAGTTGGCTTTAGACCTACCATCTTGATGTTTGTTTTCTATTGATCCCATGTATCCTTTTGTTCCTCTAGTCCCACCTCTCTGCTTTCCCTGTATGAATAGTTTTCAGTATTCTATTTTAGCTTGTCTATTGACATTTTTTTAAGATTGGCCCTAAGCTAACATTTGTTGCCTATCTTTCTTTTTTTCTTTTTCTTCTTCTCCCCAATGCCCCCCAGTACATAGTTGTATATATTTTAGTTGTAGGTCCTTCTAGTTCTGCTATGTGGGACACCACCTCAACATGACTTGATGAGGAGTAGTAAATCCGTGCCCAGGACCTGAACTGTTGAAACCCTGGGCCACCAAAGTGGAGTGCGTGAACTTAACTACTAGGCCACTGGGCTGGCCCCACTATTGACTTTTAAACTATATCTCTTTGTAGTTGCTCTAG